>NC_056746.1:1316814723-1317147223 GCF_019279795.1 Protopterus annectens | reverse complement strand
TAATAAACTATTTCTGCACTTGCTTTTAGTCCTTTTTATTTTAATTCCATTTTTTAAACTGTGTTTGGTCTAACATTGCTACATACTCAAGTGTGTTAGATTGCACTGCATGTGAATTGTTTTTACTACTGTTTTTGCTACTTTTCTGTAAAAAAAAAAAACTGTAAGCCTGTTTCCTACTTTTCCTGTAACTAGTGTTCCAGATACAGATTTGCTGTATCCAGGACTGTATGCAAGCGGCTGAGCCCCCCAAGCCTTTCTGTGGTGGAGGGAAGCCTTCTAGCTTATCAGTGGGTGTGGTAAGCACTAGGTAACCTGTCTAGCACATAAGGAGTGATTCTGGCCCAGAAATTGTAGTTATTGGCCATTTGGACAATCTCTTCCATCTTTCTCAACTTTCTGATTTGAAAGCTTGCATTTGCAATTGTTTCTGTCCTGTAACTCGTCTAGTGCAGATACAGATTCTTAGTTTTAGCACTTCAATTTGCTTATTCATGCTCACCACTTGTTCAGAACTTGTAAGCACTAAATAAGCTACTAATTACTATAGCACTCAATCATCCTCATTACCTAGAGGAAAACAGTTTTTGTACTTACTTTTCTCACTTGCTTAGAGAAAAACAGCTCTTGTACTCACTTTCCTCACTTATCTAGAGGAAAATAGTTTTTTTATTCAGGATTGTCCAAGGGTCATCTCCCAGTGTTCTCTCCTGTCTATCTGATGAATCTGGGCATCTTGAGGCAATGTAGAAATTGCCTCATGTACACAGACAACACTCTCCTCCTACCACCCAACACTACAACCTGTGAGAGATGCACTTATCTAGCCAAACTGGAGGTAAAGCTCTCTCCGACCAAGACTGAACTTGATAGTCATGAGGAGAAGGTAAACATTTGCACCACACCATACTCATCACATAGTGTCAGTAAATCTACACCACCAGAATCCACACATAGTAACACAAAAACATTCACGGAAGCTCTCAATAATAATCTGTCTAAGCAACAGAGACCTCCAAAGCAGAAACGCAAGCAACCTCCATCCCCCCAACACAACCCAAATGACACATAGCCCACAGACTCAGTGTGCCACTCAACCACAGCCAATAAGGCAAAACAAAGTACCCAACACACTAGTCATAGGTGACTCTATAGTCAGGCACAATGATGTCCCACTCACCAGGCTAAACAAGGAGAAGGATACTGTCAGCTGCCTGTCGGGTGCCAGGATCCATCACATAACCCATGCACTCAGGTCACTCCACAACAAGTATGACTCTGTCATTGTCCATGTTGGTGTGAATGACCTGAGATGTACCTCCCTGGACTACATGAAAAGAGACACGGAAGAGCTCTCCAATCTTGTAGCCCAGGCAGGTATGACCCTAGCCCTGAGTAGCATTCTGCTATTGCCCAGAATGATACCGCAGTACAAAGACAAAATGATTGAATTCAACAATTGGCTAAGCTTCTGGTGTCATTCAAGGGGATCCAGTTTCTGTCTGCTTGGGATGACATGGTCAAAAGACCACAATGCTTTGCCACAGATGGCCTGCACCTGTCACCCCTGGGATTCCAGATACTGGCTAAGGCTCTTGCTGCCCCTATAGTGCCTTTTTTAGGCAATGTTTAAATAACAAATTCACCACCATAACAGGAGCAGGCAAGCAAAAACTGAGGGTAATGCTACTCAATGCTAGAAGTCTAAATCTCAAAATGGAGAACATCGATATCTGTACAGTGACTGAGACCTGGTTCAAGGCTCCAGAGAGCATCCCTGCACTACCAGGCTATAACTCATACCACACTTTTCGGCCATGTAACCTAGACCGAAACACCAAAGGCGGAGGTGTGTCCATATTCATTAAGGATATCCACACCTCCAGGCTAGTTTCTCAGCATAATGCATCCAAGGTTATCCAAGTGCAACTAACTCAGGGCAAAACTCCAATCCAAATTGTAGCTTGCTACAGATCCCCCACCATGCCCCAGGATTCCCACTCCTCTTTTCTTGATGTACTGGAAAATATTAGGGCTCAACCAAACACCCTAATAATGGGCGACTTCAACTACCCCACCATTAACTGGGAAAACTACTCGTGCACCAACTCCTTAGCTCAATGCTTTCTGGAATTCATAAACTCCAATGCCCTGGATCAGCTTATCCACACCCCTACCAGGGGCAACAATATCCTAGACCTAGTCATTACCAACATGAGTGACCAGTGTTCCACACCTGAAGTCAACTCCTCCTTGGTCCGATCTGACCATAAGCTAATCACCCTTGATATCCACATCCCGCCCCCACCCCCCATTAAGGAAACCACAGCAAAAAATTTCTCCAAAGCCAACTTCATGCTTCTTAAGACAGAAGTGGTGAACTTCATAACACCCATGCAGATGGACAATACAGTTACAACTGCTGAATCCTACACAAATGCACTCTATAAGCACTTACACAAGTGCATGGATCGTGCTATCCCAAACAGTACCAAGATGCTATCCTCCAAAAAAAAGGAAGCCAATCTGGTGGTCTCCTGCCATAAACAAACAGTATAACAGAAGGAAGAAACTGTTGTAAAAGAGAGTAAAATTCCATGAGTGGAGGTGCTCCCTGGTCAGCCTCAGTAAGAAGCTGAGATCCCTTATAAGATCTTCCAAATCTAGCTACGAAAACAAAATTGCCACTAATTCCAAGGACAACCACAGAGCATTCTATAGCTATGTCGAGAATCTCGATGGCAGCACCCAGATCTGCTCTGAGTTACAGCACAAAGGCAAGAAAATTACAGAACCAACTGATATTGCCAACATCCTGGCAGAGAGGTTCAGTGCTAGCTTTACCCCCCTTCTCACCCCCTAAAGGGCCCATATCTATACAGGAATAATGCAGAGTCCCTGTAATCACAACTACGAAGGTAAAAGCTGCACTCTCTAAAGCCAAAAACCCAGCATCCATGGAACTGGACAACATCCCAGGCTGCGTTTTACATGAACTTCAGAACGAACTGGCTCCCCGCTTAAGCACCATGTTTAATAATAGCCTCGCATCAGGCTTTGTGCCCACTGAATGGTGCACAGCAACAGTTATCCCACTCCACAAAGGGGGAGCCACCACTGATCCTGGAAACTATCGACATATTAGCCTGGCAAACCTGGTCTGCTAGGCCATAAAACTTATCATCATGGAACGCATAAACAAAGACATTGATAACCTCCAAACTCTGGATCCCACCCTGTTCAGGTTTGTGAAAGGCAGATCATACCTCCTGAACCTGATTGACTTCTTTGAGGCAGTCACCAAAGCCGTAGATGAGGGTATGGTCATTCACACAGCCTATCTTGACCTCGCCAAGGCTTTCGACACCATCCCCCATTCTGGAATTATAGCTAAACTCACTAAACTAGGTATAAATCCCTATGTCACAAGATGGGTTGCCAACTAGCTCACTGACAGACCCCACACTGTAAAAGTTGCAGACTCCAAATCTGACCTCAAAGCAGTGACAAGTGGAGTACAACAGGGTTCTGTCCTGGGACCTCTCCTGTTTGGTATCTACTTCTCTGAAGTACAGGCTAACACAGAAGGCCTCTGGCTAATGAAGTTCACAGATGACTGCAAACTAGGAGCCATAGTCAAGTCCCCAAATGATGTGGACATCCTACAGAATGGCCTTGCTGAGACAGATGCCTGGTGTCAGAGCCATGACCTCAAGTTCAATGCCAAAAAGTGCAGTGTCATCCCCTTTGGTAAAAACTCTGTACCCATGAACTACCACACAGGCAGCAATCTACTTAACACCAAATGCGTGATAAGAGACCTTGGGACCCAGGTGGACAGTAGTCTCTCCTTTGATAGTCACATCACCACAGTAGTCAGGAAGTCCTTCTACGTGGCACACTTCATCATAAAAGGGTTCTTATCCAGCAAAAAAGAGGTCATTGTTCCCCTCTACTTGACACTCATTAGACCCATTATAGAGTACAATGCCCCTTTAGGAATGTACCTCACAAGACATCTGCAGCAGCTGAAAAGGCCACAGAAGTACCTCACAAAGAGGATTACTGGCCTCAAACAAATGCCCTACACTGACCGCCTCAAAAAAACTCCAGCTTTACTCCGTAGCATATCGTCTACTCCGAAGTGATCTCTGCTTAACATATAAAGCTATGTCAAACCTAGAGCTCCTGGACATGCTACACCTAAAGAAATCCTAATCCCTCTGAGATACACACTCTAGGGACCTAAACCTTGTCACCACAATAAACAGGACATGCTGGAGAGATAATTTCCTGTCCCAGAGACTTCCCATACTCTGGAACAGGTTACCCATCTATGTCAAGCAAAGTTCTTCATTAGCACTCTTTAAGAAAAATCTTGATGAATGGATGGGAAACAGGAAATACACCCTGTGGATCACTTCTGTGTGTCTGCTCGACATTGGCACAGAAAAATAACTTTCTTGGGTGGCGTAAGCCAGGGACCTTGTGGCTAGGCTTACATAGGCCCTTGGGCCAATAGCCTAGTACCTACCTATGAACCTATTTATCAAGACCAAATGGCATTATACTCTATGATGGATTTGATGATTGCTGAGTACAGTGGTATGATGACCTCTCTTCACCTAGATGCCATGACCTTACTTATAAGCCGAGCAACATAGAAGAATTTTCTTACTACTTTTGGGCTCATGTTGGTCAAATTCTATGTTACTATCTATATGAGTTCCCTGACTAGTGAATCAACTTTCATGAGTATTTTATTGATGACATAGTTACCTAGGGTGGCTTACTTCCCAAAAGGTAATATAATAAATTTCTTGGCATTTTGTTTTAAGCCATGTCTTTGGCATCCAGTATTTGCTTGTGTTAGACCTTCTTGAATTGTGTTCTCATCTTGAGAAGATTCAAAGATTATTCCCAGTTTGCAGTCATCTGTGAACTTGGTCAGTCAGAGAGAGATATTGACTTTGACCTCTGAGAAGTAGATGCCAAAGATGAACTTTCCCATTACAGAGTCATGACGGATTGCACTGGTAACTTTGTGGAGGTGGCCTCACCAGTCCTAACCTCTTTGGTTCTATCTGAGAGCCATCTAGCTGTCCAGCATGTTATAAAGGGGTTTATGCCTAGTTCCATAAATTTGTTGACAATGACCGAATGGGGTAATGTATCAAATACTTTAGCCAGATCTAGGTGGGCAGTATGCACTGTTTTCCCTCATCCGTTGCCTTAGTGACCTTTTCTAAGATGTCCACCAACATCAGTAAGCATGACCTTCCTTTAACAAAGCCAACCTGGAATAGGTGCAGTGTCTGGAGATCTTTTATGTCCATGTTGATAATTTCCATAATAATTCTTTCCATGCTTTTCAAAATATGTTCCATTGAAGTTCCTCTCTTATGAAGCAGAATGACCGTTGAAACCCTCCATCTCCATGGCACAAAGCATGGGCATTATTTTTGTATCACCACTGCCCTCTGAGACATCCCATTGGCTCCATTTTCTTTGCTGTTATTATCTTCTTATTTCAGTCTTGGTCAGGGGTCAGGCACATCTGTTCTATTTAAGAACACTATGACCTTTTAGATTATTTGTTAGAGGGCATCATATAGAGGTGAGAGTCAGATGGTGGGGAGAAGAAAAGTATGTGAGACCAAGTGGACTTCTCCTTCAATTGCTGCATACAGCAGGAACACATGCAGGTCTCCACAGACATGACTCCGATTGAGAAGATTGCTATGCATACTGGGAAGTACATGCTAAGCAGGCCCATTTTCTGTGTGTGCAACACCAAGTGCTACTGCCAGGAGGCACCTAAGCAGTGAGATATAGCTGCTTCCTTCACTGCAGGATGAGCAAAATGGCAACCACAACTCAGTCCATCCTTCCCAGGTCATCTTTCCAGCACCTGTACCACTAAATGAACATGGGTCATCTAGGACACAGCCAGGACCTCATCCCTCTGCATGATAGTGGTAGTTTAGGGTTTTTATTTTCACTATGCGATGCAGTGCTGGAGAACAGTGAGCAGAGCAAGAAACATTACTTATGCGCTTTTCCCTTTACATACAAGATAATACAAATTGGTTAGATTATCACAAAGTTCTAGTGGAAAACTAAACTAAAGAGGAAGGGGAACACCAAAGGGGCCAACATGAATTGTATAGGAAGAACATTGGGTAGGATGATATGAATGATGGGGAAAGCTAAAAATGAATGTTACACTATAAGAGGACAGGTATAATGATTTGCAAAAAACATGACTGCCAGTTGTACATCTGTGCATATGAAGAGCAAGAATATATCAAAAGGAAGATAAGGATTGCTCCTGTGAAAAGCTCAGACAGAGAGAGAGAGACAGAGACTGAAACACCTGTTGGAAGAGCTGGCATGCCAGATGTTTCAGATTATATTGAAGTTACTTGCTGTAAACTTTTACTAAACCATAAGACTTTTGTTTTTTTCTTGGACGAATTTATACCTATATGTCTTTGCACTGTAATCTACATTGTGATTTTATATATATATATATTTGTAGAGAGAGAGTTGTGTGCATATATACATATCCTTGTATTTTAATTATGCTTTGTTTATTGTCATTACTTATTTTATGACCTTTTTTGATTAATGTTATGATCTTTGATTTTATATATCTATCTATATATATATATATATATATATATATGTGTGTGTGTGTGTGTGTGTGTATATGGGTCTACTGCTTTTAGTCGAATTACATTTGGTCGAAAATGATTTCAGGCAGCCCATTTCACTGAAAGCTCATTTGATTGAAAGCTCATTTGGTCGAAAATGGAATGTAGCCCCTGCCCTACTACAGTGCAACCCTGGAGTGTTTGCTCCTAGTTTTTACTGACGTTATATGTTTCAGTGTATTTTTAATGAATACACAAGTATATAATAGTGAATACACTGCAGTTATGTGTGGGGGGGGCTATACCTCCACACACAACCCTAACTTTATATTCTCACTCCAGGATCACACTGCAGTGGGGCAGGGGCTATATTCCATTTTCGACAAAATGGGTTTTTATTGAAATGCATTTTTGGTAAAGTGGGCTGCCCGAAATCATTTTTGACCAAATGTAATTCGACTAAAAGCAGTAGACCCATATATATAATACACATGTGTGTGTGTGTGTGTGTGTGTGTGTGTGTGTGTGTGTGTGTGTGTGTGTGTGTGTGTGTGTGTGTGTGTGTGTGTGTGTGTGTGTGTGTGTGTGTGTGTGTGTGTGTGTGTGTGTGTGTGTGTGTGTGTGTGTGTGTGTGTGTGTGTTTGTGTGTGTGTGTAGTTGTAAAAATCTTTGTTACAGTTGTTCCTGCAAGTAGATCATAGTATTATCATCACACACTCCCAGATGGGTGAGCTACAATTAATACGTGTTACCAATATATGATGAGGAAATGGTCATTGAAGCACAGGATGTATGTTGTGTAAACAGGTCTAGGCATGTGGAAAAATGGTGAAACTGACTTTGCATTATGGCTCAGCTTAAGATGCTTTTGTGTTCTGTCTATTAGCATATCTAAATGTTTTTAAGAACCATTGTTTTAGGTGTGCCATTGCCATGGTATTATATGATATAGCAGTGATGCCTTGAGAAAAGAAAGGCACTAGAAATCTGTGCTATTTTAGCTTATTCTGGTGGCATAGAGGTGTAAAGCCCTGAATACTTCCCAAGAGCCCAGTGTTCAAATGTTGGCTTTAGTTCTTGATGGCATAGAGTGGGAAGGAGGAAGGGCATGGCTCTCCTGGGGTGAGTGTGATGGGCATGCCTCTCCTGGGGTGAGGAACTTGTGCATTCTGACGAGCATGCAGTATGACACTGCCCCATGTTTCTTGATCTTCTCACCAGCTCAGGACATGGGTCAGGTTAAGTGGCATGGATAAAGCATGTGTAGTAGATCTGAAGATGAAATGGAGGCCTTAGGAGCAGCTAATGGTCAGCTATGAGGAGTTGAAAAGAAGTACAAAAAAAAAAAAAATCTACATTATCTTCTGTCTTATTTCTAAGTTACTGTTATAGGTAAAGAACATCATATTGTTATTCTGATATTATTTTCCTGATAACTGAGTGCAATATTTCATTTTTGCTTATTATTTTGGTCTTTCAGCAGTTAGAATTTATTTTATGTAGTTACCACCTGACAGTGCACTGCATTGTTACAGAATGCCAGAGGCAGTGTAGTTTGTGTGAAAAAGGAACTTGTGAATGACCATGTCTCTGTTTCTGAATGCAAGTTTAGTGCCTACTGAGACACTAACACTGATATGATTATTTGGAAAACTTGGTTATGAACATTTATGGCAAGGGATAAGAAAAAAAATATTCAAAGAGGTCTATAAATTATTCATGCGCAATGAGACCTCCATCAAGGAAAAACTGATTTATTAATATTAATATGATTATATTTGGTGCTTCATGCATAAGAATCAATTTTTTAATCACACAGAAGATCAAGACAGCAAAACAAATCAAATGAGAATTTTATGGTCAGTAGAATGGAGTGTTTAATTTCAAATGAAATAATTCATTCTTAAATTGTAAATTTCAGTTCTGAAATTACTTCATAGCTTTCATTATAGAAACTTTATAGGCATGATTTCATATATTATGGCTGTGTGCTTTAGAGCTTTGAAGTTAATCAAATGTACGATTGTTAGGAAAGCTGCATTGTATTTTGATTAATGTTATTTGGCTAGAAAGGCCAGGTCTTATTCTTAGTACTGTTGCTTGGATTAGAAGGGCGTTTCCTATTCTGATTTACAGTTATTTGGGTTGAAAGGCTGCAAGGTATTCTGATTTACTGGTATTTATTGATATTTTAGGTAATGTTACTTAGTAATTAAGAAAATCAGGTGAGAGTAAGATTTCTCATGCAGATCTCAGGTCTGAGATGTGACCAAGTTATTTTTGCACCAATGCTTCCCTGGTTGTGAATCAAACCCAAGTTGCAGCAGTGATAGTGCCAAATCCTAATCATTAGACCACCAGGGACTTGCACTAAAAACAGTATATAACCCTGGCTGGACTTGAATCCACAATCTCCCTCACTTTTTGTAGGCTGCGCATTAGTAGGAGGTAGGTGGGCTGCACATTGAAGGCCCACTTTTAATTGCAACCTATTTCCAAATTAATTACATAAGAAAGTAACAGAGGTGTACATATTGTTAGTACAGGAGCATGGCAGTCTAGTAAGCAGAGGTTCGACCAGACTGTTGCAACTAATAGATAAAGAAGAAAACATACAATCTGAGAGACATTTTTAGGCCATGCCTCAGTATGTCATGGTTTATGTCAAGTGCATCTCAAATATAGCATATCTCAAATGTGTTTATAAATAAATATATAAATAACAAAAACAGGGGAAGCAATATATACCAGTTCCAAAATCATATGAACTCTAGTAAAAGGACTATTCCATCCTCATTCACCATTCCTTAGAGGTTGCAAGATACAACAGGACATAAAACATATCAAGTAAATTCCCCTTTCAATAAGTCCACTAAAATTCAAAGACAGGAATTAATACCACTGCAATAACAAAATTAATAATATTGCCACTATAAAATCAGTCAACAATGCTATGCAGTAATACAGTGCAAACAGCAATCACTGCATGACATAAAACATGGCAATAAACTAATGGCATTGTAATACAATGAATCCATTGTGTTGTATAATACAATAATGTAATATAATAAACAATAAAGATGAAAAAATATGCATTATAATGAGCTGCATAAAAATGGAACATGAACAATTTAAGTAATCTTTTGTTTGACGCTTCAGTGAATTAACCTGAGGGGCAGTTTACTTCATTTGTAAATACTCCAGTAAGTTAACTTAGTACCATATCACATGACCTCTTACTTTGAAGATTATTGTATATTTATGTTATAATAATATTGCATTTTTAATTTACATTTACAGATAAGTGGGGACTTTGTTTGGAGATAATTTTAATTAAGCTAGTGAATCACATGTCATAAACCAACACATACTCTTCCATCTTAGCCAGAAAGCTAAAAATTAGGCAACTTTGTTAGCTGACTCATTTACTCCTCTTTCTCCTCCCCCATGCCCCTTCTGCTATAGTCATACATTTTAGAGAATACTAAGAACTACCAGCATGGTAGTGAAGAAAGGGACTGAAGATGAACTGGAGGGAACACATGAATTTCATAAATGTAGTTTTCTGGACAAGGAGGCAGAGTGTTTAATGTTAACAGGCTCAAAAATGTAAGGAATTTGTTAGAAGAGTCTTGTGAATTATGCAGATCTCTTAAGACTAAACTTAATTCCATGCACTTTGTTACAACTGTTTGTAATCTTTCACTGTTTGTTGGTAAGTTAGCTTTTATGATTAGTAGAACATACATATCCCAATACAGGAATAAGCACTCCATTACCAAGAGTTAATATGACTTCTATCAGGGCAGCCATATTGCAACAGATATTTAGCAGAGTAGATAATTATCAGAGAATGTTGTTCTTGTATCCTCAAAATAAGAAAGGGTGGTCCAGCAAGACATTTGAGTGTTATGACATCATTTTGGTACTACCATAATTTGAGGAACATACGGTGAAGGCAATGGGTACTCATTAAGGCTTTTGGTGTCTGCAAAGAAAATTGTTTAAGTCTCCTCAAAGGTAATACTTCATGTAAGTTGGCTCAACTAAAATGTAAACAAATAAGAAGGCTTTAAGCATACTTTCATGAGAAGATTATGAGACTAATCAGAACCACCTTCTCTCCAACTCAGCTGGTAAGAAATTGAACGCACTTCCCCAGATCTTACCACTATAGCCTCCTTACCCCAATTCAAAACATCCCTAAAGAGGCACCTAAACAAGTATTGGCTATGTCCATGTCAAGACCCAGGCTAACTCGACTTACATGCAACTCTTGAAGGCAAATGATGCAATTTGGAATAAACCTTCTACCTAAACCCACCCTAATTATAACTACTTCTCTATAACCTTCAGAACAACAGTCACTAATTCCTACCTAACTTCCTATACACAACTTTAGAATGCTGTGTTTCTAACTCCCTACACTAACGTTAAATCCCTTGTCTGTACCTCCTCTTGTGTATCCTGTCATCCTAGCTTTTATACAAATATGTATTCAACCCTTCTACATCCAATTTCCAGGAACTCTCCTCTTAACTAAACACCCTTTTCTCACTAATTACCTTTGTTTTCTCCGGGTAGTCACTCATGTCATCTATCATTATATCATGCCATTCTATACACTCAAATGCTTTACTATTATTGCTGCAAATATGTAATTCTACTATTGCTTTACATATGTAATACTATAAACCTAGAATGATCTTAAACTTCATTGTAGCAATGTATATACATACATATATATATATATATATATATATATATATATATATATATATATATATATGTATATAAAAAACTTCCTATTGAAACTTTAAGAAGTTGCATCTTTTAATGTAACCATGAATATTGACCATCAACATCAACATTTTGTACATGTGGAGCTTTTCTCCCCGGGCATCCGCTGAAAATGGACATGTGACCAGTCGGACTTTCCCGGTTAACAAATGTAAAATAAATAAAATAAATAAGTAAATAAAAATGGAGCCATATTATCCACAGTATGAAAGATGTTCATGTATGGAAGCCTAAGAAGATAGTATTGATAGTATTTATGAAAAACTGAATCTCAAGGGGGGGGGGTTCTCCTTAACTTAAATGACACCAAACCTGCAGACTTCACTGTCACTCTGTCCTTTATCCCCAATGCTTTAAAAATCAACAATTTAACTCAGTACATACAAGTGACGCCTCTATGTACATCTCCATTTACCTTCTACTGATGTCTCTAGATGTCAAATATTGCTTGTTCATATTTGCATCAGTAATTCCAAAACCATGCTATATACAAGGTCTTAAAATATTTCATCTTAAATCTTACGCAATAGCAAAGTCAACTACATTAATATTTTACCTCAGGTAAAGGTGCAGGTAAATATATATTAACTGTTGTTTTTATGATATTAATCTATATAGATATCATTTTCACATTTTTTCTAAATGTCTCAGCAACCAAGTAACACAGACAGAACTCCTTAGTCTCATATGAAAGCTATCAGTTAGATGAATAAAATGTTGCTGACACTGTGTGTAACATGAGTGGTTGCTGAGATATTGTAAGTTGTTTACAAAATATTACTAATGTAATTGTTACTGTATTTACTGTGACTTATAAAATTATATTTATGACCTACAACCTAAAGAATACTGCCACTATAAAAATAGTTTGTGCTGAATGAGTTGCCATTTATACTTCTTTCATAAACCCTATGGTTCTGGAGATGTGAACATTTGTTTGAAATGTGAGGACATAATTTGATTCTGTCAAAAGGCTTAGGCTGCACCCATTGGAAGTTACAGTGCAAATCTCCTGAGCATTGGAATGAATGAGTTAAAGCATCTGCTCACTGAATAAACATTTACAGTAAAGTTTAACTAAATTATATGCACCACAGTATTTTTCTCTGCAATAGTAAGATTGTCCATAGAGGTCCATGTGCAGTACATTTAAATTTGATAGTGGTAATCTTGCAGTGGTCAGTGAAAATGATAACAGCTACAACACTCTGTTAGGAATATTTGCATGAACTTAGTCAAGCAATGTCAAACAATGGTTGCCCCTCAGTAAAGAGGCTGGGTCCAGTGGGTAGTGAAGTAAACTAGATAGTAGATTATGATTATTTGGTAAAAGCATTATTAAAGACATCTGCTTCAATGGACTGTTATTAGACAGCTCTGTAAGATGGATCCAGCATGATTTTAAAATAATAGAACAATAACATTAACATAATCATGAGTTCAAGCCAGGATGGTGGTGGCGGGGTGGGGGGGGGGGTAATAGGCAAGAAGAGTTAGACATTTTAGATGTTCACCTTTCCAACATTCACAGCTAACCAGGTTGGGTAGCACTTTGGCTAAGGAGGGAAGAGTATATTTTGGTTTAGTACATGGTTACGTGCTTCAAGGTCTCTTATTGGTTTGCATTTGGTTCAGCCATCTTAGTCTAACTATTGCCTTTGAGAAGGCTTACACAGTGTTCTTTGCAACCACTAAAAGCCTAAAAAAGTGCCACTTGACTTGGCTGGATGTTCCTTTTATAGATATTACTTGTATTTTTCACTGACTCTCTTTGCGGGCCTCTAACTTTAAGTCTGATAAGAGTTGCTCATTGGAACTTGATCGAAGGATTTATATCAATACAATGAAACTCCAAACTGCAAATCTTGCATAATCAAAAAAAAAAGTATAATAGCCATCAGTAACAAAATCCCACAGACACATCACCACAAATAACCATTTACCATGTCTGTACTTAGTGTCATGCATAAACAATGAATGTGTTGTTAACACGTCATTGTGTCAGTTGTTAAATTGTTGACAATGGAGTTTAGTGCTGTCTCTGAAGTAAGGTGTCATAATAAAGGGAAATACACTTTTTTTGTTGTTTTCTTTCTTTCTTTTTATCTTTCTTCCCTGTTATATTTTTATTGCATATTCTTTTCCTTCTTTGCCTCCAAGACATCAAGCCTTCCCTTACTGGATGCCTATTCATTCGCCAGTGATGGAAAATGCACAGATCCAATGGGGCAAGAACTATTGAGAGGGAGTGATCATACAATCACACATCAGCATTGCTTGTAACCTTCCCAGCAACCTAGTTATGAGGGCATTTTTATTGCAGATGGCCTAAACCTTTCACTGGTGGTAACATGAGCACATGAATCACCATAAAGACTGCCAGTGCCATTTTGGCCACAGATATCTTTTCTTCCACATGCACCAGCAATGGTCACCATCACTGGCTTGGACAGCAATTCCCACATCCTCCCTGAGCCAGCTTTCTATATCTTAATACCACCTACCCTCCAGTTGATACAATGTCAACAGAGTAGTGGTACAATCTAGCTAGAACCCACCATCCACCCCTTGCCCCAGGATGGGCATGTCTGTCCTCACTGCCTGTACCATCAAGCACCCAAGCTGCTATTCAAATTTGGGTTGTCTTTTCCATAGTCAGGACTTTATCCCTTTATTTCACTGCCAACAGCTGAATACTTTCACTTGTTTGAGCTTATGTGACCATGGAGATAGCATATTTAAAATTGGAGTGCAAGGATAGTGTCCTGTGTTAAAAATTATTTTTATTAGGAGCTTGTGATGGATTTCTAACTGCTGATATGATTTGGATATTTTGCATTTTTGTTAATTAATTTGCAGTATTTTGTTTCCTGATTTAGCATGTCTCAATGTTTCATTGCAGATCTCAAATAAAAAATAGGAAGCACTTCACAGGCCTACAAAAACAAAACAGAGAATCTAACAAATGCTGTTTGCTGAGTGGCAAACCTAGCAATACTCCCCTGTATGGAGGAAACTTCACCCCATGGTACCTCACATTAGTATACTAATTTCACAGTTACACAACCATGCGACAAGAGTAAAAGCCCCTCCCCAAAAAACAAGCTAATGCCCTCTCACTTTGAAAATACAATTATCCAATCATAGCAGTTTTTGATACACCTGTAGTTCACAGATACTTCTTCAGTGTTCTAGAATGTGATTCCATTTTATGCTGAGCTTCTTTGGGATATAATCTCAAGTCTCATCCAATGCTCTATGATCCTAACAAGGAGTGCTTAGCTGTTTTTCCTATGTGAAATGCTTATTATAGACAATATTAGCAGTGACTGTAGCACTATTTAGCCCTTGCTACTTGCTAAATTAGTTTCACGTATGGAGCATCAGTGCAGAAAAGCTCTTTCATGAAGATGTTAACAGTTTTTTGAGGGATTCTGTTAGAGCTTGTAGTCCTACAACAAACTGGGGGAACTACTAACAATGTATTTCAGTACTTGTCGTCAAAGAAGCCCACTTCTATTCAAATCAATAATGTTTTTAGCCCATATATAATGTGTTAAAGTGAAACTGGAACCCATAAGGAGAAAAATGCAAAACAGCGGAAATATGCAATCTAAGTAATTTACAGAATGAGGTTAAAACTGCTGAGCAGTGAGTCCAAGTTATGAAGTAATATCAGACTTTATATCCAGGTAGTTGAAACTGATGTTTGGGGGCAGGGGTTTCACAAGAATTTTCTGATATAAACTCGATTCATTCAGCCGCCAGAGAGAAGAACAGTAATCAGTTTGGATAATTTGTCTGTATTTGTAGAAAATGCACTACAACCTGCGTATGACGTTACTTAACAGCAGTAAATAGCTCAAGAGAGCTGGTGAAACATAGTGATAAACCTGCTTATAAACAAGCTCTGGTGCTGCTGCAGAATGAAGGTAGAATTCAGCATCTCTAATAAACCAGCTTATCAAAGTCAAAGGGCAGAAAATGTAAATACTGTTATTACATGAGTAAAGTTAATCAGTGTCCATTATTATTGCATCAGCTTTTAATTCAACAGGTACATTTGCAGAGGCTAGAATCTAAATATTGTCTGTGTTATTACTGCAAAGAACTGTTATCTGTATTAAACAATCTGCAAGTTCATCTAGACAGAAAACCAATAAGGAGATTCAAACATATATAGCTAAATTAGCTAGACTAATAACTTCTGTGAGATAACTAAAATAAACATGTGTAATCCTCGTTTTATTAAAAGCAGCAATAGTCAAGCTTCAGCTGTCCACAATGACTTTTTTATAAATCTGTCTGAAAATATTGTTAGGTGCAAGTATCTCTTTCAAGTGATATTCAGATACAAAGAGTTCAGACAGTTGATTCCAACCTATAGAAAGAAAGTACACACAAGCAGCCAGCCAAAAATAAAAAAATAAAAACAGCCACTAATGTGCTGAGATTTCATAGAACGATTCGGTATTCACTTATCTTGATAATGAGACCATATTCTGACGTAAGTGAAAGCCTGCTATGACAAGTAAATTTTAAGAAGTTTTGATTGCTGTCTTACCTTGTCATATAATAATGAGGACAGCGGTTACCTCCACTGTTACGGTGATATGCCATTATGGTAGTACAATATAGATTCTGTCAAAATGCTGCGCAAAGGGGATGGTGTTAGATGTACACATCCTATTAGGAAAGCAGATTTCCAGCCTCCAGCATATGATTGGGGTTGGATGTACACATCCAGTGAGGAACGCAGATTTCCAGCCTCTAGATGTACACATCCAATGAGGAAAGTAGATTTACAGCCTCCAACATGTGAGTGTAGCTGATATCCAAATAACAGTCTGTTTAGGAAAATGGTGGCAAAATGCTATCCATGGAATGAAGAATTGAACATGCAGTAGACTAAGAAAATAAAAAAGATGCTAAAAATGGTGGGAGGGGCATTTAAGGCAAGTGCTCACAGATGACGTGTATATATTTTGCCTAGGTTTAAAGGTAGTTTGGGGGGGGTCCAATAAGGGGAACATACAGAGTGAGATGGTACAGCAGCAACAGCAAAAGTGGTCCACACTTAAGGAATACTTAAGATAACAGAGCTCCAGACAAAAATAAACAGAACATCTGACCAGCATTAAAAGCACTTACACTCGTATATAATGTGTGAAGAATATAAATGACAATATCATCAGCAACCAATAGAAGGAAGTCTACCATCGTAACGCTCAGTATAACAGTATCATCAGCAACCAATAGAAGGAAGCCTACCATCATAACGCTTAGTTTAACAACCAACTGCAAGTGAAGCAGATGGTAACCAAGGGGAACAAGTACTAATTGAAGGGGAAGCTGTCATACTTATATACTGTGTCTACTCTTAAAGTAACAGGCATCATTACCACTTAAATAAGCCACTGGTTCTGGGTCAAATGGAAATTCAGGTTTTGTCTAGGAGGCTGCCTACTTTTGCCTATGGGGACATACACATTGTGCTAGAACTAGTGTGTGATGGAGATTTACCTGAGTGTCTACCTACTAGGCTTCTCAAAGACCAGTCACCTACACTTAGCTGGTGAAGTAATGAATTTTAAGTGCTGTTCAGCCCAAGATAATCTCATGGCTAAATTTGCAGCTTATACCACTTATTTCTGTTTTCATTTAAATTTCTGTATAGAGGCATCTGTCCTCACCTGCCACAAGTGCAAAGCTGAGTTTAGAAACAAGCCCCATCTTGGTTGGCAATGTTATTAATAAACTGTACAACCCCAGGAAAATAAAACCGCTGGCCCTGAAAATAAATTTAAATCACCCAACAATGAAAGTGATGAGAAGCGTAAATAAAGAGCTAAACTGTGTGGTCAGAACCCTAAGATAAAATTTGATGATTACATAACACGCTTTAACTACATCAACAATCTCAGGAACAATCCTTAGTATTGCACTGAGCGTGTATCCAATGGCACATCACAGTCACAAATATACTGACACACTAGTTCAGCTTAAACCTGCCCCTTCAGACTATCCAGTGGCATCAGTCCTATCATTATTTCTGAAGAGGTCTTAGAACTCCTTTTCAGAACTAAGAATATTAGATCTTTGGGTGTTTACAATGTACTAGACCATTTCCTTGTCGGTATGATGCCTTTCCATCCACCCCACAAACCTGTTCAGCTTTAGCCTCTGCATGATGAGTGTGTGGTAGGGGCCTGTAAAACTGCTGGGTGTTACCCCACCACCTGGTAAGACTTGTCATTAACCCTGGGAATTGCTAACCAAATAGCCTTACTACTATCATGTATAAAATAATGGAATGGATAATCACATAATTCACAAATAAAGATATCACTGGCTTCTAAATAAGGATATTAAAATAGCTTACAAGTCCTGGAACCAGACAATTTTGGTTGTGAGGATTAGATGCTATCTAGTAATCCTATTTTTGAAAAGGTCACAGAGAGACTGGACAAAGGAAGTCTGTGTGCGTAGCCTACCTGGATTTTGAAGAGGCCTGAAATGCTATACCTCACTCTAGTATAATGGAAAAGCTGCATTATTTGAATTTGAATGTAGGAAATGTAGCGCTGTACATTTGGGAAATGGGAGTACTGCACCACTGACATATAAATGACATTCCTCCTCTCAAACTAGACATTGTCTTTAGAGACCTGGGTATGTACATAGGCAGTAAACTCTGCTTTGACCAACATGTATCAGCTTTCAATAGGAAAGTTATCTGCCCAGCCTAGAAAATAACCAAAGGCATGTCTCCTAGGTCAAAAAAGAGTCCTTTCCCCTTTTGCTCCCCTTGATCAGGCATATATGTGAATATAATGCCCCTTTTCATGCAACTATCCAGATATATTACTCGAGTAGAAAAACCGCAGTGTTTCCTCTCAAAGAAAATCATGAGTATGACATCCCTAAGTTACTCACAGTAACCACTATGTCTCTATTCTGTCTCTTACAGACTTGTGATGGTGCCATGTGAACAGCAGTATAGACCTGAAGACATTGTCAAAATGCTGGAGTAGCTTATCACATTTGAAGCTAGCATTAATTTTGACCTCTGTCTGGTCTACGTGGTAGCAAATGATGCTTTCCTGCTTGATCTATTATATGGTCATAAAGCTGGTAGCACTGTAAATACTTGTAGGGACTGCAACCAACAATGAATCCCCAGCCTATACAATAAGCTTCCTTTCTATGTCCAGCAATACAGTTCATTAATTGTTTTCAAAAATAAACTCAGTCAGTGGCTGGGGATCTATAAATTCCACCCTGGTCTTGCCCACCTGTCACTTATGGATAGTAAGAGCAACCAATGGGAATTGTATTGGCTAGGTTGCCAATGGTCTACTGGACCAATCCCTTTGTATTTGTCTATAAACCTGTGATGCCTTTGGCAAAATGAATGCAAGTTGCAAATGTCACAAACTACTACAGTATTTTCAGTCTTCAGGCTGTTTGAATGACACTATCAGAAAGCACAGTAGCCAAACCACCTGCTCAAACTAAAAAAATCCAGTTAGAGTGTATACACTGGGACACATCCATAAACGTTGTATATATGTAAAGGAACAGTTAGCAAATCCAGTTAGAGTGTGTACACTGGGACGCATCCATAAACTTTGTATATATGTAAAAGAACAGCTAGCAAATCCAGTTACAGTGTATACACTGGTACGCATCCATAAACTTTATATATATGTAAAGGAACAGCTAGCAAATCCAGTTAGAGTGTATACACTGGGACACATCCATAAACTTTGTATTGAACATACTTAAAGTTCAGAGTGTAAGAAACCTAGTTGCATTAATACTAGACTGATTTCTACGTTAAATGTTTTTCGTGAATTATGTGAAAATGGCATCAGGCAAATATGCAACACAAAACAGAGAAAGAAAGATTACAATCTTGGTCCAGATGAAATTTCAGTGTTTAATTCCATTAGGAAATGCTATAAATATCGATTTATGAAAGCCAATAAAGGGAACGGTATGGTTATTATGAATGTTTCTGACTACAATGTATGTATGAACAGATTGTTGGGTGATAAAAATAATTATCATGAAGTCAGTAAGGATTTGGTTAAGAAAAGTTTTGCTTATATTGATAATTGTTTGAAGGATTTGTTAAATCAAAATTACATTAATTTAGCTACTTTTGAATTTCTTTTCATGGAAGAACCTTTGTTAGATATTTTATTTGGAATACCTAAAATTCACAAAGATTTGAACACCCCACCTTTCATGCCTATAGCTTTGGCCAAAAGGGGTAAAACAGTAACAATATCACATTATTTAGATTATTTGCTGAATCCCCTTACATCAAAAACACAATTTTATTGAAAGATTCATGGCAATTTTTAGATTTATTGAAAAATTATGTGTTTTTAGTGACTGAAACATTATTAGTCACTGCAGACATTACATCGCTCTATACGTCTATTGACCTAGTAATGGGCATTGAGTTTATTAAGAATTTTTTGACTCATTATACTCCTTTTGGGGATGTCATGGTTAATACTATATGCCAACTTTTACAATAGATGTTGAAAAATAATTTTTTACACTTTTGAGGCCACGGTGGTGCAGTAGTTAGTGTTGTCTCCTCACAGCAAGAGGTTCGCCCATTCGATTCTTGGCTGGAGTGCCTTCTGTATGGAGTCTGCATGTCCTCTCCATGGTCGAGTGATGTTTAAAGACATGCAGGTAGGTGTGTGCATGAATGGGTGTGCCTTCTTTGAAGGTTGGGCATCGGGTTGGCAACTCAGCACCGTAAAAATCCACTGCCAATCATTAGCGGTCCGTAATTCCGCTGTGGCGACCCCCACCCAGGAAAAGCCGAAAGACATTTAAAAAATTTTCAAGTATGTGGGGTTGCTATGGGTGCAAACATTGCACCAGCTTTTGCTATTTTAGTATTAAGCTGGTGGAAGATGTCAGTTTTGAACAAATTGGAAGGGTATGTGTCTTTATATAGATGATACATAGATGATTACATTTTTTATTTGGAATGGGTCTAAGGAACAATTATATTCCTTCCTGGATGACATTAGCTTTATGGTGCAGGGTTAAAGTTTGAGTTGAATAGTGCAGATATTAAGGTCAATTTCGTAAATCTTTGTATTACAATGGATATTGATAAGAAATCATTTTCTAGCAGTACTTATAGGAAAGACACCTACACTAATAATTTTTTGCACTTTTGAAGTATGCACCCCACATTTATGAAGATCAACTTGGTATGTGGGCAAATTATCCATCTGAGTAGACTTATTTCTAATGATGAATTGTTTTGTATGGAGACAGATTGATTTCAATGTTTAAAGAGGGTATCCATATGTGAAGTTATCTTCTATTAAAGAAGAAATTATAAAAGCAAGGGTGGATAGATTTTTACCCATTTTGATTAGTGGCTTTACACCTAAAGAACGGGAACAAATGGATTGTACATCTATGAAGTGTTCTTTCCCTGTCCCTATTTGTGTTGATTCACAAGAAATCAAAAAAATATTAGTTAACAACTGGAAGGTTATTTTAGAATTTAGTAAGAGTATTGGGAGACCACCCTTCTTTTATTTATAAAAAATGGTTAGTATCAAATCTGTATTAGAATTTGGTGAATCATTCCTAAGTGGTAGTTGTAGAACAAGGAGGACATATCCTTGTCACAAAAGTAGATTTTTTGAGTCATCACAAAGTATTTACATTGATCATCTTAAGAAGATAGTCCACAGTAAAGGTAGGTTTAGCTGCAAAAGTTCTGGAGTAGTTTATTTAGCTTCCTGTACAAACTGTAAAAACTTTTATGTAGGGAAACTACTAAAGCTTTATACAAAAGGATTTATGAACATCGATTGGCAATAAAGAATAAGGACTTTAACAATGCTTTAGCCAAGCATGCTGATGAATGTAGGGACTACAGGAAATGTGTTTTCTTTGTCCTAGATTCTGTAAACAAAGCCCCCTATATAGCAGATATTAACACTGCCTTAGAAATTAAATACTTAAAATGGCAAGTATTTTTAAATGCAGAGTACTATGGGTTTGAATGGAACATGAAATATTAAATGTCTACTAAAGAATAGATGTTATTATTAATTTTATGTAACATTTTTACTTTGTCATACTTATGTTATTAGTGCTGTTGTTTATAATGTTATTTAAGTAATGTCTCTTTAATTCTTCAATTTTCTTCTTATTAATCAATTGGTAATGGTTGCTTACCAGATGACTAATCAATGTTTTTTATTTAAATCGGTAGGTGCTAAGTTTGTCATCTCTTCTGATGAGGTTCGTGGCATTAAAACGAATGAAAGCACTAAACATCTATATACTTGCTTCAGCAGTTATTTGAGTCCTTCTAGCATGCTTTTATTATTTTATAAGTTTTATATTTAGTGTGCTAGTCTGTGGTTTCTTTCTTCAGTGTAATATAACACATATCAAATCAGGATCCATGGATAATTTAAACACATCCACATCCACAAATGAAACGTAAAATTAAAAAATCCAATGGTAGACATCCAAATGGTTAAGCGCTTTCATCAAATAAAAATAAATTACTCAGACACAATGACTAATAAAGTAAAGTACATTTTAATACAATGAATTTTGGTCATTCAAAAATTCAATGACCAATCCCATCTCACAATCCATCCTCCTCCTCAATAATGAATTCATAACCATATTAAATACATAAAAATATACACTACAATGCACTGAAAATGTTATTTCACTAAACCTGCCTTTCTTTTAAAATAGGCATAATAGAGATATGTTTTGTTTTGATTGTCAAGAATAATAATATTATCTTTTAAAAATGTCTACAATAGGAACATTTACCACAAGGTTTACTATATATATGATATATTTCAGCATTGGTCTAAAAAATATTTCAGTTTTTTTAGAGTTCCTTTTTGTAAGAGAAATACAGGGGTATTGCACCACACCACACAGGCATGTCAGGTTTATCATGAACTTGGGTATCTTGTTGACTTCTTTGTCTTGTAGGTTGGGTTGGGATACTAACCTACCCACACCAAGCAATGGGGTATACACCTTGATTCATTAAAACTCTTCAAAGAATAGGTCAATATAAAATGTACAGGACAATACCTCTCCTCTAAAACCTAAAAATGCTGAAACTCTACTATACTATCTCATCCTAGTATGTCATTCTACAACCTTTTAGCTTGAACCTTTGACCATACTTTTTTTAATAATCTGATGTATGCTGGGGTGGTATGCAAGTATCATGCCCTTTAATGATTACGGTGTCCAAGAAGCTAATTTCTTGAATGAAACTGATATGAATGAATTTTAAAATAATGTGTTGTTAATACTGAACACTCAACAAATCAATCAATTCAACCCACCCCACACAAAATATTCACCTTCAAAAATAAATAATTGCTCTCCAAAATGAGAGATCAAGCTTCACATACCAACAGTACTTCATCTGAGCTCAAAAAAATGACAAAAAATAGACCCTCTTCAAAAAAAACACAAACCTTTCTTTTTGGGATGTCCTGAATATCTATAGTCAGAAGGACACAGTCCACTGACCATAGTTCTCTCTTAAGCTGTCCCAAAATCCCATTATTCAAGACATGTTTCAATTTCTTATCCACAAAAGACAATTAAATTGTGGGTTTAGAGCCTGCTGCTGCCACAATAGGTCTAAAAGGTGGTTTGTTCAAATTTTTATGTATCTTTATACATAAAATATAACACATATATAATGAAATAAAGAATAATGTGGTACTCTCGCTATAAAAGGAAATTGGTCTTCACTGTAAATCGACACTGCCCCAAAAATATCTCACTAAATATATACATACATGCAGATGCAAGCAATTACAGAAAAAAGAGAGGAAAATATGTTATTATTCCACCTACTGACTTATACTGCAGCATTGTGTGGGTATATCTAGGGCAATAAGCGGCAATGTATGTTTGCTACATTATTTCTTGGAGGTTTAGGTGACAACTTTTACATTAAATTTCACCTTAAAACACACCTCTTAAACAGTATTGAAAATGAGAGTACAACTTTGAAGTAGCTTTCCTTCTAGCTCTGTGTATTAATTTGGACTATAACGTTTTCAAAGCAGAATTGCATTATTTAGATAATAAGCTTACACATTTTAGCATACAATTTTCTATAAGTTTACAGCTGGAATGTCCTCAGCCTACAGCTGTTCCTCTTGTACTTCTAGCTTTGGAGGTTGTTTTATTACTACCTGCCACATGTCTGACAGCCAGCCTGCAACCCCTAAATAGACAAATAGACTGTATGATGTTCCTCAGTTTTACAAATACTTATTTTTTCATCCCAGATTTAACCATGCAGTTATTTCTTTGTCAAATATTTTTGCAGTTAAACATCTAGTAAATGCTAATCTCACTCCTTCTCGCTCTAGCAAGAATGGGAAAGCTTTAGATAGATTCAGAAAAAGAGTATTTTCTTCTATCACTCTTAATTTTAGACTTCTTAATTGTCAAGTTTTTGCTTACTACTTTGAAAAATGAGGAATATTACTAAGTCTTTTCCTTCCTTCAGAGGAGAAATATTCTATAAATACTTATGACTCAGCTGATACCAGCTACTGTATCAGTCATAACAAGATTTACATGGCCAAGCTCTTTCAATTTGCCTGAAGGTGTAAAAGTTGACATATTGAATTATTTGCATAATACCTTTAATAGTGAGGTTGTATTTGGGTCTTCTACTGCTGAGATCCTGAAAAGAATGTGATGAGAGAGAAAAAGACGTTCAACGGGGGGCACACTTTTCCAGCCTTCCTTCTCAGAGTTTGTTAAATGTTTTCTTCCTATTTCAGGATTCTTTTATTAACAACAATCTAAGCAAAAGCCAGCATTCTTCAGGCAAGCAGATGTTTAAGAGCACAGTCCAAAAACACTGATTGAAAATCTACAAATCTTCCCACCCCCAGCAACTCAATTCTTCCTTCTTTTCTCTATGGCAACAGTCCATTAGGGCTTCTGATGTCTGTTGGAGTCCTTATCTCCATTTTAGGGATTCCCCTTGTCTTTCGGTATTTGCTAGCTATAGGTACAATACAACCTGTCCCACTCTTTGTATCTCTTTCTCTCTTTTTTGCAGTGAAAGTGTTCTATTCTCAGATATTTCTAGTTTCAAAGAAAAAAACTTCATGTAGTCCAATTCTGACTTTTTCCTTTCTCAACCAGCTTGTGGAAGTTCCAGATTTCAAAATCATATTCTTTTGCAACCTGTTACCCTTTACTTTCCCTCTTCAGCTGGTAACCTTAGATTTAAAAGTTGTTGATTATAAAATTCCAATAATCAAAGGTTTCTATGTTTGGATTATGCTTTCATTTCTCCATAGTACACATTGGCTTATCGTCTACTCCACGGGTATTCATAAAATGTCTGGTTCCAGTGATACCCTAATTCAGACAACAAGGTATTCAGTTTTTTAAATTTTTTTAGACCACATGCCTAAAATTTGTATGGTCCCAACAGTGACACCCCCTGACCTTCTAAAGTACAGTGCTCAAATTTGTAAAAATGGAACTGTTTTACTGGAGAGATCACTTTTATCTGTTTCCAGGTCTCTCTTTCTACCTTACAGATCATCTGTAATTTGTAACAGCAGATGTCTTGACTTTTCCCAGAGGGTGCTCTGTATGTGGGGGTAAAAATACAGGATCTGTGGAGCAAAAGCCATACTAAAGCACTTAAACATTAAAGAGAGGTTGGGGGTAATAAATGCACTCAACTCTTTTAATCATCTGTAATCCCTTGGACCTCTACAAGGGTTTTCAGTCTACACTACAGTGATGTGTTACATTATTTATTTATTTATTTATATTTGTTGACCGGGAGTGTCCGACTGGACATAGGTCCATTTTCAGTGGAGGCCAGGGAGAAAAGCTCCACAGTTAAAATAAACAGACAGTAGTTACATTGGATTACATAGCAGTTAACAATTTGCATAGCAATTACTTACAACATATTTACAGATGAAGAACATAGTACATCAGTAGACAACTAGAATCTTTATCTGTGAAGTACATAACAGACATTAACAAATGTTAAAATAAGAAGTTCCTGTTGTATAAGTACTAGGCTTATGAGCATCTGAGCTTGCTATAATCAAGGTAGTTAGTGGAGTGGAAAGAAAGGTAGTGGTTGGATGGGGTGGGTGATATTAGAGTGGGAGTTGCAAGGGCATAGCCAGCATGTTTTTAGGTGCACTTTTAGTAAAGTTTTGAAGTGGGTGCATGATGGCAGGGAGGTAATTGTGGGTGGGAGGGAGTTCCATAATTTGGCTATGGTGCAAGAGAATAGTGCTTCACCAGCAGAGTTATTGGCTTTAGTGATCTGCAAGTGATTTTTGTTGCTGGATCTTAGTGGTCTGTTGGTGCGATAGGATTGGAGTAGATTCTGGAGGAATGGGACATTTAGTGGATGGTTTACTAGTTTGTGGGCAAGTGAGAGTTGATACCATTGAAGGAGGTGAGGGAGTTCAAGCCAGCCCAGTTCAGCAAGTGAGAGACAGTGGTGACTATGGTAGGATGCCCCTGTGGCGAATTTGGCAATTTTGTTGTAGCAGGTCTCTAGCTTGTTTAGATTGCATTGCCTTAGGTTGGTATATATTGGAAAGGCATAAAGTAGGGGGGAAATAAGGTGGGAATTTGCTATTGAAATCTTTGCTGCTTTGGTGAGAAGATGCTTATTTCTGTATAATGCTCCTAGTTTTTTGTGGACTTTTTTTATGGTCGTGGATATGTGAATGTTAAATTTTAGTTTATTGTCTATTTCCAATCCTAGCCATTTGGTGTGTTCAGTTGGGTATATAGTGGTGCTGTCTTTTGCTGTGATGTTAAAGTGAGAGTTGTTTTGAGTGTGTTTGATGGGTTGGAAGATGAGAAGTTTAGTTTTGTTTGGGTTGAGTATTAATTGAGCATCGGATAAGTTTCAACAGAGGAAAAGGCTTCCTGTATGACATTTTGCAGTTTGGGTAGGTACTGGGACATAAACAAATTGTCTGATAGGTTTTACTATATGTGTAGATTAGCCAGGGTAATTGGGGCAATAGTAATTTTGCACCATTTCACTCTAAAGGTTTCTACTTTCAGTCAGAGCAGAAACTTGATGGCAGACAAGCCGAACAGTACCAAGGCAGACCATAACAAAAGTTACTTGGATCAGTCTGTATTCTAGGATTTTGTCCAACTGGGAGAACATGTCAAATAGACCTATTTACTTTCAATCACAACAAACAACTGTAAAGATTTACATGGCCAAGCTCTTTCAATTTGCCTGAAGGTGTAAAAGTTGACATATTGAATTATTCGCATACCTCTAATAGTGAGGCTGTATTTGGGTCTTCTACTGCTGAGATCCTGAAAAGGATGTGATGAGAGAGAAAAAGACGTTCAATGGGGGGCTCACTTTTCCAGCCTTCCTTCTCAGAGTTTGTTAAATGTTTTCTTCCTATTTCAGGATTCTTTTATTAACAACAATCTAAGCAAAAGCCAGCATTCTTCAGGCAAGCAGATGTTTAAGAGCACAGTCCAAAAACACTGATTGAAAATCTACAAATCTCCCCACCCCCAGCAACTCAATTCTTCCTTCTTTTCTCTATGGCAACAGTCCATTAGGGCTTCTGATGTCTGTTGGAGTCCTTATCTCCATTTTAGGGATTCCCCTTGTCTTTCGGTGTGAATGTTAAATTTTAGTTTATTGTCTATTTCCACTCCTAGCAATTTGGTGTGCTCAGTTGGGTATATAGTGGTGTTGTCTTTTGCTGTGATGTTAAAGTGAGAGTTGTTTTGAGTATGTTTGGTGGGTTGGAAGATGAGTAGTTTAGTTTTGTTTGGGTTGAGTATTAATTGAGCATTGGATAAGTTTCAACAGGGGAAAAGGCTTCCTGTGTAACTTTTTTGCAGTTTGGGCAGGGACTGGGACATAAACAAATTGGGTGGATAGGTTTTACTATATGTGTAGATTAGCCAGGGTAATTGGGGCAATAGTAATTTTGCACCATTTCACTCTAAAGGTTTCTACTTTCAGTCAGAGCAGAAACTTGATGGCAGACAAGCCGAACAGTACCAGGGCAGACCATACCAAAAGTTACTTGAATCAGTCTGTATTCTAGGATTTGGTCCAACTGGGAGAACATGTCAAATAGACCTATTTACTTTCAATCCCAACAAACAACTGTAAATCATTTGCTCCAGAACTCCATGTGAGCAGCCTGGAAGACAGATAATTCTCATTTTTGTGAATGGGAATGCTCCTGCATGCCTTTCTACCTTTCCATGGATATGTCAGTAGCACACCAAGTAGCACTCTCACCTTTGGTGCAAAAGGTTGTAGGTTCCATCATTCCACAAGGAAGATCAATAGCTGACACTGTATTACTGCATAAGAGGTGTGCTGCACTCCTGATTGTGTCATCCTTTAGATGAGATTTTCCACCAAGCCTCCATCTGCTTCAGTTGGTGATAGCTCAGGTGGATGTAAAAGAACCTATGGCACCTATTGAAAAGAGTAGGTGACCTTTATTTATAGACAAAAAGAACTCTTACTTATAAAATATTTATAAATGCAAAAGTACAAATATATAGATATATAAATACACAGTCATAATTTCCTTTGTAATCATATTAAATTTTCATTCCTATTAGACCCCCACTCATTTTTCTATAGCCACCATCTACTTAATGTTTTTGCTGAAACCATTTATCATTACACATAATTTAATTTATTCTTGCATTCTGTATAACCTATATAATATAAAATCACTTTTTTATTTATTTATTCTTTTAACATACTCTCTACATCTATTCTTATAATATCCATAGCTAATCATATCCATGTTTATTTTAGCCACTTCTTTTATATATTTTAAAACATTGATTTCCCCATATTTTTTTACTCCTGTAAATTTCAAAAACACATGTTCTTTAGTTTCTTCTTCTTGAAACTGTATACGTATTCTATCACTTTTCTCTATATATGGCACATTTCCTTTTACTGTCAATTTATCTATTACCAGTCTACACAACAAATCTTGACATTCTACTTTCTGATTACACCATTTGCTTCTTAATTTTATAACTTCAATTTCTTTTTTTCAGCTGTTAGATTTTCCCATGGTTTTATATAAAAATGTTTTATGATTACATTTTTATACCATACTTTTCTATCTTCTTCTATATCATCACTTTTTATTTTCGATAAAAATATTTTTTTCTTGGTAACATTTTATTTTTCATTTATAGACAATTTTTCTCCTTTATAGTTTTTTTACCATAGCCCACATTTATCATACTTATATTTATACAGTTTTACTACTAATCTTTCATATTTTTCATTAATCTACTTTAAAATTATGCAAATTTAATGAAGTAGCATATACCACTGGGTTAATTAACCATAAACCTCCTTCCTCTTTATTTACATACAAAACTCCTCTTTTTACTTGGTTTAATCTAGAACCCAATATAAATGAAAAAAAATCTACAATAATTCTTTTTCAAATACCATTGGCAATATAAATACATTTGTTAAGTATGCTATTTTCCCAGCAGGACTGAATTCATCAAATAAACATTTTTTTTCTGGATTATAGTTTATATGTTCTGAGTTCTCCAGAAAAAGCATGTTTGTTTTATTTTTTCTGGGTTTTTCTTTCCATTGAATTCTGCTTACATCTTTATTCCCAAACATTATACCTAACTCAGAAATGCCATTCATTGTAAAATATGTACCTCCTATCTTTACTATATCACATAAACCTTTGCTTTTTTCTTTATTTAAAGCCATCCCTATCACCTTTAATGGTTTGTGTAAATTATTACTTCTTTCATTCAACTTTTTTTTTGCAATTATTATAATATCATCTGCATATGTTAACAGAAATGGAATTACTAACCCTTCAGGTATTATATGCCACACATCCATCATTTTGTAATTTATTTCACATACTGTCATATTCATAACTAATGCAAAGAGTATACAAGTCATAGGACACCCCCATCTTAACCAGGCATTTACTAGTATTTTACTTTATTATTACTATGCACTGACATACATAATATCCTAACTTTAACATTTGTATTATATTCTTTCATTATTACCCATAAGATTTCATGTCCAGTTGTATCAAATGTTTTATTAAGGTCTCTTACTATTATTTTTGCTTCTCCTTCTTTTCTATTCATCATATCATCCACAATTTCTCTAACTAGTATTAAAAATTCTTGACAGCCATTTTCTTTTAAACTGTATATACTATCTTCTGTAAAATTGTTCATTTTAGTTTTAAATCTCTTTTCTATTATATTCCTAAAAATCTTATCATTATTATTCAGTACTATTGGTCTCCATTTTTTAAATTGTCTTCTATTTTCCTTCTTCCATATTAATTTAAGAATTCAACTATTGAATCCTTAATACGTAAAACCTCCATTTAACCATTCATTCAAAATATTTAAAAAAAACATTTTTTGCCACTCCATTAATTTTTTTATACATTCCTTACCCTATTCCATTGGATCCTGGAGCTGGGTCTATATTTACTTGTCCCAATGCTTTATCTAGCTCATTTTAAAAAAATCTCCTTTTCCAAATTGTTATTCTCCTTTTTCTGTTAAATTTTTCTTTACATGTTTTTACTACATTTTTTTTTCTTTAAACATTTGTGTACATGTTGTATTACACCGTTCATAATTTTTTCCAGAGTTTTTTCTTTTTCTCATATTACATCTTTTATTTCTCTCATTACACTACCATCTTCCTTTATGAATCTGCTTAAGTCACTCAATATTTTTCTCTTTTTCCTTGTAAAAAACATCTTTGCTTATATAATAATTTTTGTATTTTTCTTGATTTCTTTCTATAATTTTTTCTTTGACAAAGTACTTTCTATCATTATGTTCTAAATCTTCCAATACTTCCTTATAAATTTCTGTATATTTTTCTTTCTCTACTTTTCTCACATCATATTGCCACTGTAAAAAAACTTTTTTATATTTTTTCCTTAAATATCATCCACCATTCAGACCATTTATATAAAATGTTTACGTAGTATTATATTTCAATAATTGTATTAGTAATCCATTTCCTTCTTCATTCCATGCTTTCTGATTTATTATTTTTGTTCTTTTGCCTATTTTTTATATATTCCTCATTTTCCTTTATCTCTAGCCATTTATTTGACATTTGTTTACCGGGACCCCCCTATACTGTACAGAAGGACAAGGCTCTCAATTCAACCATACAAGCCATTCAGTAAAACAGTTCACTATACCTATCCAGGCATGTCCAAAGGGCAGTTTCAGGTGTACTCTCCAGTCCAACTGGTGAATCTGTGCATTTTGATGCAATGTTGCAACTGCCTCATGCACACAGACAACCCTCTCCTCCTACCATCAAACACTAATACATGCGAGAGATGCAAATATATAGCCAAACTGGAGGCTAAGCTCTCTCAACCCAAGACTGGATCAGACAGTCAAGAGGAGAAGGGAAATACTGGCATCACACCACCAGTCTAACATAGACCCATTAAACCAGCACCGGCAAAAAACACACATAAATACACGAAAACATATTCGGAGGCTCTAAATAAAAATCTGGAAAAGCAACAGAGACCACCAAAGCAGACATCCAAGCAACCCCCATGCCCCAACACAAACCATGAAACACAATTCACAAAACCAGTGTGCCATGCAGTCACAGCCCTTAAGGCAAAATAACATACCCAACATACTAGTAATGGGTGACTCTATAGTCAGGCACACTGACATCCCACTCACTAGGCTGAATAAGGAGAAGGTAACTGTTAGCTGCCTGTCAGGTGTCAGGATCCGCCACATAACACAAGCACTCAAGTCACTCCAGAACAAGTACAAATGTGACTCTGTCATTATCCATGTTGGTGTGAATGACCTGAGCCATACCTCCCTGGACTACATGAAATGAAACATGGCAGAGCTCTCTGATCATGCAGCCCAGGCTGGTATGGCCCTGACCATGAGTAGCATCCTGCCCTCACCAAGAATGATACCATGGTATAAAGAAAAAATTATCAATTTCAACAAAAGTTTCTGGTGTCATTCAAAGGGGATCCAGGGTCTGTCTGCCTGGGATGACATGTTCGATAAACCACACTGCTCTGCTTGGGCCGGCTTGCCTCTGTCACACTTAGGCTTTCAAATACTGGCCTAGGCTCTTGCCACCCCCATAGTGCCTTTTTTAGGCAAGGCTCAAAAGACAAACCCACCACCGTAAATAGCACAAGTAACAAAAATCTGAGGGTAATGCTACTCAATGCCAGAAGTCTAAACTTCAAAATGCATGCACTCGAGGCACTCCTCAGTATGGAGAAAATTGATATATGTGCAGTAACAGAAACCTGGTTTAAGGCTCCAGAGAGCACCCCAGCACTACCAGGCTACAACTCATACCATACATTCCGGCCACAGAACCTGGACCGAAATACAAAAGGCGGCAGAGTATCCATATTCAACAAGAATACCCATACCTCCAGGTTAGTGGCACGGCACGATGCTTCAGAGATCATCCACGTGCAACTAACAATGGGCAAAACTGCAATTCAAATTGTAGCTTGCTACAGATCACCCACCATGTCCCAGGACCCCCATTCCGCATTTCTGGAAACACTGGGAAACATAAAGGTCCTACCAAACACCCGAATATTGGGTGATTTCAATAACCCAAACATTAACTGGGAGAACTACTCAAGTACTAACTCCCTTGCCCAACATTTCCTAGAATTTATAAACTCAAATGCCCTGGATCAACTGGTCAACACTCCCACCAGAAGTGACAACATATTGGACCTGTTCATCACCAACATGGGCCACTGGTGTTCCACACCAGAGGTCAACCCCTCGCTGGTTAGATCTGACCATAAACAAATCACTTTGGATATCCACATTCCGCCCCCACCCCCAGACAAGGAAAACACCATGAAAAACTTTTCAAAAGCAAACTTCACATTACTTAAGACCGAGGTGGAAAGTTTCAAAGCCCCCATGCTAAAGGATAAGGCTGTCCAAGCTGCAAAATCCTTTACTAATGCATTCTACAGGCACCGACAAGAATGCATGGATTGTGCTATCCCACGCAAAACCAAGACTCACTCCCACAAGAAAAGGAAACCAGTCTGGTGGACCCCTGCCATAAACAAGCTATACAATAGAAGGAGGAAACTAGTACAGAAAAGAGTAAAATCCCAAGAAGGGAAGACATCCCTGATCAGTATCAGCAAGAAACTACGATCCCTCATAAAATTGTCCAAGGCAAGCTTCAGAAGAAAAATTGCCAAGGACTCCAAAGATAACCACAAGACATTCTTTAGCTATGTCAAGAATCTAAGTGGCAATGCTCAGCTCTGCTCAGAGTTAGTGCACAAAATACACTGAACCAACCGATATTGCCAACATCCTGGCAGACAAGTTCAGTGCAAATTTCACCCCCCCTCACCCCCAAAAGGGCCAATAACCATACCAGAGGAATGTAGAACCCCTAAAATCACAGATACTCAGGTTAAAACAGCCCTCGCCAAAGCCAAAAAAACAGCATCAATGGGACCAGACAGTGTCCTAGGCTGCGTCCTACATGAGCTCAAAGATGAACTTACCCCTCACCTAAATACACTGTTCAAACTCAGCCTTTCCACGGGCTACGTACCCATAGAGTGGCACACAGCAACAGTTATTCCACACCACAAAGATGGAGCCACAACAGACCCTGGGAACTATTGCCCTATAAGCCTTACTAGCTTGGTCTCCAAGGCTATGGAGCACATCATCATGGAACTCTTTAACAGAGACATTGGGAACCTCCAAACACTGGACCCTACCCAGTTCAGCTTTGTTAAGGGCAGATCATGCCTCCATAACCTGGTGGACTTTTTTGAGACAGTTACCAAGGCTATAGATGTTGGAAAGCTGGTACACACAGCCTACCTAGACCTCACAAAGGCCTTCAACACCATAGACAAGCTCACCAGCCTGAATATCAACCCCTTTGTCACAAGATGGGTTGCCAATTGGTTCATGGTCAGAACCCACATGGTGAGAGTTGCGGGAGCTAGGTCTGACTCAACCGGTTACAAGTGGCGTTCCCCCGGGCTCAGTCCTAGGACTCCTCCTGTTCAGCATATACTTCTCAGAGATACAGGCAAGCACAAGAGGACTATGGCTGACCAAGTTCACAGACGACTGCAAACTAGGGGCTATAATGACTCTCTGGCTGACACAGACATCCTCCAAAAGGGTCTCACTTAGACGGATACCTGGTGTCAAAATCATGGCCTCAAGCTAAATGCCAAAAAGTGCATAGTCATCCCCTTTTGAAAAAACAAAGTACCCACAAACTACCAGAAAGATGCTAGTCCCCTAAATATGGAAAATGTAATAAGGCATCTGAGGACCCAAGTAGATAGTAATTTCTCCGTTGATAATCACATTGGCAAAGTGGTTAGAAAATCCTTCTATGTGGCCCACCTAATCATAAAAGAGTTCACATCCAGATCAAAAGAGGTCATTGTGCCCCTCTACTCATCACTCATCAGACCCATCATAGAGTACAGTGCCCCACCTGCAACAGCTGGAAAGACCACAGCAGTACCTCATCAAGAGGATCACTGGCCTCAAACAGATGGTGTATGCAGCTCGACTGAAGAAACTCCAGCTGTACTTGGTTGCATACCGCCTACTCAGCGGTGATCTCTGCCTGACATACAAGTCCATGTCCAACCCAGAATTGATGGACATGCTCCACCTAAAGAAACCTTATCCCCTCGAGCCACACTCTCTAGGGAGCTAAACCTCACCACAACAATAAATAGGATGTGCTGGAGGGATAGATTCCTGTCCCGGAGACTTCCCATGCTTTGGAACAAGATTCCAATCTACATTAGGCAGTGGTCCTCGCTAACACTCTTCAAGAGAAACCTTGACGAGTGGATGGGAAACAGAAAGTTTACCCTTGGGATCACTTAAATGGCTGTGCTGGACAGAAGCACAGATAACTAATTTAAGGGGTCTAAGGCACATTCTGGCTAGGCTTATAAATGCTTTTGGGCAGATAGCCTAGTACCTACCTATTATGAACCTATGATAGTCCAGCTGGGTCAAAAGAACCTGTTTTCAGTCGAGGCCCAGGAAGAAAAGCAATTAAGACCACTATATACTAACATATAACAGTGAATGTAGCAAAATACAGAAAAAAATGTTACAGGTTCATGTGGAGAAACAGACTTCTTAGCATTTTGATAACACAGGAGGCATGCAGCATATACGATATAATACATATTTTCTAACATAGCCTTAGGATACAAGTACAGTACATTCTTTGATATAGTCAATAGTAAATAGTAGAAGTTGCTGAGTTCATTTTCTAATGTAGCATTGAGGTGCTAACCACATTATTATAAAACAGAGAAAGCATAGTAGGAAGAAAGAGGGGAAAGCGTAAGAAATGGGAATAACAGAAAAGAGATTTGGTAATCTCGAGTAGTGTTAGTGTAAAAGAAGAGGAGGTGAGAAAGTTAGAAAGGAGACAATCAGAATGAGGTAGGGGAAAAGTAGAGGTGAGGTTAGCCAGAAGCAGAACATGAACATAGCCATGAATTATTTAGATGTCATTTTGGGGAAGGTTTTTTTTTTTACTCAAAGAATTATTAGGGAAGTTCTAAAGGCTACTAGACTAGCAATTGTTGTGGTACATAGAGGGAGTAAGTTCCAAACTTTAGCAACAGAGTAAGAATATAGGCTTTTGTACTGATATTTTAGAGGGCTTGGAGATGGTAAGGAGTTGTTTATCTTCAGACTTTAGGGCTGTGTTGGGGTTGTAAGGTTTGACTATGTTACTCAGGGCTGGGCAGGCTAAGGGTTTATAGATCGTGGTGTGTAGGGTTAAAAGCTGGACATAAAGGAGGTGGTTAGGGAATACTTGCCAAATTAGCATTTGTAATGGCCTACAATGATGTGTGCTGGCAAAGTTGGCCACTTTGTTGTAACACTGTTCCATTTTGAGTCTAATAGAGCTCTGTAAGTAAGAAGGAATAGAGGTACCATATAGTAGGGAGCGGGGAAGAAGGAATGTTTTAGAAAGAGAGGTCTTAGTTTATGTGTTCATGGAGGTTTTTCCTATAGAGGTTCCTAGTTTCTGGTGAATTTCTTAATATTTTGCTGGACATGGTGATCAAACTTTAGTTGATTGTCGATGATGGCACCTAGCAGTTTAGTGTGGTAGACTATATCAATAACAGTATTGTCTGCTGAGTATATTTTGAATTGATTTATGCCAATAGGGCAAATTTTTCAACTGGAAAAGAAAGAGTTTTTTTTTTTTAGGTTTAAGGGATAGTTGACAGTTAGTGAGCCAGGACTCAAAGACAAAAAATGTTTGTTGTGCAATGGAGAGTAGTTGGGGAAGTGAAGGAGAAGTACAGATAATAGTGGGTCATCTGCATATTGTGTGAGTGTTGCTGCGGATGAGGCAGTGCCCAGGTTGTTTGTAAATATATTAAAGAGAAGGGGCCCAAGGATAGAACCCTGTGGGACTCCAGTGGTGTTATATAGAAAGGGAGAGATTTTATTCAACCATTTTATGGCCTTATTTTTGATTGTACAGGTAGTTGTAGAACCACTGTAGGGTGGGATGGGTAATTTAGAGAGTCTGTCCAGGAGTATGGAGTGAGAGACAATGTTGAATGCCTTTGATAGATCAAGAAATAAGGCAGATATAAATCTACCTGCATCTCTAGCCCTGTTTACAGAGTCGGTGAAGGATAGGAGGGCTGTGGATGTGCTGTGGTCTGGACAGGAACCATGCTGAGTATGTGTGAGTAAGTTGTATTGTAACAATTTATTTATTTATTTTATTTTATATTTGTTGACCGGGATAGTCCATCTGGTTGTCAGCCCATTTTCAGCGGAGGCCCGGGGAGAAAAGCTCCAATAAAACAAGAACAACATTGACAGGTACAGTGTCGGTTTTACATAGAATTTAACAGAAATATTTAGAGAAAACAAAGAAAGTACAATATACAATAGGCATGTTAGTGAAAAGGAGAAAATTCTTACAATATATTAAAGTCATTTGTGTGTGTGTATGTATATATATATATATATATATATTTTTTTTTTTTTTTTTTTTTTTTTGGAGCGCAGGGGTCCTTCTTTAGTCGATCATTTGAGTATACAATAATACGTATACCCTTACAACAGAAAAGGAAAAGGAATTATCAAATTATACTCTTATTGTAGGTAGCTGATAGGTATTGTTAACAAGTGGGAGTGGGGTCTACATGGAAACTATAACATTTAGGGGAAGAATTTTTCTTTACTGCCATCCTATAAATTTTACTTACTTTATAGCCATTTTTAGATGCTTTATAACCACTGTACAACTTGTCTCTAATAATCTAGTATGCAATGTATGTTCTTCAATTTTTGCTATTATATTTGCTTAGTTTTACTACGTAATATTATACTTTGTTTATTTTTACTATATAATATAGAGCTTTTCTCCCTGGGCCTCCACTGAAAATGGGCTCCTTGAGCACAGTAGACCTCCCTGGTCATCAAACTGGAAATAAATATATAAATAAATAAATAATGTGGGCTTATGTGGTATTAGCCTGGCTTGGAGCAGGAGCAGAGCCAGTTTTTAGTGAGGTGCTCTTTGAGCAGAGTTTTGAATTGGTGTAAGTTGGTGGCATTTAGGATGTGCTGGGGGGATTGAGTTCCAAAGTTTAGAAATGTGGTGTGAGTAGAGCACGTCCCCGGCTTTGCTGTTGCTTTTGGATTTTTTGGGGAGTGAGAGTTGGCATATGGTCGGAGGAATTGTAGGACTGGTGTTCTGTTTGGCTGGTATATTAGTTGATTGGTAAAGATAAGTTTGTTATAGGTTAGTTGTTGTGGGTGTTCTAGCCAATTTATTTGTTGTAGGATAGAGCAGTGGTAGGACCTATATGGGGAGCTAGTGGCAAACTTGGCTATTTTATTGTAGGCTGATTCAGGTTTGGTAAGCTCAGTTTTGTTAAGGTTTATAAAGATGGGGGAAGCATAGAGAACAGTAGATAAGAGATCACTCTTGGCGATGCTTAGTCTCGGTTGTCTAGTTAGGAAAGGATTAATTTGGTAAAGAGAGCCTAGTTTGATGTGTGTTTTTTTAATGGTTTGAGAGAGAAGTAAGTCAAATTTTAATTTGTTGTCAATGGTGACACCTAGTAATTTGGTATGTGAGCTGCTGTTTATGATTGTGTTATTGGAGGAGTGGATTTGAAAAGTGGCTGAGGGACTGGGTGTTTTAATGGAGAGAAAGAGCATTAGTTTGGGCTTGTTTGGGTTCAATATGAGGTTAGTGTTAGTTAGCCTGTAGTTGTGTTAGAGAGGGGGCGGAGCATATCAGGGTAGAGTCATCTGCATATTGGATGACAGAGACGAGAGATGTGGATTTATGGAGTTGATTTGTGAAGATGGTAAAAAGTAGGGGGCCTAATATGGAGTCTTGCGGAATTCCTATCTTAATAGGGAGCAAAGATGATACCTCCTGTTGCCATCTAACAGCTTGCTGGTGTTTGGTTAGATAGCTATTTAACCTAAATACGGAAGAATGACTGAGATGTAATGGGGCCAGTTCTGACAGCAGTTTTTGGTGTGAAACTGTGTTGAATGCCTTTGAGAGATCTAGAAAGATGGATGAGTCATCTTTCTTCTGATTTCTGTGTTCATTTATTGTGTTAGTAAAACTGAGGAGGGTGGTTGTGGTGCTGTGGTGGAGGCAAAAACCATGTTGTGTGCTTAATAGCAGGTTATTTGATAGAAGGTAGTTTAGAAGCTGGAAGTGAATGCCTTTTTCTAGTATTTTGGAGAGATGAAAGAATGGCAATCAGCCTGTAATTAGTAAGGTCAGTAGAGTTGCCACCTTTGTGCAGTGGGGTGATATAGGAGGCTATCCAAATTAGTGGGACATAGTTCTCAGAGATAGAGCAGTTGATGAGGATAGAAATGGGGTAGGCTATGACTTTGGAGGCAGCTTTGAGGAATTCTGATGGGAGGTTGTCAGCAGCTAGGCTGGTGGGCTTGAGCTTGCTGAGTAGGTTTTTTATGGTATGGGTTGGGATGGGGTTAAAGGAGAAGGAGTTTACACCCTCATTGTTGGCTACGGGGATTGTAGTAGTGATGTTTTGGTCATAGTAAGTGAGTGAATTGTGTTTATGAAAAAGGAATTGAATTGTGTTGCATTGTTATCATTTTATGGGGGTGTGGTAGGATTGGGGGGTGGATGTATTACCAGGTTGCAGGAGTTTGTTTATAGTGGCCAAGAATTTTTGGGGGTTGTTTTTGTTTCTTTGCTGTGCAATAATGTAGTAGTTATTGGTCTGCTTTTATCTGGGATTTTGCTTTATTCCTATCTTGTTTGAAAAGTAGAAGGTTGTCATTGCTTTTGTTAGTTAGCTAGTGTTCCCATGCCTTGTCCCTTTCTTTTAGTAGCTCGTTGGTGTTGTTTGCAAGCCAGGGTGTGTGGTGATGTTTTATTCTAGCTATTCTGCAGGGGGCCAGGCTGATTAGGATGTTAAGGAATGTGGTGTTAAAGTGTTGAATGGAGTCATCTACTGGTAGTGTTTTGAGGGGAGACCAGTTAATTTGTTGGAGGGAGGAGTTGAAAGTGTGGGTATTACATTTTTTCTTGTTGTGGATTAGCATATAGACTACTTGTCTGGGTGGACTAAGATTGTTTCTGATTAGATATGTGGGTAGGTGGTCACTTATGGTACTGGACAGGCATCATGCTAAAAGGGGTGTGTTATTATTATTATTTTTTTTTGAGAGTCCAATCCAGGATAGATTTTCTGTTGGAGGTTTTGTCTATTCTTGTGGGGTTTTGTATGAGCTGGTAGAAACTATATAGGTTTATGAAACTGGATGAAGTATTGGAATTATAGGTGGACCAGTCAGTGTTGAGGTCACTCATAATGACAGTTTCTTGGTGGAAGGTTGTGGACAGCCAGTGAAGTATGTCTTCAACTGTGCTAGTGTTATCGTCTGGAGGGATATAGATAGCCACTATGATTAGTGTTTTGTTGTTGCTGATATTCAGTTTGGTGATGAGTATTTCCACATTGTTAGATTTAGGAAGTTTGGTGTTGATAATGTCTAGGGCTAGATTTTGTTTAAACACTATTGCTACACCTCCTCCACAATTATTTTGATGATTGAGTCTATATATGTTGAACCCTGGGAGAAGTATTTCATTGTTTCTGACATGTGGCTTAAGGCAAGTTTCAGTCAAAATGGATATGTCAGGGGAATGTAAGTAAATTAGTGCATGGGGGATCATGGATTTTGATTAGTATACTTCTTAGATTTATATTAGGGAACAGCAGGGAGTGTTGTCTGGGATGGGGGTGGGGTATGGTGGAGTTGATTGAGGTGTAAGTGGTAGTTTGTTTATTGGTAGTCTTGGGGCCAGGGTTGGGGTGGATGTCACCACTGAGTTTTATTTTGATAATATATGAAATTAATTTTTTATAAGTTTGTTTAATTGCTTGTGGTTTCTAAATAGTGGTTCATTTTTTGTGTCTGGCATGGTGGTATTTAAGTGAGAGGTAGTCTATTTTTGTGTGGTTGTAGAGGTTGGCTGAAATTTGGGAGTTGTAGTGGTGGGTTATAGGCGGTGGAGAGTTTGTGATGGAGTTGGTGGGGTGGTCGTAGTAGATGGGGGTGTGGAAGTTAGTTAAATGATAAAGAAGGGCTAGTGTGAATAGGTTGGCTGTGTGGAGAAATAAGATAGCAAATAGTGTTTGTTTTAGTGGATGTAATGATGTGTGTTTTAGTGACTGTAACAGTGTGTGCTTTCTTAGTGTGTTGAGGATGTTAGAGTGGGACTAACAGTGTGTGGTTAGAGTGTGTTGTGAGATGTTGGAGGGAGGTGAGAGTTGTGCGTTTGTGGGTATGTGGTAGAGCAGGGGTTAAATCAGATAGAAGGGTGAATATGTGGGAGGTGTTAGACAATACAGTTATGACTGCTGAATCCTATAGAAATGCACTCTATAAGCACTTACACGTGTGTATCCCAAACACAACCAAGACGCTATCCTTCAAAAAAAGGAAGCCAATCTGGTGGTCCCCTGCCATAAATAAACTCTACAACAGAAGGAAGAAACTGTTGCAAAAGAGAGAAAAATCCCATGAGTGGAGTAGCTCCCTGGTAAGCTTCAGTAAGAAGTTGAGATCCCTTATAAGATCCTTCAAAGCTAGCTACGAAAACAAAATTGCCACTGATTCTAAGGGCAACCACAAAGCATTCTATAGCTATGTCAAGAATCTCAATAGCAACACCCAGATCTGCTCTGAGTTATAGCACAACGGCACAAAAATTACAGAACCAACTGATATTGCCAACATCCTGGCAGATAGGTTCATTGCAACTTTACCCCCCTCTCACCCCCTAAAGGGCCCATATTTATACAAGAAGAATGAAAAGTCCCTGTAATCACATCTATACATGTAAAAGCTTCACTCTCTAAAACCAAAAACACAGCATCCATGGGACCGGTCAACGTCCCAGGCTGTGTTTTACACGAACTTCAGAATGAACTGGCTCCTCACCTAAGCACCGTGTTCAATCATAGTCTCACATCAGTCTTTGTGCCCACTGAATGGTGCACAGCAATAGTTATCCCACTTCACAAAGGGGGAGCCACCACTGATCCTGGGAACTATCACCCTATTAGCCTGATGAGTCTGGTCTGCAAGGCCATGGAACACATCATCATGGAACTCATAAACAAAGACACTGGTAACCTTCAAACTCTGGACCCCACCCAGTTCGGGTTTATGAAAGGCAGATCATGCCTTCTGAACCTGATCCACTTCTTTGAAGCAGTCACCAAAGCCGTAGACGAGGGTAAGGTGGTTCACACAGCCTATCCTGACCTCGACAAGGCTTTCAACATGATCCCCCATTCTGGAATTATAGCTAAACTAGGTATAAATCCCTGTTTCACAAGATGGGTTGCCAAATGGTTCACTGACAGAACCCCCACTGTAACAGTTGCAGACTTCAAATCTGTCTTCAAACCAGTGACAAGTGGAGTACCACATGGTTCAGTCCTGGTACCTCTCCTGTTTGGTATCTACTTCTCTGAAGTACAGGCTAACACCCAAGGCCTCTAGACTGCAAACTAGGAGCCATAGTCAAGCCCCCAAATGATGTGGACATTCTAAAGAAGGGCCTCACTGAAACAGATGCCTGGTGTCAAAGGCATGGCCTCAAGCTCAATGCCAAAAAGTGCATTGTCATCCCCTTTGGTAAAAACTCTGTACCCATGAACTACCACATAAACAGCAGTCTACCTAATGCTGAATGTGTGATAAGAGACCTCGGGACCCAGGTGGACAGTAGTCTCTCCTTTGATAATCACATAACCACTGTAGTCCGGAAATCCTTCTGTGTGGCACACCTCATCACAAAAGGGTTCTCATCAAGGAAAAAAGAGGTCATTGTTCCCCTCTACTCGGCACTCATTAGACCCATTTTAGAGTACAACACTCCTTTTGGAATGTACCTCACAAGACATCTGCAGCAACTGGAAAGGCCACAGAAGTACCTCACAAAGAGGATTACTGGCCTCAAACAAATGCCCTACACTGACCGTCTGGAAAAACTCCAGCTTTACTGTGTAGCATATCACCTACTCCGAGGAGATTTCTGCCTAATGTATAAAGGTATGTTAAACCCAGAGCTGTTGGACATGCTACACCTAAAGAAATCCCAATCCCTCTGAGCTACATGCTCTAGGGACCTAAACCTTGCCACCACAATAAACAGGACATGCTGGAAGGATAGATTCATGTCCCAGAGACTTCCTATAATCTGGAACAAGCTACCCATGTATGTCAAGCAAAATTCCTCATTAGCAATATTCAGAAAAAAATCTTGATGAGTGGATGGGAAATAGGAAATACACCCCAGGGATCACTTGTGCGGCTCTGCCCGACAGGGGAACAGGAAATTAACTTTCTTGGGTGGCATAAGCCAGGGAACCTTGTTGGCTATTCTTACTTAGGCCCTTGGGCCAATAGCCTAGTACCTACCAATGAACTGAATGTGTAGATGGATATGTGTTGTATTGTAATTGTGGGGGAGGGGATATAGTGGAGATTGGGCTGCTTTGATTACAGGGTCTGACAGCTGTTAGATGTGAATGAAACAAGAGGGTTATTTGTATTGATAGAATTTTGTAATGGTAAAAAGGGTAGGGAATAGTTGAAGGTTAATATATGTGTGCTAATGGATGGGTGTTGCTATGATTAGTGTGGAAATGTGATAGTTGTGATGAATACATTTTTCCAGTAGTTTGGAGATGGGAGATAGAATGGCTATGGGTCAGAAGTTGGTAAGCTCTGTGGAATTTCCCCCTTTGTGAATAGGAATAATGTAAGACATTTTCCAGATGCTTGGCACTAAAGATTCTGATATAGATCCATTGAGTAAGATATTGATGGAGTATGCAATGGAGTCAGCAGCTAATTTAAGGTATTAAGGAGGAAGGTTATCTGCAGAGGTAGACCAGGTTTTAAGTTTTTGCAGTAGTCTTTTTATGAGGCTTGTAGGAATGGATTGAATAGAGAAAGTGATTAAGCAATTGGAATAGGGTTTGGGTCTGTTATGGTGGAAAAGGTCAGAAATAGATGAAGAGGCACTATTAAGGGTAGATGTGGAAGAAGAGGAGGAGGTTTTAAAGATCAGAGTAGCTATAAATTGTATAAAGTAAATGATAATGTATTTACCTATTTGGGAAGGAGAGGCATTAGGAGAAGGGCAAAGATCATTCTTGTCCCTGGGTTAAGAAGGGATGAGATAGAAGACCAGAATTTTTTGGGGTTAGTTTTGTACTCATGTTGTAGGTGGGTGCAATATAATGTATATTAATTTTATCTTTGATAGCTTACTTTTTTTACCTGGTTGCATAGTTGTTTGAAAACTATTAGATCTTCATTTTTCCTTTGCTTCCAGACACCCCAGGCTATATCTCTTTTTTTCAATAGATTTGTACATGCTTTGGTTGGCCAAGGAGAAAAAATATTTTTAATTATTTTAGTGCATACTGGAGCTAGAGTATAAAGTATATTTAAAAAATGGTGTTGAAATAGTGCATGACTTCATCTAAATGGAGATGTTTTAATGGTGACCATTTAATTTTATGAAGCAGTTCATTGAATTTGTCTTTGGTAAAATTAGTTAGGTTGCAGACAGATTTTACAGTGTGTTCTTTGGATAGGTGTGTGTCACTCATCCTGTCAGGATGAAATAGATGAGCCTTGTGGCTTCTTGTTCAAGCAGCTTTATTATGTACAAACACATCAGGATTAATGCTTAATAACTTCAACTTAGATAAACTTATAAACAAACTAGCTATAACATGCATAGTTGCTCACTCTCTGTTTGCACACTCAAAATGGCCTTGAGGCTAGCATGTGCTTGCTAATTATATGCCTGTTCAGTCCTTGGCAATGCTTCTTAAATGTACAACATAGCTATCTATTCTACAGTTTGCATTGGCTCTGCTGGCAAGTATGGGTAGGTGGTCACCTAGGGGATTTGGATGTGTGCCAGTAGAGTTAAAGCTTGTAAGTTGTGACACCAGAACCCAGTCTAGAGTAGATTGTTAAGTGTAGTCATTATTGTACCTAGTAGGGCAGTTAATGAGTTGAGAAAAAACAGGTCGATGCTATTTATTGGTAATCGTGATGAGAGAAATTGCTAACCTATGTTAATGTCACCTAAAATAATGGTCTTATGTTTGCTTGTGAGATCCAGGATTATATGTCTTCTAGAATGGGTATATTTTGTCCTGGGGGGGAGAATATAAAGAACGATGATTGTTTGTCCTATTAATTTTTAGGAAGGATATGAACATTTCAGCATTAACAAATATAAGGATACTGTTAGTAAATAGTGTTATATTAAGGATGTCAGGGTAAAGTAGGGCTACACCTCCACCTTTCTTATGGATTCTGTGTAATGCAACTATGCCATCATTGGGAGTATCACTTCTGAGTTTTTTATGTTAGAATTTGGCCAGGTTTTGGTTAAGGCTAAGTTGTCTGGTTTGTACTGGTCTATCCAAGCATGCAAGGGTGGTATTTTATTACATAGGCTTCTGAGCTCAAGGGTCATTGTATATAAATGTTTAGGATATGCTCTAGTGACTAGGTTAGGATTAGGACCTGAGTTAGGGTGGCTATCTCCACATTGTAGCAATTTGGAGATTATATAGGAGAATAGCATGCTGGGTTTTCTGGAGAAGTAGATATGAGGTATAAGGTAAGGTTTGCTATGTACAGTGTTTAGGAGTTTGGGCGCTGAGTAATAGGGGAGGTAATAGACAAATAATTGTGGGGAGATATTAGAAAAGCTGCTATGATGAGACTGGTAAGTGGCAGTTGAGATACCTGATGAGGTATAAGTTATAGGAATATGAGGATATAGTGATGTTGCATGTGTAATGATTATTAACTGAGTCATTAGACAGGATATTAGAGGCATTGTTAGGCAATAGGATATGTTTGAGAGAGAATGTAGGTGTTAAAGAGGGAATGTGTAGTGTTAAGAGGGTGGAGTAAAAGTTAGTCAGCTGTGTTCAACGTATATATAATATATATATATATATATATATACACACACACACACACACACACACACATATATATATATATATATATATATAGATAGATAGATATATATACACACACACACACACACACACACACACACACACATATATATATAGATATATATGTTGTGTACTTTAAAGGAGGGGATGGGAGCTGGTTGGTGGATAGGGTTAATTAGATGGTTATCCTGACTGGCATTCGGAAAGAATGGGTGGAATTATTTAAGTATAATTGTAGGAGTAGTGGGGGTATCTGGGAATTGGGGGTAGGGTAGAGGAGCGGGCTGATCCACGACAGTAGTGTATGGGCAGCAAAGAAAAGAAATCTGTGGATTTCTTACAGGTATGTATATTTCTTACCAAAATAAAAACAATGAAATGCTAAATATCTGTCCCAGATCAAAGAGTTGTAGAGTTTATCTATTGCCAAAAATCTGTAGATATAAATCTCTCAATTTCACAAAATACTTATTGTTACTGTCAGTAAATAGGCAGAGAAAAAGAGTTTAAAACCAAGGTTATAAATTATGAGCCCAGAGGGAAAGAATGGTTTAACAAGCACTTTCTAATACGGAGGAGGTCCTCTAACTGTGTGAACACTAAGAGAGCAGGCTAGTACAATAATCAGTGCTAGCAAAGAAATTAGCAGTTTAAAATTACTTTTATTTTATTTTATAGCATTTTTCTTTCATTAGCCAGTCTAGCAGATAAGAGTAGAAAAACCCTACTTGCAAAGCTACAGTTCTACAGGTATGTGCTGAAGCCACTCTTGTTATGATAGCAATGGATAAACACCTTTTCTTGGGTCCAGTAAACCAGACTGATATTTGGAAGCCATACCATGTAGTAGATACAGAAAAATCAAATCTTTAAAAAGAAACTTGTAGTTTTCACTAGACTTATGAGGATCAGGACCTGTCAGGATGAAAAGAAACAGGGGTCAGTAAGGAATGCACAAAGTAGACAAATCCAAGATTACCAGGAGTTTGATAGAGAGAAAGTAGAGAAAATTGGCAACACACAAGAGTTACTTTGGGGGGGGTGGGGGGTTGGATTCAGCTTGAAGGAGAGGGAGAAAGACCAATATCACAGAGAGGTTAGTGGGAGAAGCTGCAAAGCACAGTTAAATAAATAGGCAGTTAAATATCAGTAAACACTATATTTCAAAGTGCTAGGAATTCACAAGGATACACAGTATCAAATTCAATGCCGCATTACATGTAGCAATAATGCTATCTGTTATGCAGAAAATTGCACAGGTGCCCAGATTACACTGCCTAACAAAAATAGAAGCAAAAGGCTAAATAAGTCAAGCAATTCGATGTTAGCATGGGACAGAATGGCTGCAGTGTTGGTAATACCATATACAATTTACAGTGTGGTGCAGAAACAGATGGTATCAGATGTACAGTTACAGTCATCAGGGAATTGCTTCATGCAAACATGTGTTACATTATTGCTCAAACAGTGCTTAATTCCTAAGGGAGGCACTTTGAAGTGCAAATGCAAAGTTAACTATACAGGCAATGTTATAGATGTGGCAATGTTTGCACAGCTATTGTATGCAATGAAAACAACATAGCACCGCATAACATATCATTACAGAAAAAAATGAAAATACTGTAAAATAAGCATATATAGCACAAAATATTAACAAACAACAGTTACCTGTGACCTAGCTTCCAATTGAATGCATGCAGCTAGAGGGGAGCCAAAATGGGGAAAACAGGAAATGAAAGACAGCAGGTACTGTCAGGTTTTTATATGGTGCAAAGGATCATGGGATAGAACTAGCACAGGGTGGTGCAGGAAAGTGAAAAGGGTAATGAGAGATAACTAGAAGTGTGCTGGCTCACGAAAGTGGTGTATGGGCAAGAAAGAAAAACAATATCTTACCAAAATAAAAACAAAGAAATGCTAAATATCTGTCCCAGAACAAAGAATTGTAGAGTTTAGCTATTGCCAAAAATATGTAGATATAAATAGCAAAATTTGACAAAATCCTTATCATTGTTGCTGTCAGTAAATAGGTAGAGAAAAAAGAGTTTAAAACCAAAAGTATAAAGTATGATTCCAGAAGTAATAAAAAGGTTTAACAAACACTTGGTTCTCTGTAGGACAAATTACATTTCCTAATGCCATGTTGCAAGATGATCAGAAAATCCTGTTTTGACTACCTCACCTTCTCCTATAACTAAACCTTCTGACACTGTAAAATAATCTTTTTCAGTTCTATATACACCCCTTTTGTATGTCCATGAATATTTGTCCCAAAGTTTTAACTTACCACATCTTATAACTTCTAACATTTTTCTTATGACAGTTCCTCTCTTTTTATGCTTGTCTCTTAAATCATGATTAAAGTATCCGGTTATTATAATATACATAGTTATCAGTAAATTGTCTTCTTTACTTTGAATCCTTACCACGTACTTCTGTTTTTCATTTCCTTCTGCCTTTTTTGATACTTTCCTTCTGCCTTCTTTTACTTTCTCTGCATCTGTTTTCTTTTCCATCTCACCACTATTCTTCAAGATTGTCTCTGAATCCTTCTTTTGTATTTTATCCATAATGTCCCCCAGGAAACATATTCTTCCTTTTCTGGCTCATTCTGCTTCACCATTTCTTTAAGTAAATTATCCCACAACCCTCCCAACTGGAGGGTTGTAATTATACAGCCGTCACTTGCTGATGCATCTCCATCAAACAGATTTCTTTGAAACATCTCCTCAGAATCTTACACACATTCTCTCATCTCAATATTTGCTTTCTCCTCCTTTCCTGTCATCTCCCCAACATCTCCTTCTCTCTCCTGTTTGCCTCTTTGTTTATACAAGCTGCTTCCACACCTGGAACAGAATCGGGCAGTGCTCTTGTAAAATAGATCCCACTCACAAAAAAGATGAGTAGTGGAAGTTCCCCAGTGGCCTGGCCAAATTTTCCGTAGTGGTATAAACACTACCTTGGGTATCCCGTATAAATGGTTCATAGGTTCATAGGTTCATACTAGGCTATCTGCCCTAGGGCATTTATAAGCCTAGCCAGAGTGTGTGTGGCTTTCACCACCCCTTAGGATGAGAATACTATACCCATTAGTTTGCTGTGCCTCTGTCCAGCAGTGACACAGAGATGATTCCCGGGGTAAACCTACGATCTCCCATCCACTCGTCAAGATTTCTCTTGAACAGAGTCAGTGAGGGGCTAGCATAATGGAACTAACCTGGTCAAACAAAGGATAGATAAATAAATGAATAAATAAATAAAAAATTCAGGTATTGCTATAAAGATTCAGAAAGAGTCGTTATGGTCTCTGTGATAATTCCCCATCTCATCCAGGCAACAGAGGTTCTCCCTTCTTTTGGAAATGGAAAAAGTGCAATGGTTACAACTTCCTCACTGAATGGTCCTACTCACCTAAAACAGGGGTTGTTTAATGCTTTCAACTTGAAACATCTTTGACTGACTTTTTAAATGATAGAATGGGAATTCCTTTTAGAAACATATTTTTCTGAGAATGTGCAAGTATTATAGGTGGTAAAGAAATCTACCACTATAAAAATATATATATATTAGCTAGAAACCTACTACTATAAAAATATATATATTAGCTAGAAATCTACTACTATAAAATATATATATTAGCTAGAAATCTACTACTATAAAAATATATATATTAGCTAGAAATCTACTACTTATAAAAATATATATATTAGCTAGAAATCTACTACTGTAAAAATATATATTAGCTAGAAATCTACTACTATAAAATATATATATTAGCTAGAAATCTACTACTATAAAAATGTATATATTAGCAAGAAATCTACTACTATAAAAATATATATATTAGCTAGAAATCTACTACTATATACATATATATATTAGCTATAAATCTACTACTATAAAATATATATATTAGCTAGAAATCTGCTACTATAAAATATATATATATTAGCTAGAAATCTGCTACTATAAAATATATATATTAGCTAGAAATCTACTACTATAAAATATATATATTAGCTAGAAATCTGCTACTATAAAATATATATATATATTAGCTAGAAATCTGCTACTATAAAATATATATATTAGCTAGAAATCTACTACTATAAAATATATATATTAGCTAGAAATCTACTACAATAAAAATATATATATTAGCTAGAAATCTACTACTATAAAAATATATAAATTAGCTAGAAATCTACTACTATAAAATATATATATTAGCTAGAAATCTACTACTATAAAATATATATATTAGCTAGAAATCTACTACAATAAAAATATATATATTAGCTAGAAATCTACTACTATATAAATATATATATTAGCTAGAAATCTACTACTATAAAAATATATATATTAGCTAGAAATCTACTACTATAAAAATATATATATATTAGCTAGAAATCTACTACTATAAAAATATATATTAGCTAGAAATCTGCTACTATAAAAATATATATATTAGCTAGAAATCTACTACTATAAAAATATATATTAGCTAGAAATCTGCTACTATAAAAATATATATATATTAGCTAGAAATCTACTACTGTAAATATATATATATATATATCAGCTAGAAATCTACTACTATAAAAATATATATATTAGCTAGAAATCTACTACTATAAAAATATATATATTAGCTAGAAATCTACTACTATAAAAATATATATATTAGCTAGAAATCTACTACTATAAAATATATATATTAGCTAGAAATCTACTACTATAAAATATATATATTAGCTAGAAATCTACTATAAAAATATATATATTAGCTAGAAATCTACTACTATAAAATATATATATTAGCTAGAAATCTACTATAAATATATATATATATTAGCTTATGCAGAATATTTTCTTGCTTGTGTCACAATAAGCACTTAGACCATTCTCCGAACAAAAAGGTCTCAAAAAGGATTTCACAGTTTATTACCCAAGTAGGCAGATGAAGATGTTTCAGTACTAGCATTTTTCTGATTCTAAAATGTGTGTGTGAGTTTTTACCCTCTGGACTTTCTTAATCCTTTGTTAAGGTTCATCTTTAGGCTATTTTGGCTTATCTGCCCATGGATCCTACTCTTTCAATGCACTCTTACCTCAAGCTGTTTTTGAAAGGGGTTTTTACAGATCTGGCCACCTAAAAAACAGATGGCTGTTTCTTGGGATCTCACTGATTTTTTTTCTAGTTGAACTGGCTCTGCAGGCTGATTTGAGGTCTTTACCATGGAATACAGTGCTGCTGACTGTGCTGACGTCTGCATGAAGTATGTCTGAGTTTCAAGTTCTTATGGTGGGTACAGTTTATCTCATTTTCCTCTAAGATAGGGTTTCTCTGGGAATGAATCTTTCATTTATGTCTATAGTGATATCTGAGTTTACTTGGAGCCAGCCTCTCCATTTCCATGTTTTTTTTTTCCAGAATATAAAATGACACAATGGATCCTTCTTACACTGGATTTCTACAGGCAACTCAGATACTATCTACAAAACTAAAACCTTAAGATAATCTGACCAGTTATTCATTTCTTGTGAAGGTAGAAAATAAGGACAACCTGTATCAAAACAGTTTCCAAATGATTGCTAATACAGTTTACTTTTGTTATTCCCACCATAATAAATCAAAACCAATTGCCTTTAGTGCCTCTTCAGAAAGGGTAATCTCTACAAGTATTCTAGAGGCAGCATATTGGTAGCCTGTATATTCCTTTACAATGGACTATAAGCTCTTCTTCTTTTCATATCTAGAGCAGACTTTGCTATGATAATTCTTGAGGGGCTCCTGGACCTTCATCCTTCATTCTTTAAGCATTCTGTATTTTAACACATCCTGCATTATCTCTGAACATCTACATCCACTGGCAGTGTCATATGTCTCATAGTATGGTTACTTTATAACTACAAACTTTGTGTTACATTGTTGACACTGAGTTGCATCAGAGATGAAGATATTAACTGGTATATCAGCAGTTCATTTTTTTGCAGAACTTTACTTATTTGCACTTTTATTATATAAATAAACTAATGCTATGTTCTTATCATATTACATATTCTTGGGACACTGCTCTCAGTTGATTTACTTGTTTTCCATTAATGTTATCTTTATATTATATAACCTAAAGATGTTAACGTTAAAAAATCAGCTGTACATGAAACCTGACATTATTTTCTCTACCGCAATTGAAGTGCATCCTTTGGGGAATTTTTTGAATATACAGCAGTTGTTTTAGCGTTAAAGAAACATTGTGTCATTCTGTTTCTCTGAAGGTTAAAGAAGAACAGATAAAATGTCAAGAAAAATTATATTGTCCTGTAATCTAGAAGGAAAAGCAGTCTTTTGCTCATCAGTTAAATCTAATTTCTTTAAAAAACCTTTCTGTATGTTAATAAAATGTAAAAAAATGTACATTATTATTAGAACACCTTTGGTTAAAGGTTAATACATTATGATTGGATGTATATTACTCTTGAAGTGAAAACCATAGAACCTGGAATGAAATTTCAGTAAAATGGTTAACAGTCTTGTTTTATCGCAGAAAAAAGTGGAAGCTAGTAGCTTATATGCTCTGCCCATGCATGCTACATATCTGAGATTTCTAGAAAAGCTAAGCAACTAATGTTCCACTTTTCCATACAACTGTATTTTACACAAGAAAATGTTAGTTTAGTTTATATAATAAGCAAATTTGATACTCAGAAAAGAACAATAGAAATTCAGAGCATAGTATGTAGCAGTCATACAGACTATAATTACTTCTAGCTGTGAGATCAGAAAAGCTTATCAGAATAATTTCATACAACATTAGACGCATCAAACTAATTTGTAATGTGTATGTGTATATGTATGTGTGCATATCCCTATATATATATATATATATATATATATATATATATATATATATATGTATAGATTTACAAACAAGTGTGTGTGCGCACGTGCATGTATATGTGTGTGTGTACATGTGTGAGTGTGTGTGTGTGTGTGTGTGTGTGTGTGTGTGTGTGTGTGTGTGTGTGTGTGTGTGTGTGTGTGTGTGTGTGAAAGAGAGACAGAGAGACCATACGTGTGTATGTACATATATTATGTTCACCGGTTCATAGGTGCTTACTAGACTAATGACCACAAGGGCCTTTTTAAGCCTAGCCATGCATCCCATGAATGTGTATATATATATATATATATATATATATATATATATATATATATATATATATATATATATATATATACACACACACACATACATAGAAATTAAGACAAAGAAGCAGAAGAGAAGGGGAAAGACAGTCAAGTAATTATGATACTGCTGCCATATTCTTTGATTCTTACCACACAGAGTCTGACAAAAAAAAGCCTGTAAAAAAAGTCAAGCAGCAGGCAGTCTTGTCTTTCACAATGCATTCATTAAAAGAAAGAAAGAAAGCAAAAAGGCTAATTAAAACTAAGTTGTAACTGATCTATATCTTCTACTATTATGTGTTTTTTTCTGTTGTTATGTTTCTTTCTTGTTCTCCGGCATGTTGCAGCAGTTGTGAGTACATTACAAACTCAAATTGAAGCCTCTGATACATATAGTTTTATTGCAGCCCCTTATTAAAAGACATAAGTCTTAAAATACTAGTGATCTATTGCCTAATGTAAATATTGCACAATGGATATCTCTCTGATATATGTCCAAAGCAGGAAGACATCGTCCACAAAACAGACATAGTAACTCAGGTACCCCCTCCATAAATGGTTTGCCTTGAATATTGCTTGATCCTCCTATTTGCCAACACTATGTGTTTGGTCAGGGTTACAGGAACAGCTTTATGAGTTTACCTACCTGGAAAGCACCACAGATTTTTTGAGGCTTAGTATTTCACTTTTGGATACAACTATAGATTTTTTAGATGTCCGAGTGATAAAAAAAACAGAGCAATGGATTGAGACACTGTTATATAGGAAGGAATGCTGGAGGAATACTCTCCTAGCTTATGATAGCATGCACCCCAGGTTTACATTTAACAATATTGCTCAGGGACAATTTTTTTGACCATCTAGGTTATGTACTAATGACGAGACATATAGAGAGAAGTCTGCAGAATTGATGGTGAACTTAAAAGCAAGGGGATATAATCAGAACATAATGCAGCGGGCATTTAATAAAAGTAAAGAAGAGAGGATGAACAAAGCTAAACCCTGGTTTTCTGGAAATGTACAGGTGCATGACAGGGAGACTGATATAAGCAGGCAGCCCCTTTGAGTTACTTTGAATTATAATAACAGTGTGGGGGCATATGTGGCATTATTCACCAAAATTGGAAAATCTTGTTAACTGATGAGAGAGTGAAGGCATTAATAACTCAGGAAACCACATTTTGTTTCAAATGTAATAAGAATTTAAAGGATTTGCTCTGTACAGATCAACAGGGGTTAGGAAACCTGTCATGGGGTAACAAGGGACATTCCCCTGTAGACATTGCAAAACTTGTCAATATATTCAACATAACAACATATTTATCCATCCACTGTCTGGAAAGAGCTATTCACTGAAATAATATCCTGACTGCTTGACCAGCAACATTATATACTTGGCTGACTGTATGCAATGTTCTTCATTTTTTGTTGGTAAAATGAATTGTAGATTGAAAGATAGGGTGTTACAACATATATCAGCTATACGTACAGCCAATATACATAATGCCCTGTATCAGCATGTAAAGCAGTACCCTGGGCATGTATTTTCTTTTATGGTTTTGCAGGTTATTCATCCAATCAGGAGGGGGGTGATTGGAGAAATATAACAGAATGTAGTGCAACTAGATGGATAATCAGTGTGGGTGCTGATAGAGCACCTGGCATGAATGGTGTCATTCATATCAAGCCTTTTTTAAAAAAGAGGAGGGCTTTTTACTGAGTCTTTGATTGGCTGTTATGTATTTTAAAAGGTGTTCATAACTTATGTATGTTGTCTGAAGAAGGGTTTTTTAAGCCCGAAAGTGCTAACCTACTGCATTTTACTTCCCACACCATTTTATTAAACTACTGTTTTTTTATCAGCCTGGTGGTCCAGATTGCGTTTTTGCTGTTGCTAATGGAAATAACAATGCAGAAAAATGTATTCCTAAGTGTTTCTCTGAATTAGATGAGACTGCCTAAATTGTTCTCCAAATGTACTAATTCATAGATTAGTAATGAAACTGCATCATGACTGATGCAGATAGCATTTCTCCAAAGTTCTCACTTACATATATTATATTTGTTATTAATGCAAGTCATTTTGTGCATGGATTGTTTTCATCCATGACCTGGTCATGAAGCACATAGGTTAATCAAGTTTCTACATATAGCTAATACCATTTACAGCTGTGACCTGACTACAGTGTAATAATACAGTGAACTGCACTTCTAGTTTATAATGGGTATAGGGCAAGTGGCTAAATGTTGCCTTCCCAAATGTACAAGTAGTCATATGTTTAGCCAGATGTCAGCTCTACAAAGTTTTAAATACCCCATCATACCTACAACAAAAGGGTCTGTAGATACAGTATCCCTCTTATGTACTGTTAACTTGCTTACTTATGTAATCTCTGTAAATAGTCTGTTTGTAATACGTAATGCTGTATCTGCTTACCCTTGGAGCTTTTCTTCCTGGGCCTCCGCTGAAAATGGACATGTATCCAGTTGGACTATCCCGGTCAACAAATGTAAAATAAAATAAAAAATAAAATAAATACTGTAGCTGATTTCACAGTCTCTTCATTTTGACATAATAAGAAAACTCTTGCTGTACTGCTCCCTGACCTCTAGCAGGTGTTCCTCCTTTCAACATACCTGAACTGGGATAGGGAAAGTCTGGCCATAATTACAATATCACCAAGGGACATTATCATGAATGATTCGGTCAGGATTATGTGACCAATGAAAACTCCAATATGACCATCAGGAGAGCAGCTTGTCATCATTGTGTCAATAAACTAGTGGCCAATACTGGAGGACAAACAATAGCAATTTACTTAAGAGCTATTTACAGAAATCAAGGTGGTAATACAATGAAATCTATAAAATTGTCAAAGTTATATATGCCCAGATACCCAGACCAGTGGTTTTTAATTATCTAACACTAAGAGCGATAACTTTAAGGTCATGGACATACAGAGTAGTAAGTTTTTGGAAAGTATTGGAAATCTATAGGCCCAGCATACTTCTCAACCTTTGAGAATTAAAAACATAATAATGGCCTTTACAAGGTATAGCACAGGGCAGAAGGAGAAACAGTTTGTTACTCTTCATCATAAAAGGTTTTCAGCTGTTAGAGCTGATATAATTATCACTGCTATATCTTTTATGTGCTTATTTCAAGTACATTCCCTTAAGTAGGCCTTACTTTATGAGGTACATTAATAAATGTTGGAGGAGCAAGCCTTAATCTGTGAGCAAAATTCATAGCAGTGACAATTTAGGCAGTCGCATCTAATTCAGAGAAACACTTAGGAATACATTTTTCTGCATTGTTATTTCCATTAGCAACAGTATGAGAATGAAGCATAAGGAAAGACAATCAGAAGTAACTAGAAATAATTACCCAGTGGAGCCATTAAGATGCATTTTCCAGGGCAAACTTACTCTTGAAGTACTGTACTTTTAATCCTGACTCTGAACCGTTATGCATAAATGCTGCCTTCTTTTCTGTTCATATATTCAATCAACAATATAGCAAGATGTCAGCCTTAGGAAGCTTCCAAATAATGCTGATAAATGAAACATTCACAGTTAACATTGTATACCTTATCAGCAGACAATTCAACCGAGTGAGTGGCACCCATATACACAGCCTAAACCAGACAGTGATACCCCGATACTACATGTAGGCAATCTCACATGTCGCTAGCACAGAACAGATTTAAGACAATGCAAAACTATATGGAGCATAAGCCTGTTACTGGTTAGGCACATATTTAACAGGATGACAATGTAGTAGAGATATTCTGACCTTCTTGAGAATAAAAAATGAATGTTTAGCAGAGTCCAGTAGTAATTTCCGCAGGTATAAATATGTTCTGTAATTTCTGCAAAGAGAAATATGGTCTGTGTAACCAGGCAATAATGGCCTAATTATCCTCTTTGTTTGCCGTAACTCACCAAACATTTTGTAACACCTGGAAGGGTGCTCCCCATTCTGTTTGCCATAACTCACTCAATGTGCTGTAACAACTGATGAGCACACCTATTATGTTTGTTGTAACTCCCTCAGTGTCCTGTAACACCTAAAAGGTGCTCCCCATTCTGTTTGCCATAACTCACTTAACATCCTGTAACACCTGAAGGGCCAAACTAAAAATGAATAAACAAATGGCTGGAAACAGAATCAGAAGTGACACATTTATTAAAAATACACAAGTGCTTTCATCTCTTTTGACTGATTAGAGACTTTATCAGATAAAATAACACAAAATGAACTCTCTTAAATAAGGAAAAGTCACATGATATTAATTACAAATAAATCAATAAACTAATTAGGAATATAAAACTTTAAAGAAAGATTAAAATCATTCACAGCAAAACTCAACCATACCAAGAAGGAGTAGCCCGACATGTTGCATGCAAACAACACTACCCATTTTACAATTATCTAACTAAAGCTTTTAATTTTAATAAGCATCCTATGGATGTTAATTCATTTAAACCTGCCCATGCTACTGCATTCAGAAGAAGAATCCAGAAAAGTTCACGTTTCTCTAGATATACAGTCCATGGGCCACCCCTGATGTTTTGATCTGACTTTTCAATAATGATCAACTTAAAATTATGCCCTGAGAGCTCCCTAATATGTTTACGTAATGCATAGGTCATTTTTTTCTTTTAAATTTCATAAAAATGCTCATACATCCTTCCCCTAAGTTTCCTTTCAGTTTTTCCGATGTAAAAGATGGACCTGATTGACAGAGGGGTACATATATGACTCCACTAGTGTTACAATTATATCTCCCTTTCAACCTAAGCTGTTGACCATTAATAACAACCCTATCACCCACAAGAAAATATTTACATAGAGAATTCCAACATTTATTCATACAAGCATTGATATTAAAAACTCTTATGTTTATAAATTCCAATATATTTTTAAAATTAGGGCCTCTGTTGTAAGCAATACTACACCTATCACCCACCTTGTTTTTGATAAAACAATCTTCCTTAATGATATTCCAGTTTTTAAAAATTAACTGATTCACTAACTCACTGTCTAAAGTAAAGGTGGTGATAAAAGAGAGGTTATAATTCATCTTCTCTGTTATCTCTAACAGCAATTTTGTTTGTTATTATCAGAACACAAAGAAAGAATAGGTGAAAAATAATTGTTGCATCTCTTATTGATAACTTCTTTCATTTAACTATTTACAAAATTTAATGGGTAATACCTCTTAATAAACATATACTTTAACAGATTACATTCAGTTAAGAAGTCTTCAAAGAGAGATACAATGCATGTTGTCCTCACAAATTGTCCTTCTACAACTGTTTTTATTTCTATGTTAAGGGATGAGAGCTAGTAAAATGTAAAAAGCTGTTGGAATAGGTAGAGTTCCTACAAATTCTAGAAACAGACCTCTTATGAAGCATATCTTTACACAAGGTTACATCTAAGTACTTAATTTCATTTTCACCTATTATAAAACAGATTTTTTTAAAATTTGGTGGTACAATTCAAATAATTCAAAAAGTCAGTAATTAATTGTTTATCATATTTCCATACAATAAAATATCATCCTGGTAACTCACATATAATTCACAACCTCTGAATATCTCATGTTTAAAGAGGTATCTGTCCTCCCATTCCAACATAACTATGTTAGCAAACAGAGATCCACATGCAGCTCCCATGACAGTACCTTTGACCTGTAAGAAATACTGACTTTCAAAAAACACAGTTATTTCTAAGAACAATTTCTAATAATTTCTTCATAAAGATTAATTCTATATTGTGTTATAGCCTTCTTAAAAAAGTACTCATTGTACCACAATATGCATATATCATGTGGAATGACTGAATAAAGGTTTTTTACATGATAGTTAAAAAAATAAAATTATCCCTATATTCCAAACAACTACATTTCTTAAGAAAATCCCTTGAATCTATGCAAATATGAATTATTCAAATACAAAATTATTCAACTGAAAATCAAGACATTTTTCTAGAGGTGTTGTAATAGAGTTATGAGCATCAGTAATTGGCCAGTAGGTGGATTATTTAAATCCTTGTAGATTTTAGGTAAGCCAGAGAAAGTAGGAATAGTGGGATTGGCCATGCTTAAAAATGTATATTCATCTAAGGAAATATGTTGTTCAAGTAACATAACTGAACCTTTATCTTATTGAATATATCATTAAATAAAAGAACATGAATCTTATTAATGTAATCATGTTGGTCCATGGCAAATAATCCACCCCTTTATCTGGTTTATTAAATCTAATGTTCAAATCTTTAACATATGTAAATAAATGTTGTTCTTCTGTACTTAAATTGTAATCATAACAAATGCATTTCTGATTTAACAAAAATCTTGTATCGAATTCACAAACCTTTTCAAAAAACAATAGTATTGGATAAAGCGATGGGTTACAGATGCTCAATGTACGAAGACCCAATGTATCAATAAGGTTAATGTCTTTAAATAAAATAGTAGCTTTCCAAGAAAAGGTTTAAAATCCATAAGCAAAGATCCCATATCCATTCTCCGAGCCAGATATAAATTATGCAAACTAAAGTTATACTACTTAAAGTCTCCAATAGAGTTACTAATAATTTTACAGACATTTACTGCTGAAGGTTGTTCCAAACATAGAAGTATCTCTATTTCGGCTCCCACATTGTTCTCGTGTTCCTCCATTGGTGCAATACAATAGGACTCTGCTGTGGAGGTATGGACCTGTTTCTTTCTTCGCATTGGTTGGCATAACATTGATTCTTTTGCTTTATCCTCTCTGAAAAACGTAGGGGTCGAGGGTCTAAAGGGTGGGGACTCATTAGCTTCACCATTAGCAGCTACATTAGTGCCTTCCCGATTGGATGATAAGTGAGGAATGGGCACAGCTGAGCTAAATTTATGTCCCCATTCTTGAAAATGGGGAGGAGGTGGATAAGCTAAGTTATGTTAATAATCATAAATGTCCTCTTCCAATTTCTTAGCTTTCTTTGCTTTTATCTTGTTAACAGTGTTATTAATATTAGTGAAAACTTTATTGTAGTCTATTTTAAACTGGTCAAATAATAATTCTGTTGTGATGATATTATCTAATACTTTAACATCCTCCAACAACATATCAATCAATTTTGAATTATGCCTTACAAGGACCTCCATGTACTCACACACTTGTTTATCAAAAAGAGACAATAATTCCTTATGTAGAGGTGAGTCTTTAATCAACCCAGTAGGTTATTTCCAGGTTTTGAGACCCTTCAGCACTTTACCACTTTTAATGGATACAATAGAATACACATTCTCCACTTGTAATTTGCATAGCTTTAAAAGTTTATAATAAAAAGAATCTAAATGGTCTTTCAAAGACTCATCTTTATGGACATTCACAGCATTCCTAACAAAGTCCATCTTATGGTTAACCCATTCATCAGTGGTAAAATGTTGAACCAGGGATATGTCAGAATTAGAAGCTCTTGCAGGTATGGTAATATCCATAAAGGTAGAATTAATCATTCTGGGAGATTGTTGTCCTGGAGGAATAGTGAAAGCCTTTCCAGCATGTTGTAATGAACCCAATGTAAACTCTTCTAATCTTTGAGAGAGTTGACAGACTAATAAGGTAAGATTTCTCTCCGAGGGAGTTAGTTCATTCAAATCCATGTGCAGAAATGGCGGTTGAGAACCAGTGGCTGAAACTGAAGAAATAGCGACCAACCAAAAAACAAAACACACTAATTAACCAGAAATAAATAAAGAAAAACAAACTAAAATTAATAAACAAATAACTGGAAGCAGAACTGGTACACTTGAAGGGCACCCCCCAGTCTCTTACTTTGGTTACCCAGGCATGTATAGTTTCAGTCACTATGTTAATTTGCTACTTGATTTGAAGCTGAGAACATTAATATTTGTTTACTCTGTGTGTGTGTGTGTGTGTGTGTGTGTGTGTGTGTGTGTGTGTGTGTGTGTGTGTGTGTGTGTGTGTGTGTGTGTGTGTGCGTGTTTGTGTTTGAGTGTGTATGCATGCATGTGTGTGTATGTGTCATACCTCTCAAGTGTATCTCCATATAACAAACATTCCTCATTTTGAGTCTTAAGAAGTCCATGTTCTGCATTATTCTACACTGAAATGGTCTGTTATATGTTTAGTAGTAAGATTTTTTTTATTAATCCTCTTAACTCATCAAAATAATGTTTAATGAATATAAAGTAACACATTTAATGATCCTATGAGCTTCCTAATTAAAACTGTTAAGTCATTAGCAACATTTGCCCATCTACATTATGAGGGGCAGTATTTCACATTTTGGAGATGGAATGTTGAAAGCTATAGTGTGTATAAATGCATATCTATGTATTTATATATCTATATATCTATATCTATATGTGAGCATAATATGTTATAAGGATAATACTATTAATCGCTCATGAAATTAAATGAAACACAAAATAACAAGCCAGTTTATTGGCTATCAATAACAACTAAAACAAACACATTAAAACCTAATCATTGTAAATGTAAACCGCATATTTATATTTGTGATCATAATGCTCCTTACCCTACAAATATAAGGAAAGTAAACCAAACACTGATAAACCTTTAAAAAGATTCTTTAAACTAATTATCAGAACTGTGAATCCTGCAGTAACATTAGTAATTATCACTTGCCTTACCCTATTACAAAGTCTTTTGGCTTTTCCAGGTTAGGGGTTGCCACAGTGGAACTCTGGTCCGCTAATGATTGGCAGTGGATTTTTAAGCTGCCGAGTTGCCAGCCAGACACCCAACCTTCAAAGAAGGCACATCCATTCATGCACGCACCTACCTGCATGTCTTTAGATGTCACTCGACTGCGGGGAGGACATGCAGACTCCACACAGAAGGTGCTCCAGCCAATAATTGAATGGGAAAACCTCTTGCTGTGAGGTGGCAACGCTAACCGCTGCACCACCGCGGCCTTGCACTTGCCTTACCCTATTAATAAAAGTAAAATAATCACAAATAAATCCTTAAAAAATACTTCCTAAGGTGGGGAGGCTCTGCCTCATGTTCCAGTAAATTAAATATGCTAAGTCCATAATAACACAATGGAGAAGCAAGTGGAGTACATTAAATGATGCTATGTTTGACCTCATTGAATAGATGTAGTTTACCAATGGACATTAGTAACACGAAAATTTTACCATAATGTCATTAGCGTGGCCAAAACAAATATATGCATTCATACAGATGTCATTACAAGAAACATTCCTTATTTTGAGTGTTATGAAGTCCATGTTCCACACTGTTCAACACACACACACACACACACACACAAACACATAGACTGTTATTAAGCCTGGGGGGGGGGTTAAACTCATAGCTAATTAAAGTGCTAGTTTTCTTAATAGGCCATTTCAAGACCAACCAAACTCCCTCCCAAAAATGAGACTCAAACACTACACCATGCGTTTGTGGGAGTCGAACACCTTAACCATTATACCAAGTCCCAATCACTTCTATACGTGCATATATAGGTGTCCCTTACGCTGCCAAATCACCTGATGATCATTGGAGTGAATATGAATGAGATGCAGTCGATCATTCCAGTCACTAACATTTGAAGATTTGGGATGAATGAAACATTCAATGCTTACAGTTAGCAAGTGAAGGTTTGGGGATGTACTCTTGGGACATTTAGATATTTTGAAGATTTCAGCGTTTGGTTCAGGAGGATGTTTGTGACTGCAGGTAGGTTATCGTTAGAGTAGGGTTAAGGAGAGCATGGTTGTAGCATGTTGGTGAATGTGCGTATGTATGTGTGTCTGAGCTGCCTTGATTAGTGGCAGCGTTAGAAAGAGATAAGCTCACTGCATACCTTCCTAATACCTCCTTATTATAACTCTGCTCCTGCCCTAACCCTAACCCTAACCTGCTTATTATAACTGCTCCTGCCCTAACCCTAATCCTAATCCTAACCCTAACCCTAACCCTAATCCTGCACCTTACCTTTCAAAAGCCTTTCTATAACATTATCACTCTTTAGTCAAATTCTGTCTGAATGTGTGGTAAACTTTTGGTGTTTTGATCACAAAAGGAAACAGCATGTTCCCTTTTGTGATTGTTTTCTTTTCGATGGTTTTCAATATGTTATTCAGGTAATTCAACATATATTCTCTCTCACACAATCACAGACACACACACACACACACACACATATATATTTATATATATATATATATATATATGCACACACATAGATAGGTACAAAATATATGCTTATATAGAAAGTGTGTGTATATGGTTACATGTATACTTCATATGTGTAAGAAACTAATAATGCCTAGGACTTCCACAAAGCGATCACCTCAATCTATTGCAAAGTGCCCAAGTGTAACAATGTCAACATATATATCATATAAAGATATTTGCAGTGCAATTACTAGCGACTCAAAAACCTTGAATGTGTGAACATTTCAAAAGCAGCAGCTAGTCATATGTGCTTTTAGAAACAGTTCACTTCATTCTCACCTCCCACTCATGTGAATGAAGAGAAAGTTAAAGAACTGGATAGGCGGGGAAAGTCCAACTACGTAATAGCCATTTTCAGTGGTGGCCCGGGGAGAAAACCTCCATTTGTTTACATTGCTACTAAGTTCCAGTCAAATACAGAGTAGTTACATTTCTATTTGCATTTATATACAAACAGTAGTTACATTTCTATTTATATTCATATACAAACAGTACTTAATTTAGACATCCACATTCCAAGATTTTACAGAGGTGGAAGTTACTAAAGAGAAAACACACATGCAATTAGTGGATTGTACAAGCAGCAGTTATGTATAAAAATTGTTTTGTAATTTCAGTAAGAGGTTGAGAATGTTATGTTTAAGGAGAGTATTTGGATGGCATTGTACAATGAAAAAGTTTTAACCCTGTGGCGAGCATGTGCAGGACTAGGATTGGCTAAGATGTTGTTTAAACAGTGATTTTAAACTGCTGGGTTTGTTGGAGAGTTTTATTTGCATGGGGATACTATTCCAGAGTTTAGCAATGCATTGGGAGTACAGTGAGGCTCCTGCAACATTATTTGACTTATTTGTAAAGTAATAGGAATTTGTTACTAGAATGGAGGTCCTTTGCTGGACAGTAGGGGTTTGTAGTGCAGGCCATTTTTCTGGATGATGAATAAATTTGTGTGCCATAGTCAGTTGTGAATATGTTAGTTGTGCAGCTCAAGCCAGTTTAATTGCTTTAAGCTTAGATAATAGTGAGTCCTATGAGGGAGACTGGTGGTAAATTTAGATATTTTGTTGTAGCAGGAGGCGAGTTTCTTTGTCCAGGTCCCCTTCAATAAACACATTACACCAAATGACATTTGATGACCTTTAGTAAATTTTCATAAACATAAATGTTGATCAATATTCATTCATTTCAACCAAACATGATACAAGTGAAATAACATCCATGTAAACACTGTATAAAATATACCAGAAGTTTCACCACGATAGGAAGAATCACCAATACTGTATTCCAAAAAAACAAAGCTCTTTATTTAGTACAGAAACATGGATTAAGCGCTTTCACGTAGAAAACACTACGCTTCATCAGATGATGATCTCATCATTATATCCTGTGGGGTGATCTCATCATTATATCCTGAGGGGGTGATCTCATCATTATATCTTGGGGGGGTTCATCATTTTATCCTGGGGAGCGATCTCATCATTATACCCTGGGGGGTGATCTCATCATTATATCCTGGGGGGGGTGATCTCATCATTATATCCTGGGGGGTGATCTCATCATTATATCCTGGGGGAGGTGATCTCATCATTATATCCTGGGGAGCGATCTCATCATTATATCCTTGGGGTTGATCTCATCATTATATCCTGGGGAGTGATCTCATAATTATATCCTGGGGGGGTGATCTCATCACTATATCCTGGGGGGGATGATCTCATCATTATATCCTGGGGGGGTGATCTCATCATTATATCCTGGGGGGGTGATCTCATCATTATATCCTGGGGGGGTGATCTCACCATTATATCCTGGGGGAGTGATCTCACCATTATATCCTGGGGGAGTGATCTCACCATTATATCCTGGGGGTGATCTCATCATTATATCCTGGGGGATGATCTCATCATTATATCCTGGGGGTGATCTCATCATTATATCCTGGGGGGGTGATCTCATCATTATATCCTGGGGGGATGATCTCATCATTATATCCTGGCAGGTGATGATCTCATCATTATAGCCTGGGGAGCGATCTCATCATTATATCCTGGGGGGGGGTGGTCTCATCATTATATCCTGGGGTGATCTCATCATTATATCCTGGGGGGGTGATCTCATCATTATATCCTGGGGAGCGATCTCATCATTATATCCTGGGGGGGGGTCTCATCATTATATTCTGGGGTGGGGTCACACCATTATCTTTTATTTCTTTTGTTAGCCAGGTTTCAGTAGCTATGCCTAAATCAGGAGTGCATGTGGCAAGGTAGGCATGTATGTCATGGATTTTATTGTACATCTTAGGTTCATATTTAGTAAGGTGAGTTTGGATTCTGCATTTTGCTGAGATGTATTAGGTGACTGGTTTATTTTGGGGATGAAAGTGTTGGTTTTATGAACAGTGGGATCAGGGCTGGGGTGAATATCTATTCCAGTTTTTGAACTGATATTTTACAGAGGGAAGAGAGTGGCCATTTATATTTTGGTCTTAGTTTGATATTTGATTGTAAATGTGGATGCTTAGTTTTAAGGTATATATAGAAAAATAAATCAGATGTTTTGTTTCTTCTCATACAATTCCATGGAAAAATGCATGCAGAAAATAAGTGCTGTTGATTTCTGTAGCTGGCAGCCATATAGCCAGCCTAAAAATTCACAGGTCACTTCATAAAATGAACTTGAGAAAATGCAGATACACCACTAGTGCTGATGATTCTTATACGTCATGTGCTTCACCTTGGGCCTTCACATCCCGACAACTTTACACAACCTCTTGGAAAAGAGTGCTCCTCTCTCTACAAGTAGTGTAACCTGAATTTAAGCACTTTTTATTTCAAAATAGCAGTCCTTGAGGTTTTAATATTTGAGTTTATGAATGGGTAACATTAAATGAGATAATTTCCAGAAACTCCATCAGTTTCTTCTTTCTTCCATTTCATAAAGTGATCTGTTTGAAAGGATTAGTGAACAGACACTGCATCTGCACCCCATTTCCCAAGAGTTTTCTTCAGAGGAAGGTTAAGTTATTAAAGAGTGAATGCTCTGGCTTGCCAGGATATCTTTGATGTTTTTGCATATGCATTTATTTCACTGTACAACCTTTTTACCTGTTTTGATAAATAAAATACCTTGGGATTCTATTAGTATCAATAGTATCCCCGTTCTGCCTAGCTTTTGCTTACAGATGCAAATGTAAAAACATACTTAATTCACTTATCTCCTTCAGTGCATACATTTCAGAATTGTTTTTTTCTTTTACCTTATCAATGAATTTGAAATTAAGGTTTATATATCAAAGATCCACAGCCTACTGTAGTACAAAAAGAAAGTGGTGTTAAATTATTTGACCCTAAGACCAAAGAAGAAAATAATTAGAAATGCAACGTTAGAACAAAACAGGAGCGAGCTGGTCATATAACTTAAAGAATATAGGTAAAAAATAAACATGTATCTTACTTTTAACAATGTTTTTATTTCCTAGAATCACAGTTATGATTTTAATGCCTCAGATAATTCCACCAATACTTCTAGGAATTGTTTTCTTTTTACTTATGTTTCTTTAGTGATGCCATACTTTAAAATGAAAACATTACTTCATGAGAGTTGGGGCCTAAGAAATAATGTCAGAATGCCTTAACCAATGAAATTGCTTCAGCAATAAAAAAAAGTGCTATAAATGCCTTGACCACTGAAGCAGTTGCGTGATTACTTGGATTAATGAAGTAATCTCATGAAATTCTGGATCCATGAACCAGTGCAAAAGTGCCTCATGCATTACTCTTGACGTGCACCTTTCAACAAATTAAAGCAAGATGTGTTCTGTTTTTGTTATATCCCTTTGCTTCTTCCTAATATAATACTGTCTTCCACCATTCACATACCTTCTTCTTCACCTACATTGCAGCTTCCAGTTTCATTTTATAGCATTTCCTTTTTTTTTGCAGCTGCTTCCATCACTGCTTGTGAATGATTTTTGGTTTAGTTTCATCACTGTCTCTTGCCAAACCTGGAGTATTTATGTTACTCTAGATTTTGTATTGCCTGCAGAATGGCATGTGTTACCTTCAAAGCCTGATATGGTAGTACATTGCAATTGTTTTATGCATCAATTTGCAACCGTTGGTCTACGACTGATAACCGTTTTGCTATAATGACATATTTTATTCATCATTATCCCCGGTGCCATCTTGTTTGCATCACAGTTTTATCAGTCATTGCAACGTTTTTTGGTTAGTAATGTACCTACCCATGTAGGACATCTGTATCCTCCCATCTCAACCATGTAAGCTTCGACACCATGGCTACATAGATCAGGGACTCTAAGTCCTTTCGGCACATTTATATTCATTATTCTCTTCGGTGCTTTACCAGGAAGTTCATTTTCAGTCCTTTATTATAGTTTCATCACCTACAGTAATTCCACTATCATTTTCAGTTTCACTTGGGTCAGGCTATGTGACCAGTGATCATTTTCATGTCCAGTCCATCAGTGATGACTTGATGAGCTGCAACATCTTACAACCACTGTTCAAGAACTTTCTGTACGGCTGATGATGAGGTTTCTGTAATTTTTTCCACAACTTTCTCCTTGAATGCATTATATGGCTACCTAGTAGCCTAATCTCAATAATTTGATCTTTTAATATTTTAAATCTCCTTTGACCATCGGTTTCTAATTCTTCAGACTGTTCCTTTCTCCTTTTCCTTTTATATTATCACTTCTGACATCTGTACAGTATGCAGTAAAATTTGAATTACTGATTTACTCTTATCTGATGTAATCCTGTACACTATCCAACTATTTTCTCTTTCTGTCAGTATTTATTTTGTTATTGGTTTTATATTCTGTATGTTGTACCAAATTGCATTTTATTTAATTTGTATTCATTACAATCAAATAATCTTTATCCTTCTTCTCCTACTATTATCTGTTATGCGTTTTATACTTTGTCTTTCATACACTCTCTCTATATCTTGGAATTTCTTTTCCCAGGTTCCTCTGAAATGGGATTTCCAGTTGTAAAGTGTCAATATGTAGATTTACATAAATATATAAATTATTACTTTTGTTGCTACTTTTGCCCCGTGGAGTATTCCACTGGAATTGAACTGTTTACCTTTGACTAGAAATAGCTAGCCCATTCACAAAAGGTCAGGACCGGCAGCAAAAAATATTTCCCTAGCAGATTTGCTGGCTGAGGGACTTGCTCTTCTTCTCAGCCTTTGGAGTAATGACTGGGGTTTCTATGTAAGAAGGGCCTCCAGAGGGAAAACTGGGTGGTCCGACTGAGATTTAAATAGCAAACTTTTTAGCTTCTCTAGAAGAACTCAGTAAAGACTTTATTCAATTTAGCAGTTTATACATAATTATTAAAACAGTTTGCCTTCAGTGCTTTTAAAGTAACATTTTATATTCCTTTCTTTTCTTGTATCATCTACTGAAAAAAATGACCTTCCATGGTATAGGCAATGCATATTTTTCTCCATGGGCACCCTCTTCTTTCTTCTAATTAAGCTATTTCCCTTAGTTTGACCCTCTAATTTTCTTTATCCCTTTATTTGATTTTATTTTATTTTTGTTGTTGTTGTTCCATATCTCATACAAGGCCCAACTTCTCTTTATATCTAATCAGATTTGCAGTAAGGCAAAGCAGTTCACCTATTTTTCTTCTTAGACTTAATGACTGGTTTGAGACAGATTTTTTTGGCTTTCTTAAGATATGACTACATTGCTAACCACAATTTTGCAACTACCTCATCCCATCACTATATGCCTACTAGAAATTTACATATGACATATCACTTTTATATCCTTTTCTCATAAGCTTGTGGTGACAACTCTTCGTTATAGCAATAACCCATGCCTGGGTGTGGGTAATGCTGGATTTACCCACGGTTGGTGTGGTCTGGTCATGAGGGCGAAGCCCGAGTGGCCAAACAAAGCCAACCGTGGGTAAATCCAGCATTACCCACACCCAGAAGTGGGTTATTGCTATTATACAATGACATTATATAAGAAAAAACTAATTACTTTTCTTAAATAATGGCATTGTATAATGCCTCCTTGCTAACCTTCCGCAGCTGTCTGGTATTCTGCAGCAGTTCTGATATACTGCGCATGCGTATGCCTACGCCGCACATCAGAGCTGTGGGCAAAAACAACGGAAAAGCAAGATCTCAGTTGCTTTTTACAAACTGTTTCGCTATGTTAAATGGATTTAACATAGCGAGACAGCTTTAAAAAAAGCAACAGAGAATCTCCGTTGCTTATTTTAAAGCTGTCTCGCTATGTTAAACCCATTTAACATAGCGAGACAGTTTTGAAAAAAAGCAACGGAGAAAGCAAGATCTCCGTTGCTTTTTACAAACTGTTTTGCTGTGTTAAATGGGTTTAACATAGCGAGACAGCATTAAAAAAAAGCAACGGAGAATCTCTGCTGCTTTTTTTAAAGCTGTCTCGCTATGTTAAACTCATTTAACATAGCGAGACAGTGTTGCTGTAAGAGTTATAGTAATGGAAAAAGTCTGGGCGACCGGACCTTTTACCATTACTATAACTCGGATTTATAACATGCACGCTGACCAATCAGAGTGCACGTTTTTGAATATTAATTGTATAATTATAGATAAGAGCTACTACAGTGGAAGTATTTGAAGGCTTGATGACATGTTATTTATTGAGTATTGCAATGAATGGGATTGTTTTATTCATTTATTTTTATTTTATTTAATTTTACTTTCATTTTATTTTATTTTATTTTTTTAACTGATAGATGAAGGAATAGCCCTGTTCATAACTGTTCTTAATTTGGCAAATGTTTGTTTACAAGCTTTTAAATTCAAAGTCAAATTTATATGAGTGCATATGCATTAAGTTCTATTATACAGTTAACAGCAGGGTAAAAGAGACATCAAGTAAATAAACTAAAATGTGTATAAAAACATATAACATGGTATATTGTTGAGTCAATAATAAGAATAATATTAAATAAGTTACAAAAACAGAGAATGCAGTACATGCAACTATTTTACGGTTGTTTCTTCTGCCACCTAATTGTTGTTAAGTAAATATTACACTGTTGTCTCTAATGTCATCACACTTGTACTACAAATTTTATTTTTATTGTACATGTATTAAATGCTGTGTTAATGAAGCTTTTCTCCCCAGGTCTATGCTGACTATGGGTTCTGTGCCCAGTCAGACTTTTTGGAGTAAATGAATGTCAAGTAAATAAATAACTAAATAAATAAGTAAATAAAAATAAATAAAATCCCCAAATGCCATGCCAAATGTTTTTAGAGATCTTTTAATGCCATTGAAGTTCAAGGCTAATCTCAGCTGCTTAGTCTTTGAAATTCTACAGACAAAAAATAAAGAATGCTATTCTGTCTTACATATGCTTTCTTTTAAAATTTTAACTATTTTCATAAACACATAGTTGATGAATCTAGTTTAAATTCCAGGTAAAAGTGCATTCAGCTCAGAATATTATTTCCTGATTGTGTCTTCAAGGTCCCAATCAGTTAGAAGCTGAAGCATTACAAAGATAACCCAAATACTTCCTGATTGTTTCAGTCCACTGCAGTATACAAAGCCACTGTCCACACTGGGCATCCACTTGTCTTTCCTTCCCACATCTGTTCTTACCTCCTTGAAGTTTATTTTTTCCTTTCCAGACTCCACTCTGCATTTGATACTTATGCAAGGCTCTACCCCCTGCAACATGCCTTTTCCATCCTTGTATCTTACATTAAAGTATGGAAACAAGAATGGATTTATCAGTATACACAGGGTCCAGCTACTCATACATGACAAAGTGGGGAGTGTAGATCACAAGGCTACTTGATAACTCAATAAAATGTTTTAACTAATATAATAATCTTTTTTATTGGCAATGAGATATTTCTGTATCTATTGCACATCACTGAGTTACTGATACATGTCCATCCTGGTATTTATTAACAGATCAGTGATAAGATGCCATTATGCTCTATCTCATAGTAACGCATTTTCCTGAGTATGAATAAATACTGCGAGGGGGTGTGTGGACTCAGTGGTGACCTAGGGTACAAAATCTACAATCCGGAATGAGGCAGAATTATAAAATCAGCACTAGTACAGGGTAGGGAGAGTGTATGAAACCAAGCAAGAATTAAGGAGCCTGCATTATTTTGAATATTTGTCTATGTTGTTGTTGTTGTGTCTTTCGGCTTATCCCGGTTAGGGGTCGCCACAGCGGAACTCTGGTCCGCTAATGTTTGGTAGTGGATTTTTACGTGCTGAGTTACCAGCCCTGACGCACAACCTTCAACGAAGGCACGCCCATTCACGCATGCCCCCATACAGAAGACGCGCTATCTGAGAATCGAATGCGACAACGTCTTGCTATAAGGCGACAACGCTACTGCAGCACCACTATATTTTGAAAATTTGTGTATAACATTCAGTAACTGCGATATGAATGCAGCTGGGAAATTAAGACGCCCATTTAAATGCATTATTACTACAGCAAGCTCTGTTGTTTACATATTCAACAAAAAGGCTTCTAAAAAATGCGTGTGTATTAGCAACAGCGTACTCCTCCTACCATCCGTTACTTGCAGCTGGCATTTCCTTTTATTTTCCAGCTTTTCCTGCCCACATTTATGCTAGCCTTTTTATGGTTGCCTTATGGACTTGTCATTATATTTTCATTCATCAAGGTTTTAGTCTGTAATATATCTGATTTCTGCATATTTAATATTGCTGACTTTGTTCTATATTGTGTTGATTTGCTTTCTGTTAGTTCTTTGACTACATCAGAGCTGATTCTGATTACAATGGAATAGAGTAGCTCTTTCACTGAACATAAGAGTGTCATGCCTGTAACATTCCTCACTTCATATTTATTCCACTTGCTACTAACCATTCCATTTCTGCTTAACCATTGTCTAAACCAGACGTACCTATTATTTATTTGACCTAAAAGAAAAAAACACCACTTTTTTTTATTTTTGCTTATAATACATGCAAAATTTTATACCACCTTGACCAAGATGTCTAGTTATTCATTAAAATAATTAATGGAGATTTTTTTTCTGGCAAGTCTTATCCACTAAGAATGTATATTGCTTTGGTTTCTGCTGTCCATTTCATTCAGCATTTTACATAATGCATTTGTTCTGTCCATTCCACATTAATTCTGCCTCATATCTGCTTTGGTGTATTAAATATCCCCTTTTTCTTCATTCTTTTGGAATCAGCAATGGTTTTGATTGAATTTGATTACTCGCAGCTTATCTATATGGAAAGGACAACACATTTACTGAAGTCAAGTTAAATGACACAAAAGCAGCCTGGACAAACAGCAAGTGTGTTTTCTGAAGGTAGAGTTACCCATTGACATCACACTCCAGTAAAACCAGTCATACGACTGTTTTTTGTTGGCATTAGATGCCTCTACGGCACACACAGATGTTATCAAAGCCCGCAATGCATCATGTTCCACTCCTTCCAAATGGACAGCGATGTTGAGTCTATGTTATTTATTAATTTATTTTTTATAATTTGGAATTCATTTTATTTTATTTATTTATTTATTTTATTTATTTATTTAACATTTGTTGACCGGGAATGTCCGACTAGGTTCCATAGAGCCTGTTTTCAGTGGAGGCCCGGGGGAGAATGCTCAGATGCATGTGTTTTGAATGTGGGAGGAGGAGGTACCTGAGGGGAAACCACGCCAACAACAGGAGAACATGCACAGAAGGCACACAGGCACCCCAGCAGAACTGAAGAGAACCTACTTGTGCTGTCTGACAATGTTAACCACTGCACCACTGTGCCGCCATTCATCTCAAATCATTATATTGTCCAGGCAGATTCATGCACAAAAACAGGAAATATACTGTTTTTTTAATTCCTCATTATTAATAGGGTTTTGCCTCCATCTTTGCACTTCTAAGTGTCTTCCCAAGATTTCATCATTTACTTTAGTATCTCTATACATAAAAAAATGAAACAAGATTATTCATTATTTCACCCAGTAAGATGTTTAAGGGTATGCAGGTTTCAATATTTGTCTGACTTCCATGATACGTATATAGAAATTTGTATTTTTTTTTCAAAAGACTTTTGCTGCAGCCTGCATGTTATAATTGACATATTCTAAATAAAAGTGACCCTCTCTCATAAAGTTAGGATAAGTGGTCTTTGGAGCTACTTAATGAATTCCCGATAAGTCATTCAAAGAGTAACTTGTCACATTCCTTTTACAGATACATCTATCTCAATCTTTGCTTTCCAGTTTTATGTTTATATTGTCTAAACACATTTTACTAGGCTGCCCATTGAAGCCAGCGTCAAGACCATTCTAAAGTTTAATTTCCTTTCTTGCTAATTTCCTGTCATTGAATATAACTGCTCTCATTTTTCTATTTTGACACTGCTTGCATATTTATTGTCACTTTTTCTTCTATTACATCAACATTCCCTAACATGCTCTTAAGTAAAATGTGTGACACCAAAATGTCCACTCCATCTGCAAATCGCAGATGAATGAACAGATTATTTTTTTTTACGTAGACCTCAGTTTTAGGCCCAGAGTGCACATTTGCTGTGCCCCTAGGTGATAACTCATCTCACTCACAACAGTTGCTGTTGTAGCACCAACATAAAGTGGTGGATGATATAGAGACATAAATTCATTGTTCACATACATGAAAAACTAGTATCTCTGCATCAAATTATGAGAAACAGAGCAAAATATAATAAAACTCAATTCCTGAAAACATTTTCTAAAGGTGATTGAACTTAGTGTGACTTTGCAAAAGAGATTTGCATGTTTTAAATAGCTGTATTGTTTTTGTAATAATGAATGGGAGGGGAATCTCTCCTGATCAGTCTAATAATCTCAGGGCACCTTGTAATTTTCTGATCCTTAACTTAATGGTAGATTAAATTTAACAAAAGGTGTCAGCTGTATTCAGCACTCATGAATGTACTTGCATTTCCCTTTTCACGTTTTCTTTCATTTCATCTGTTCCTGCTGAAATCGGGGATTTAATATGAATGGTGAAAAATAACAAAAGAATCTGCAGATGGAACCGTACTTTGATGCATTATCAGTCACTGTGTGCCCTTCTCAAAATCACCTAGAAGGTGTGAATGGCTAGTTCACAAAGAAAAAGTACATTATTTTGTCTTTATACATTAATTTTAATGTGTTTTCTTTTCAGTGCCTTTTAGGTTATTGAAACCAAATGTAAGTTAATTTATAGGTAGGATTACTTTTGGAAAATGCCTCTAAGACATGTGTACTTGTAGATGGGTCTTGGGTATAATGTAGCCTCGGGGCCAGCTTTATCTTTCCTGAAATGTCTTTTAGATGTAATTATCACCTCATTTGATTTGAAGCATATCTTGCAGTATCAGCTAATAGTATCCAGCAGGCCTATCTTTCCTCCACTAGTGCCAGAAGGTTTAAAAAGTGTCTTCTACATCTCCTACAGATGACTCCAAAAGGTGTGTGTGACTTTCTAGAGGATTATCCAGTGTTGCATGAGCTAGTATATTTAATAGCCAAGGGAGAAGGGTGCAGGTAAGAGGTTAATTTGGTAATAGGTCAACCTGTTGCCGTTACTGCTAATGCCAGACATATTCAGATATTGTCTGTAACTTAATTCAGTGTTCATGGGAAAGACCAAGAGTCCCTGCAGGACAGTGCAGTTGCAGAGATTTCAGTATAAGTGCAGTAAATATTCATTGTGGACCGAGAAAACATTTGGCAGAGTGCATTACCATTTTATATTTTATTTTATTTTGCCTTTGTTTAAGCCAGAGTAAATAAATAAAACAAATAAAGCATGAAAGCAGAAAAAAAATGACATGCCCCATGTATTCTTCTCAGAGCATATTTCCACCTATACAAATTATCAATTTGCTTCTATATATAAATAAAACATGAACTAGCTATTTCTCTCCTTCTTATCAAATTTCCTGTGCTGTTCAGCCTACTCAGGGCATAATATGTTGCATTTGGCTAAACAATCCTGATGTGCCTTTTAGGAATTTGACTCATTAGTTTTTATATCATAATAGCTCAACATATGCTAAGGATTTTAACCTAGGAATTCCACCAAAGTAAGGCATGTATCAATCTTCCTTTTAAACCACTGAGATTACAAACCTGATAAATTTCCTAAGACTTAAGTAGCTTTTACTCTATACTATAATTCACAGCTTAGGGGGCATAATCCTACTGAGTTTTGGGAGTATATCCTTACTTTTTTGCAGCATACTATTCCAAGTGTTGTTTCTGTGATTTCTTTGCATCATATTTTTGTTTTGCTCTGGGCATTTGCATAATGATCCAGTTGTGCACGTCATGAGGGATTGTTTTTTACTTTTGCTCACTGTAATATAACTGTAGAGTTGGTATACATAAGTTATAGTGCTGTGTGCCCCTATCTGTCATGGGGATACAGAGAGTTTTGCCACCGTGCAAAAAAAAAAAAACTAATGTTCCATGTTTTCCATGTTATCCTTTTTTATCCAGAAAATTGATCAAACCTGCCTCATGGTTGAATGTCATAAACATAGGAACACTGTTTCAGAAGAATCACAAATCTTTTACTATCTAGTAGGATCTTAAAACCTGATACTGTTGTCTGAAAGAAAATATTAATGAGGATTTGTCCCTCCATCGACCTAGCTTAACAAAATAATTTGTCCCCAAATGAGACACTGAAGAAGGAAATGCTGATTTTACTATGTATAAAAACAAGACAATGAACCAAAAACACAAGGCTGGCAAATGGAACAAAGTTAATGACATTTTGTCTAGAGATTCTGAAAGTAAACAGCAACTCTCAATACTGACATTTTATGTTAATGATGATCCTCCATGTTAGAGTACTGCATTATTATCTATCTTGATTTAGCTTTACAAACTGTTTAATTTATCATAAACATAATATGCAAATCAGCTTACAAGGTATATGTTTGATATTAATAACATGGCTATAGATGATCCTATAATTAATTTTGCATTTATTCCCAGTACCACTGATATGGTGTAGTACTGGGGACCTTCACTACTACTAATTAATATTATGTACAGATTAAAAGACAGCTGTAGGAACATGCAGTGATGATGGCATGAAAAACAGAACATGAGAAACTGCAATTAAATAGGAGACTGACAATTCCGTCCAATAGTATAGTGGCATTTTAAGATTAAATTCTCTACAAAATGTATGAAAATGAATCATTGGCAAGAAAGCTACTGGAGGTATAAGAAGCATAGAAAGCCTTTGTGTGACATCCTTGAGGACAGGAGCATTAGGTTTCTTTTAGAAAATATTTATTAGATGAAGTCTGAAGCTGGTAGTGGTTACCTAGTTCTTTTAAGTGGATGGAGGGTGATTGCCCAAGGGAGGGGGCTATAGTAAAGACAGTGAATTTGGTTCTATGCAGTTTACTTGTGACTGTTATGTGTAGTGGAGTAGATTTAGAGTGGCCCTCAAGGTATGTAATGATTTTTTTGTGAGTTTTGCAACTAGTGGAGGGTATATTTCAAAATGCAGGAGTCTAAAGAGTAGTGACTGGAGTAAGAAATCAGATCTTTTTTTTAATGGGAAGCTGCTTTGTTTGGATATTGTAAAACAGTGTTCTAGGTGAGAGGAGTTTGTGGTAGAGCATCAGGTTTTGTTGACGATGGCTTCAAGAGTGCCAGTATTTTTTGAAAGGTGAGGCAATTATTGGAAAGCCATGTTCATATGGGGGGTAAGAGGACTCTTTTGTCTTTGGCTAGTCTTCCAGGTGTAGTAAGGTAGGTAGTGATTTTGTTGACCCTGAAAAGGTAAATAATTTAATTTGCTTCTCATGTTTTCATTGTGAAGTTGGATGTTCATACTATGGTCTATTTAAATTGTACAGTCTATTCAAATTCTAAGGTATATGGAGAAGGGAGTTATGTTAGTTGTGGAGCAGTGTAGGTTGAAAGTGTTACTGCTCGTGAGTGATTGAGCAAGTTTTTGATGTGTTTCAAAGAGCATTGTTTTAGTTTTGGAGGGATTAAGAATGAATTTGTGCTTTACTAAGCACTCATAGAGTGACTTACTGACTATAATTTAAATAGTTTTGCACAAATATACAATGCAGAACAGAGTGATGAATGTGCATGTACAAAACATGTTGGCATGATATAGATTCATGGGATATTTATATATTTTCCTATTTGTTGTCTGATACTGACCAAAGAAATGTAAAAGTTATTGCATTCTGCCTTCATCTGCATGCCTTTTCCTCATCTTCACCATAGTTACAATGCCTGATACCTTTATCCGCTGTAGACTGGTTCAGACATCCATAGTAGACCTTATTTTAAAGTCAGCCCCTCAGTTGTTTAAAACTGTGTCAAAATAATTACATTAAACTAGCTAATTTACTGACACCTCTTTAAGTGTTATGTCTAATAATGCTACTGTACACAGTTTAGAAGTTGTTTATCTACTGCAACTCTTTCATGAAAATATAAGAGGAAGTAAGCAATAAATGCCAAGCTTATAGCATTAAAATACAGAGATAATATATTCAAAGATGCATGCATTTGTACAACCATGAATGGATGAATGAATAGCCATTTACATCTAAGAAAGTACGTTCCAGGTTGTTTGTAGAAATGCTGTTATACACTCATGACACATTAACCCTTTGAAAATGTATGAGTAGCTATAAAGTGAGAGAAAATTTCAAAGGCCAGAAATAATAAAAAACACATTATAGTGTTGCAGTTTAAATCTCAGTTGTTATCATCTATTTCTGCTACTAAACTTATCACCCAAATGAACACTTTCTTCATTCTGACAGCAGCTAATTGTGTGAGAAGGACAGCTTGTAACAGTTGTTTTCAGGCATTAAAACTGGATGTTGATGGGGAGGAGGCAGAGGACTGAAACAGCAGGAGATTACTTTTGTTTGGATTAAAGTACATTTTCTATTTGGATTAAAATACATTTTCTATTTAAAATGAAAGCATGACAGAGATATGACAGCTACTGCCTCATGAAATATTTCTGCACACATGTATATGTTTACACATTCTCATACACACAAATATATATATGTAGAATTATATAATTAAATGTCACGCATTTCAAAGAAGGAATGAAAAAGAACAATCATTTTAGATCAAACTTAAAATTTATCAAAAATGAAAAAAAAAATTGTTTTCAGGTGGCCCCCCACCCTTTAACATTGCTAATTATATATACCATCTCCGACAACTCCAGGATCGCACAGCAGTTGGGTCAGAGCAAATTCCTTGATGGTGCTGCAATGCAAAGCAACCTCTAGACTGAAACACAAGCAAATACAGCATTCCCTTTTCTGAGGGCTCACTCATATTAACAATCACACTAACTATACTAAAAACTCCTGGAGAATTAAACATACTAATTCCAAAATCAAAAATATCAGGTAAAGGGAATATTCCCAACCACAAGAATTGTGCAATCTCACACACCTGCTGACCATCTCTTTAGTCGACCAAAAGCAGTGTACTAAACAGATGTAAACCAAACTCATTGTTGACTAAAACATTTGGAACCACGCACACAACTATATATATATATATATATATATATATATATATATATATATATATATAGTTCCACTTTATAATCTCAAAATACTGACATCTCGAATTTCAGTATCTCAAGACCATAAAGTCGAACATTTGAAATCCCTAAACCACAAAACACAAAATCGCGAACATAAACACACCGTACACCACACAACACATACACCATCCTACCCACACTACAACAAATAAACAAACAAAACACACACTAACACAAAAACACAAATCAACAAGCCTACACTAAGCCCCCCACACCCCCCCAACTTATATATACTAACTCAGAGATCGCACCAAACAGAAAAAGACATTAAACTTACCACATGACACTCTACAGTACCCTTGCACACACACACATCACAAATATACAAGCACTACCACTTTCAACACTTAAACACTCATACTTTTACCTGCCTATCCTAACCCACACATAAAACTTGCAAGCACACTCGCATACACTCAAACAATACCTAAAACCTTAACAAAATATTCACTTACCTTACATACCAGCTAAATCCACACACTAAACCGTACATGCTGCGCACACACTACATCCTGTGACAAATACCGGAACACCATACCTTCGACATTTCCAGATTCGCAGTTATGGGTTTAGTGATTTTAAAAAATTAGACTTTATGGTCTAGAGATACTGAAATTCAATATTTCAGTATTTTGTGATTATAAAGTGGAACCATGTATATATAAAAAAAATATATACAGGTTCATAGGTTGGTACTGGGCTATCTGCCCGAAGGCATATATTAGCCCAGCCACGTTGTGCGGTATTCACCTCCCCTTTAGTAGTTCCCTAGACCATTGTACTAGCAGCTAGTACTCTTGGCCCCTATCTAGTAGTGCTGTTGGTGTGATCCCCGGTGTGAACTTTGTTACCCATCCACTCATCAAGGTTCCTCTTGAAGAGTGATAGTGAGGGGCTCTGTCTTATGTAGATCGGGACTCTGTTCCATAGTAAGGGAAGTCTCTGCGAAGGGAATCTATCCCTCCAGCATGTTCTATTCATTGTTGTGTTGAGGTTTATATCCCTAGAGCGTGTAGCTCGAGTAGATTTGGTTTTGCTAAGATGGAGCATGTTCAACAATTTTGGGTTGGACATGGCTCTGTACGTTAGACAGAGATCGCCTCTGAGAAGGTGGTATGCAACCGAGAACAGTTTTAGCTTTTTCACTGGTACTACATAGGGCAACTGTTTGAGCCCAGTAATCCTCTTGGTTAGGTACCTCTGTGGTCTCTCCAGCTGCTGGAGATGTCTAGCCAGGTACATTCCAATTGGTGCATTGTACTCAATAATGGGTCTGATGAGGGAAGAGTAGAAGGGCACCATTACATCCTAAGATCTTGATGCGAACCGTTTCGTGATCAGATGGGTCACATAGAAGGATTTTCTAACCACTTTGGCAACATGGTTATCAAAGGAAAGCTGACTATCTACTTGGGTCCCTAGATCCCTTATTTCTTCTTCAGATTTCAGGGGATTACCTCCTATGTTGTAGTTTGTGGGTACTCTGTTTTTTCCAAAGGGGATTACTATGCATTTTTTTGCATTTAGCTTGAGATCATGGCTTTGACACCATGCATCAGTCTCATTTAGGCCCTTCTGGAGGATCTCCATGTCGTCCGGAGACTCTATTATAGCACCCAGTTTGCAGTCGTCTGCAAACTTAGTCAGCCACAGCCCTTCCGTGCTTGCCTGCATTTCTGAGAAGTATATGCCAAACAGGAGGGGCCCCAGGACAGACCGCTGAGGCACACCACTCATTACTGGTCTGGATTCAGACATAGATTCCGCTACTCTTACTGTATGGGATCTGTCTGAGAGCCAGTTTGCGATCCATCTTGTGACGTAAGGGTTTATGCCCAGGCTGGTGAGCTTATCAATAATACCTGAATGGGGAATGGTGTCAAATGCTTTAGCAAGGTCAAGGTAAGTCATGTGTACCTCCTTTCCCTTATCTATAGCCTGAGTAACTGTCTCAAAGAAATCCACCAGGTTCAGGAGGCATGATCTGCCCTTGACGAAGCCGAACTGTGTGGGGTCCAGCGACTGGAGGTTCCCAATCTCTCCATTTATGAGTTCCATAATGATTTGCTCCATAGCCTTACAGATCAGACTGGTCAGACTTATTGATCGGTAGTTCCCAGGGTCAGTTGTGGCCCCACCCTTGTTTAGCGGGACTACCATTGCCGTGCACCATTCTGTGGGCACATATCCTGTGGAGAGGCTGAGACTGAACAGGGTATTAAGATGCGGGGTTAATTCCTTTTGGAGCTCGGGTATGACACAGCCCGGGACACCATCTGGTCCCATGGAGGCAGTGTTTTTAGATTTAGATAGAGCCTTGTTAACCAACGTATCAGTAATAATTGGACTTGCACAATCCCCTGGAATGGTAACAGGCCCTGTAGGTGGTGAGAGGGGGTGGGGGGAGAAATTTGCACTGAACCTGTCAGCCAAGATGTTGGCAATGTCAGAAGGGTCAGTGTATTTTGTTCCATTTTGTACTACCTCAGAACAGACCTGAGTGTTGCCATTTAGGTTTTTGACATGCCCTGGCATCCTTGGCAACTTTCTTTTCAAAATTAGCTTTAGTTGACTTGATGAGGGCCCTCAATTTCTTACTAATGCTGAACAAGGATGATTTTTCTACTTGAGATTTGGCCTTTTTTTGTATAAGTCTCCTCCTTTTATTGTAAAGTTTGCTTATGGCCGTGGTCCACCAGACTGGTTTCTTCTTGCTTGAGGAATGAGTCTTGCTTTTATTTTGGATAGCATGGTCCATGCAATCCTGAAGATGCATATAGAGTGCCTTGTTGTAGGATTCCGCATCCTGGATATTATTATCCTTCTGCAAGAGAATAGTGAAGCTTTCCACTTTGGATGCAAGTAGTTTGAAATTTGCTTTGGAAAGGTTTTTGACTATGGTTTCTTTGACTGGGGGAGGTGAAGGGGAGAGGATGTCCAGGGTTATCAGTTTGTGGTCAGATCTGACCAAGGAGGGAGTGATAATGGGTATGGTACAGTGGGCGCCCATATTTGTGATGATTAAATCCAATATGTTGCCCCCTCTAGTGGGGGAACATACTAGTTGTTCAAGGGCATTTGAATTTATAAATTCTATGAATCACTGAGCATAGGAGTTGGAACATTGGTAGTTCATCCAGTCTATACCAGGGTAGTTGAAATCACCCAAGATTATGGTGTTGGGTAGGACCTTTATATTTTCCAATGTCTCAAGGAATGCAGAGTGAGCATCTTGGGACATGGTAGGTGATCTATAACCAGCTATGACTTGAAATGTGGTTTTGCCTGCTGATAGTTGTGCATGGATGATCTTTGGGGCATCCTGCTGTGCTACTAACCTGGAGATATGGGTATCCTTGATGAATATGGATATACCTCCCCCCTTTGTACTGTGATCTGGTAACTGAGGCCAGAAGGTATGATATGAATTGTAACCTGGCAGTGCTGGGGTGCTCTCTTGAGCCTTGAACCAGGTTTCCGTCACTGCACAAACATCGATTTTCTCCATGCTGAGGAGAGCCTCGAGTGTGTGCATTTTGAGGTTGAGACTTCGGGCATTGAGTAGCATTACCCTTAGTTTTTGGTTACCTGTGCTGGTTACGGTGGTTGGTTTGTCCTTTGAGCCTTGCCTAAAAAAGGCACTATGGGGACTGCAAGAGCTTTGGCTAGTATTCGAAAACCTAGGGGTGACAGGTGCAACCCATCTCTGGCAAAACAGCGAGGCTTGTCTATCATGTCATCCCAGGCAGACAGACACTGGATCTCCTTAGAATGACACCAGAAGCTTAGCCAATTGTTGAAATTCATCATTTTGTCTTTGTATTGTGGTATCATTCTAGGTGAAGGTAGTATGCTACTCAAGGTCAGGGTCATACCAGCTTGGGCTACATGATCAGAGAGCTCCTCAATGTCTCTTTTCATGTAGTCCAGTATACACACACACACACACACACACACACACACACACACACACACACACACACACACACACACACACACATAGATATATATCAAAATTTCACAACATTGAATCTCTGATCATTGAAAACCAGATGATCAAAGAAAAAAAAAATATCTAACAGCTGAAAATGTCTTCTTTCACATTTCTGAAGCCCACATCCCTTGCTACTTAAATATACCAACTCCAAGATTTCACTACAGTAACGAGAATGGTAAATTTCACATTCCGCATTGTACGCCCATCTCTATTCACAAGGTTCAATATTTCACAACTTTGATCAGCTCGGCTTCACTGACAGTAGTTCAATGTTGTGAAATTTTGAACCTTTGAAGTAGACTTATATATATATATATATATACACACACACACACACATCACACATGCACACACACACACACACACACACATATATATATATATATATATATATATATATATATCAACTGTGCAGATTTTCAGACAATGTCTAGATTTGTGCCTCATAGTTTTGCTCCATTTTTTCATAAAATTGTATTTTTCTGGCAAGTTAGTGGCAAATCTTTAGTAACTGAAGTTAGAAGATAATGAGAGACATTTGGGTTTCAGACTTCATACCCTTCAGAAAAATCATGCTAATACAAAACCTGTTCTTCTATCAACTGCCTAAGTTTGTTATAGCAGTGTTTAAAAATTGTACTTATTTTTGGGTCTTTGTCCCACTTTTATTTATGACTTTGTCTAGATTTCTTGGTTAAGAGATTGAGAGGTATGAGACACACACACACACACACACACACACACACACACACACACACACACACACACACACACACATCTAAATGCACTTCAAACGTTCCACTAGGGTAGGAATAGAATACTCATCTGTTGATTTCATCACTGTCTCCTTTAAGAATGAGGCTGTTTCAAATGTGTGAGACTGTTTAAAATTAAAATTTAAAAGGAATCATTTGATGGTTACAAGATTTACTGTTTGTATAAGATACTGCACAGACTTTGTTTGGACGTGTTATATTAAACTGCTTATTTTAATAATGTATTATTTTATATAAGAAACTTCACAGACTTTATATTAGATGAACTCTGTTCATCCTTATATTTTAGTAGTGTATTAAATTATTAACAGTAATACCTCCTAAGATTCAAAAGAAGGATTAAATTATTGCAGCTACATTACTGGATGATTTTACTTACCTTTTCTAGCACAAAGTAACAAAAAATAGGAAAAAATTTCAAGACTAAACTCTTTAATTTCTTAGTCTGTCCTGTGAGAGCTTTATGCTGGCTGGTTCAAACTGGCAAAGGTGTTTGTTTGTATTGTCTTTCAATACTTCATGAAAGAATCTTAAAGCAACTGTGAGATACGGTAGTGTCTTTAAGTTTATGCAGAGAGTTGAAATGTTAGTGTCATTGCAGTGCTTACTGAGCAGAACATCGGTGATGTGTTTCATGTGCTCTGTGTAGAAACTCGTTGCGATGACAGTGCCTCTGGAAGGATTCCAGTATGTGTCTAAGCTATGATTGGGTGAAACTGATCATTTAAAAACTTGACCTGAACAATTTTTTTTTCTATAGGACAAGTGTCCCTCCACCCATCTGTGGGGTGAATCATCCCCATGCCTCTCATATGTAAATATACAATGTTAATCAAAGTTAACACACGATCACAAGCCATGGTGGCATTGGTTCCTTACCGGCAACAGGAGTTGGAGAATTGAAAATTGTTTAAGAAGATTTAATATGTTAAACATGTTTCCAGTTTATGCATGACTAGGAGGAGGGAAGTTCACAAGAACCCTCTTACATACTCCATATGTAGCATGCCTTCTGAATACAAATATATAGTGATTTATTTATTTAAGTAACATTGGTCAAACAGGGGTAATACACTTATCCGTGCAGATCTGTTTGAGATACAGCCCAAGTATAACACAAACAATAAACAAAAGTATTTTCTAAATATAACACCAACATATGCATCAATAAATAAAAAATGGCAAATACAGTTTAAGTGAGTTTTAGAGAAGCTAAACACCGTCGATACAAGTATAAAACATTGGGATTAAATGTTAAGTAGTGGGGATGTAAAGAAGTAACTAGTCTACCATTTTTTCAAAGTAATGTGGGGAATGGAATTGTTGAAAAGAAGAAGGAAGTAAGGATTAAAAACTCACAAGTTGAACAAAAGAAAAGAAGGCATTAGGTGACACCAAAGGCAATGGAAGGATGACTTTAGGTGAGTCACACTGGAATTTTAGTAATCCTCAGTTTATGAATTCATTTGTAGGAGTACAGCAACCATACACCAAGTGATACCCATATAAATTAAACAGAAGCAACAAAACTGAGTGACAATGAATAGAAAAAGCAATGAATATATCTTTATAACATCATTAGTGCAGTAAAACAAAACTCCAATACATAACTTATGAAAAATCCAAAACAATTTTGCAAGACAGTAAGACAAATGAGTTAAAACACTAAAATACCCCCATCCACCTCAAACATTATATTAAAACATGTTCTGTTGCTACTCTCTATCCCAGACCTCTCACAGTTGTACACCTAGTAGGAAGATGAGCTAACTATTAAATGCATAGTCTTATAACAAACTTTAAATGTACCGATTAGTGTTTCAGTTTTGACCCATATCCAGCCAGTCCATGTCGATAAGCTACTCTTACGTGACTTGATTAAAACCAGGTTCCCATATAAAATAGTTACATACTTATTTGCATACCCAGTTAAGTGTGATTAGACTCAACAACATTTTGAGTGGTCCTGTATAAATTAATCTGATTAAAGATCATGATTAAAGGCACAAAACTTGCTTTTCTTTTCAAACAAAAAACTGTTTGCATGCATTTTTATGCTTGTGAACAATTTCTTGTGTGAAAAGTAAAGTGCATTTTGAAGCCTTTAAAAAATCTAAACTTTTGAATATTTCTTCCGAATGCAGAAGAGTAAATGTCGTAAGCCATGTTTATATCACAAAAATCATAGCAGGGCAGGGAGAGTTTATGTCATTCAGAGTTCTAACTATAACACTGGATTAGCATAGGTAAGTAATTGCAAATTAGTGATGTAATTCCTAAATTCTCAAACTGTTAAATTAACAGTTTGGCAAAATACTATTCAAATAAAAATATAGCGTTCTGCTAGACTGTTAGTTTTCTGCCAAACTGTTATACACTTTTTAATCCCTTTTCTCCCTTATGACTATTTCCATGGGACTGTCTTCAAACTGACTGTTTCTAGCAGCTTTTTTATGTATGTAAATGCCTTTATCTGCTAAACAAAATAAAAATCAAAAAAAGAAGTTTAAATTAACAAAAAGAAGGCTGATTCAATGTTCTGAGAAAAGTGTAACAGATAATGCTGGCAAACCAGAAATATGGATAAAATTCAGACTACGCACAGACTTGCTTATTAGATTAAATGAATTAATTATTTTATCACTGACATCTAAGAATTGACAGAGTCCTGTTACCTAGAAAATGGCAACCTATTTTGTAGAAGGATTAACAAGGGAAATGTGCTTTCATGCTATCAATAAAATGGAAAGACACAGAAAAAAACTTTACGAGGCACTCATAAAAAATAATTTGTTAAAACATTACTTAGCAATGCACTCACTTACATGTCTTACCTTGGTCCTGAAATCTAATACTTGAGGAAAAAATATACACTAAACATATTGCAATGCTCCGAGAACATCATGGAAGTAGAATTGTTCTATATAATGTATCGTAAATGAATAATGAATTAGGCAATTGTACTGCTGTTACAAAGCTGCACTGCTATAAAATGCAGTGAAATCAGTTTTATAAGCAAATAAACAGCATGCATCATGAGACATAACTGTCGTGCTATTTCTAAGTTTGCTAAATACTGCAAACTAGAAAACATCAGTTGTTTCTCTTCAGACTCGCTCACACTTTAATGTGGGGCTTGATAGGACTAATACCTTCTATGCCAACCACAGGCTAAAGCTGAACATTAAAACTATACTGTGGTTTTACGTGGTAAGCAAGAATTTTCTAGTAAATATATTTATTTATTAATATATCACTTGAAGGCAGTAGAGCAATGATTCGCAATGACCATTTTCAGGCATAATTATATGTGTGTTTGTGTGTGTGTGTGTGTGTGTGTATATATATATATATATATATATATATATATATATATATGTATATATATATATATATATATATATATATATATATATATACACACACACACACACAACCATACAGCCAAAAGAAAAGCAATCAAACATTGTGCAAGTGTTTTAGCTACGCAGAAAATGTTTAATATTCACAAAAGTAGTAGACATAGAAAATTATTAACTATTAATTTATCAAGTGATTGAGGTGAATGAGAGCAATTGTGGCATAAGGAATATGTACAGAGGAAAGAAAGAGAGGTTGGGTGATAAGGTGAAAGAGGAGAGATGATTTATTTATTTTTATTTGACATTTGTTGACTGGGTTGGTTCAGCTGGGACAGAGCCTTTTTTCAGTGGAGACCCAGGGAGAAAAGCTCCGCAGTTAATACATGCATCCAAGTAGACTTAGTATAAAGAGAATAATACAAAATCACAAGTAGATATATTCAAAAGCACGTTAACATGAATGACAAATAGTCTCTGCTTATCAGCACATATTAGGGTACAGCACAGAGTAAAAAAGAAAACAATACAGGTACAATTTTACAAGGCAAAGAATAGTGGTTACAGTGAGGTAAAAGGTACTTAGGTAAGTGTTTCTAAGCTTAGTCTTTTTTTTCAAAAACATTTTTATTTTGTTTTCATTATAAACATACGCAAATGTACATATAACAAATATGGTAAAACAATAACAAAACTATTTACAATATCTACATTCATCCATGATAAACAATCATTTTATCCATGAGAAGTCATCAGTATTTGTTCAAAAGGTTTTCCATTTTTTGCCATGTTATTTTTATGAGTAATGTTATGAGTTCTATAACAAATGGTTTGCAGTTCTTTTTTACAAAAAAAAAAAAATTGCTAAATTAATAAAATCTTTAAACATCAAATCTTGTTTACTTTTCCAGTTCAAAGTAATAACTTTTCTGGCAATTGCAAGAATTGACCAGAGTAACTGAATCTGAGATTTAGGTATTACATTAGGTATAGGAACATTGAATAGAATTAGTGAGTTAGAAATATGAGTTATCAGGCCATAAAGCATTTACAAAATATCTTAAGTCTTTCCAATATTGAACATTTCTACATTCAATGAACATGTGAACCCAGTTGACCTCTAGTAATTCATCTCATTTTCAACATTTACTTTCACTGTTTTTGAGTATAAGATTTATTTTATGTGGAGGATAGAAACTCCTATTCATAAATTTCCAGGTATACAGTCTCCAATATAATGAAGAAGAGCTACCATACATAGAATTTAATAGCAGATTTTTTGGATTCATCAGATATTTGTTCTCTTTAATCTTTATATAATAATTCCAAAAATCTGAGTCAAACTTTAGAGTGTCTTCTCTTAGTATCTTATAGATAGGTGAGATACTTAATTTTTGATTATCTGTCTTTTCAAGACACCTAATAAAAAGTTGTATCAAACTTGGTATAGATTCAGGGGTCTATATTATAAGAGTGAGGATTTCAATATTCAAACACCATATGGGCAACACCAAATGGTCGAATATTGAAAACCTCGCAAGTGTGAACTGAGATCGCCATAGGGATTCTTCCCTTTACTTTAACGTAGTGTGATCTCAGAGTTGGTATATTTAAGTAGTGGGGGTGTGGGGGTCCAGGGTGACTTTAATTTTTACATTTTTTTATTTTTGTTTCGATGTTTCACAACTTCACCCATATGGTGTCACCCATGTGGTGTTCCAAGTTGTGAAACTTCGTTCTTATAATATAGACCCTAGATTCAGTCTCTAGATTGATTGATGCTCTCATTTTGTTTTCTATAAACTGCCATAAAGAGTGTATAAACAACCAACTGTCTTGACTATTATCAAAACTACATAAAAGAGAGTTTAGTGGTTTAATACTCTTATTTTCAATAAACTGATACCAGAATATCAAGTTATTTTTCTTTAATTTTTGCATCGCATTAATGTTGAAAAAAATCTAGCCAATCAGGGGAGTATGCTATAGGGAATATAAGAAATAGAAATCATTTAATGTTGTAATTACAGTCAATTATATTTTGAAAGTTATTACATCTTTGATTAATGCCATAAGAAAAATGATCAAACTTCTTATTAAATAAACAAAATTCAAGTAAAAGCCAATGAACTCTACTTATTCCATATTGTTCCTTAAATTGATTTTCTACAGTTCTTACATCAGTTATATGAATCTCATGTATTGTTTTCCAGCCAGATATATAGGTAGGTGTGAACCAGTGTAATATTACATTAATTATAACTGGTTTGGAATAAAGATCTAAGGAAAAGAATGCTCCCATTACTGTTTCAAGCTTTAATGTGCCATTTATATGCAATACTAGGTTTTAAGGGGAACTATAAAAAGTTAAGTAGCATGGAATCTAATTTTTTAAATACGTTTTTGGGAGGGTGTAGTATCAGTGACTGTATACAAAACAACATTTTAGGTAAAATTATCATTTTAATTAAAGAGAGCGTATCCACTGTTGTGAAGAAAATTGTATTCCATCTTTTGAATAGTTCACTAATGGTGGTTATTAAATTATTATAGTTTAGTTTAACAGACTCTTCCCATGTGCTCTTTATACTGACACCCAAATATTCTAATGCATCATTCTCACAATTAAACTGGCTATTCTTTTTTAGGTTTTTGTTGATCTTTTTGTTATTTAGTAATGTTTTGGATTTATTATGATTAAATTTAAGCCCTGAAATTCTTTCAAACTTGCTTAAGGTATTTATAACATCATGCAAAAAAATATCATATCACCCGACGTTAACATATCATCAGCAAATAATTGTATCTTAGGACAATAATCTTTATTAACTTGAAAGCCTTTTATAGTTTGCTTGTTTCTGATATATGTAGCAGAAGAGTCCATTGAAAGAGCAAACAATAATGGTGACAAAGGACAACCTTGTCTAGTTCCCTTGAGGATTTCTAGTGTTGGGGATAGACATGATCTGATTTTCACATAAGCTTGTGCCCCACTATAAATTTTCATTAATAAGTTGGCAAAATCTGAGAAGAATTCAAAACCAATCAGAATTCTTTGTAGATAAGAAAAACTAATAGAATCAATAGCCTTTTCTATGTCTAGGCTGATAATAGTTAGTTGTTTTTTGTATTTGCATGCTATGTCTATTAACGATAGTAATTTAATAATGTTATCTTGCAATTTTCTATGAAGAATGAACCCTATCTGATCATTATGTATTAGATTAGGTAATGTTTTCTTTTGCTTATTAGCTAATATTGTCATGTAAATGTTATAATCAGTGTTTAGTAATGAAATTGCCCTATATGAACCACAAGATTTGGGGTCCTTACCTTGTTTTAATATGGGACTGTGGTGGTGGTGCTGCGGTAGTGTTGCCGCCTCACAGTAAGACGTTGTCCTGTTCGATTCTCAGCTAGATCGTCTTCTGTGTGGAGACATGCGTGAATGGGCGTACCCTCATTGAAGGTTGTGCGTCAGGGCCGGCAACTCAGCACGTAAAAATCTACTGCCATTCATTAGCAGACCAGAGTTCTGCTGTGGCGACCCCTAACTGGGAAAAGCCGAAAGACACAACAACTTTGTTTTAATATGTGGGAGATAATTGAGTATTTCCATGATGGGGGTGTTATACATTTTTGCTTAACTATAGTAAAGACACTCATCATTTTCTTTATTATATATTCAGGAAAAATCTTATATAGTTCAGGAATCATTCCATCCAGTCCTGGAGCTTTATTATCTTTTACATTTTTTATTTGCTCTTTCACTTCTGTTAGTGTTATTTGTTTATTTAATATGTTATTTTGTTGCATTGACACCTTAATAGTTATATTTTCTTGAATAAAAGTATTTATTACATTATCTGTCTCTAAAAGTGGTATGTTATTATTTATATCTTTATAGTAGTTTTTGAACACTTGTAATATGCCCATTAAGTTAGATGTACTCTTAACTGAACCATCACTTTTATATTTAATCTCATTAATAAGATTTTGATTGTTTATTTTTTTGAATCTTACCGCTAGTTTGTGTAGATATTTGGGATTTACAGCATAAGATTGCAATTTCAATTTTTCCAGGTTTATGGCTATTATGATTCAGAACTTCTAAGTATTTTTGGTTTAACTTAATAATTTTGTTATGTACTACTTTGTTATTTGGTTTTGCATCCATTTTTATCTTGTCTGTGTTTTTTTGTAAATCTAAAAGTTCTTCGTCCCACTCTCTCCTTTTTTTACGGTACCAAGATTTCATTCTACCAGATATATATATATATATATATATATATATATATATATATATATATATATAAACGTTAAAGGTGTCCCATAGTATAGTATCATTCACTTTACCATTATCATTTGTTTCCATATACATGTCTATTTCTTTCATTATCCATTCCCTAAAGTCATTTAATTTAATTATGTAAGCAGAAATTCTCTGTAGAAATCTCATATCATCTGTATGTGTAGTTAATGTAACGTTTATAGCATTATGGTCCAAAAGTGGACGAGTCATTATAGATGCATCAGCTTAGTCTTTCAACTGTTGAAAGTTATGCATCAGTACTGATGAAACTGGCTGTGAAAGGGAGGGAAGGAGATATTTTGTAAAGATGGTTTGCAGTGCTGAAGTGATGAGTGATAAGGAGGAAGGTGGGGTTTCACTGAAGTAGAGGTAAGGTGAGATAATGGGTGGGCTATACAGATGGGTCAGTCAGGGGGGAGATAGCATAGGCATAGTTTATTTTTGCTTAAATGATTTTTTACTGCCTTTCTGAATTGTAGTTTGGGTCTAAGGTGTCAGATGTCAAGTGGTAGTTTATTCCAGTTTTCAGCTAGGTAACAGCTATAAAAGGTTTTTCCCTATGTTGATCTTGGGTTTGTGAATGGACAGGAGATTTTGATGTGTTGAGATGGGTTAGATATACAGATTGAAAAGAGGATATATAGAGAGAATAGCCGAATAAGTAGAAGAAGAGAAGCAGGTTTAAGTTGTTACAAGTATTGCAGATGTTTGAGTAGTTGACATTTATGTGACAAAGTTATTTTGAATGCATTTGCAGTGGGCCTGTCTAAAGAGAAAACATTTCATTTCTCAGGCAACAAAAAGATCTGGGTACCTTTGTGGAAAATGAGCTGTCCTTTTGACCACCATGCATTCGTTACAGTCAGGAAATCCTTCTCCTTGACCCAGTTAATTTCTAAAGGCATATCCTCTATGAATAAAGAAATCATATTTTGTTTCTTTATATCCTTAATTAAAAACAAATCCTAGACTACATTGCCCCTTTTTGGCATGTAGCTCTCTAACCGTCTTGTGCGGCTATAAAGGCTGAAATCATTCCTAAGCAGAAAATTACTGGTCTAAACTCTCTAAGCTAAGTTGATATATTAAAAGCCCTCTCCTGCAGTCTGTCACATATTGGCTGTTTCACAGTGACAAACAGCTATAGTACCATGAAAGACCCTTCCCTCATTGACCACTTGCACCTCTGTAAAATTAGAAGCATCATGTGTACCTGCACCAAGAACTTTAACATTTATAGACACATAAATATATCTGCTGGTGTAATAAGTTTCTAACCCAGTTAATTCCATATTTATGCAATAAACTCCACGTACATATCGTACAAAGCAACACTGACAGCCATTATAACTAATCTGAACAGTCGCATGGGTAATCAAAAATTTGCCTTAAGGGTATGTAATGCAGCACTCCTTGACTGAAGAGCCTAACTTGTTCCAGGTATGTTAGATTTGCTATCTAGCCTTTCTCAATGATCTTCTGAACTACATACCTAGAACATAGATATGAACCTAATGGAGTTTGTTGCCAGGAACAGCTTACCCATTTTGTGCACCCTAACCCAGCCCTGCCTTGCCTTCCTCTTCCCCCAAGTTATGTCACACAGACAGCAACTTCATGAAATTACATGGTACCAAAGATTGTACTACTTTCACTTCTATTATAAGATATTTGTATTACCTCACATATATGAAACAATTCCAAGTTGTAATGTTGTACAAGTGTTACTGCACATTAAATCCCTTTATCAAGTTGTAAACATTCTATAAAACAAGCATACTCTTTTTTGTCTGGTGCAAGCAAATTAATTACATATTGGTGTGGTGCAGATCGTACCCCCCTCCCCCGCATTTAGTAAGATTAGTATTTATGTTCTTATTTTCTTATAAATAATATGACTAACACCCATCCCCTTAAAACAAACCTCATCACATAACCCTGTGAAAAACTTCCCATACACATTGTCGTAGGGGAATATTGACCAATCAAGTTGAGATCAAGGGGAAACAAAACTCCTTCTTTTTAGAATGCCACTTATTGCAGTAGTTGTAAGGTCTGAAGACAACAACAGAAAAGAAAGTTAAGATACAAGAATTAACAGATTAATTTTGCTTATAGTTACTATCTCATGCATAGGAATGTCATCATTTTTTGTCATAGCAGAGCTCGACTAAATGGGCTATTGCAGCTGAGTCTGTGATTTTCATAATTTACTTCTTTACTTCCTTCATCAAATCCCTCCTAGATGTATCGAGGAAAAGTTCGATTTTTCCATCAGTATTAGATGTGCACTGAAGGGAAACCCTCTGTGAATATGCATTGGCTTATGACAAAGAAGGTGTGCAGAAATTATATCCATTCCATTTCACATCATGTAGTGATTGGCAGCATGCCTATAACTGATATCCTGGTGAACGTTCACTCTGGAGATGTGCACATGCTCATTGCAGAGCAAATGTCCTTGGGCCTGTCCTTGTCCTTCACCTGACATAAGGAGAAGATCCTGTAGAGCATGATGGGCTGCAGCAGCTGGCAATAGCTTGATTTTTGTTTGCCTGCTTGGCTAGCATTTTGCCTACTTTATCTATGTAAAATTAAAAGAAAAAAAAAATATATATATATATGTAGTGTAAGGGTTTTATTCATCCCACCTACGGCTCTGGCTCAGACTGAAAGAAAGAGAGTAATATCAGCCTCATGACATCTCTATTTTTCTACCAGAAAGGCATTGTATTTTATAGTCCACAATTTAGGCCTTCTACTAGAAATTACACTTTTGCCAGTGTTGGGAACAGAATCCTTTGAAAGATTAAGAGAGACATAACACTCCAACATCACACACACACACACACACACACACACACACACACACACATGCACACACACACACACACACACACACACACACACACACACACACACACACACACACACACACACACACACACCTAAATTTAAAAAAATATATATTTTGAATACTAGAGAAAATTGATGCTTTCATTACTTCAAATCTGCTCCTCTGGCTGAGTACAAGTCATATGCATAAACAGCTGAAACATTCACTTTTTAGCATTCACTGCACCATAAATGTCAGTGCTGGATCTTATCATCTAGTGTTCACTACCTACAACTTGGTTGTATTCTTATTTTCCTTAATTCTATCACACAGGTCTCTACATGGTGACTGATTGGTTTCACTAATTAGATGGATATTGAAACAGGAGTCATACAGAGTTGTACATGCAGGACCACTGACTAGCAGGCATAGAATTTCATAATCAGTACAATTATATTGCCCTCTCACCTGCCCTAGGTAATGCAGACACACTCCTCATTGAATAATTAGTAAACTGCGTGTATTGTGCTATCATTACATTACAGTCTTCCTTTACCTTTAATAAGAAGTCTTTGTTCATTAGTCAGGAAGACTCCCTTCTATCCTCCCTTTAACAAGTTCAATCTTTACAGGTTATGGTCAATCTCTCTGTTCCATTATGCCTTATAATTGCACACCAGAATAACTCATCTCTTCAGCCAACTCATATAAAAGAAATTGCAATCTACTAGGACATCTTGATGGATGTACTTACCATAAAAACCTCACATGCAATCCCACTAGAGGAACAATGCTTACCTACATTTATGTTAGGTGTAGGAGGTTTACAGTAAACATACCCAAATACTCACACCCCATCCCAATAAAGGATCAAGCAAAGAGTGATCAGATCACTTTGTAGCAAAAAGCAAGAGATGCCAAGTGACAAGTGCCATATTCCAGTATTTGATGGTGTACAGCATTGTTCAGTGCATTTATTTTGGTAAGGGATTGATTGGAAGTCAGGTCGAGCTATACAAAGATAAATGTTTATCTGTATTTTTCTATACAATGCTGTTCTCCGTAGAATAAATGGAAATCAGTCTTTTGTAGCGTCTTGTTCCATATACTAATGTCAGCAGAACGGAAAGTTTATAAAGCAGGTAGGACCATCTTTCTATTGCCATCAAGTGTAACATGATATAAGCGTCTGGTACTTTGTTCCATGCAAATATTATTCCCAACTCCCATGCCCACAACTTTAAGCACATTTGTTACACTGTCTCCATGCCAAGATGATTTAGCAATGCAAATCATTGTTCTTTCTATAAAATTTGTTTCAGAAATATATCTGTGAATAGATGCTAAGGAAAACAAATAATTCAAATGGAATGCCTGTGTTGTAGGGTTAAGTAGTCTGTTAGCTCTCCATACTATGCAATATATGTTTGCCTTTTGAAAAATAAATAATTCAGTCTATATCTTACTTAAATATAACAAGGTTCTGTAGTAAGATGGAAGGTTACAGCATCATAAAATAATCTTCTAAATGTTACTAGGAGTTATTTAAAAGAATATTCATGTAGTACCGTTTTTAAGTATACCTATGAGTAAAAAGATGAAATTATATATGTAAGGCTTTTATTATTGTTTACTTTCTTTTGTCATTTGTTAAGAAGTAAAAATATGATTATTTCAAAAAGTAGAAATTATTAAATTGCTAGCTTAGAAATAATACCTTAACCAACTATTATGTCAGATAACAGTAGGCTCTTGTTTGAGCTCTCCTTTTACATTTGAATTCCTCTTTGGGTTGCTGTTCATTAGCCATTATTTACTCTTTGTGTGCGTATGTATTTGTGTGTCTTAATGTTAGTTTTTATTTTATTTAAATGTGCTTAGGCTTAGGCATTCACTTTAAACCTAAGCTTTGCTGAATCTAGCAAAAACCTTCATTATCTCACACAATAACACATTTTATACAAAAACTTTTTTTTTTCATTTTTGGGATTTTGTTTCAATTAATGATGCCTAGCTATTGTTGAGTCTGCTATGAGCAAAACATTATATATATATATATATATATATATATATATATCAGCTTAGACTGATGTCCCGCCAGCAGATAATGAGCTGCATATTAAGACAGATTCAGTGTCACATAATTATAATAACTCTGACAGCATTTTACACTGCATGTTCCTGTCAGGTGCATAAAGCTTATTATAAAAGGTGGTAACAGAGTAAAAGGAATTCATTTTCAAGTGCATACTCAAGTTAACCATGCTTTTTTTTTTTTTTTTTTTTTTTGGTCCTGCTGTGAGCATATCATCATGTTTATAGTGTGAGTCAAGTTAATAGGATTTTGTTTTCTTGGGAGTTCAAGATTTTATTAAGGTAAAAACCTACTGCGAAATATATGGGTGACTGCATGATACTCGATTTGAACACATCCTGCTGATCTTTTCTGAGAAAGAATCTCAACTTTTGATCTTTTCATGTGAAAAACATCATCTGGGAGTCTGGAAACACAAACTTGCTTCTCATAGCTGTCCTTACTTAGGCTGTAATAACCAATAAATTCTTGTTTAAACTCTAAAAGACATTTGCAAAGTCATAACAACCTGTATAGATAAGACAAAACGGTGACTAAAGGTCACTTGTCATATGTTTCATATACTGACCATGTATATTTTTGCTTGTGCAATAAATTATTTTAGCATGAATTAATTTTTAACTGTATCTCTCTAAGATTTTATGATTTATTACTTTAATAAGCCTGTTTTTTTTTTATTACCCAGGCACATATATATATATTTTTTTCATACTACCGTGTCAAGACATTTGCAGTAAATTAGAAGTAGGTATACATCTCCCATAACGATGACATGGTCTACGTAAGTCTGTTTATTCGGCCATTCGGTCTCTGTATTATGGGACTTACTGATATGGATCCCAACATTTCAAATGGTCACTAATTTTTATCAGATACAAGGGATGAAGAAATAATAACTTGCATGATATATACAAATACTGCAGCAGGGAAGTTGTTGGGAAAGTAGTTGTAGAACTTCTAGCTCCCTATCAGTTTAAACAACAGTGAAAAGTGCATTCATCAGACATTTACTTAAGTGGCTTCCTTTTAGGATCTGGTTGAACAAGCAGGAGTGTGACATCAGAACTGTATTTGTTTGCTCATCTGTGCTCTGCAGCTAGCCATGAAGCTGTGAAAAGAAACATAATCAAAAGATTACGTTTCTGCATTAGAATGGCTGATGAGCAGGTAGAGAGTATAAGTTAAAAAATATATCTCTAGATGAAAGATTCCCGAACATTTTGCACCCTTTAGGAGCACTGCATTTACCAGATCTTCTCTGACTTTAAGCATGATTCTAAAAAACTATTTCTAAAACTAGAAACATAATAAAAATAGTAAAACCACGACAAATTAAGGAGCCTGCATTGTAGATACCAATAAGTTTATTCCAAGTTTCATTCACCGTCTGCAGAGGAACCTCAGGACATGTATCAACAACATCTTGTCATTAACAGCTTGCTAGAAGGCATCTTCGCAAAGGTTTGCAAGCATAAAAGATCAGCACTTAAATTCCAAGCAACTTGTTATAGCTTGCTTTAATATTTTGTGGAGTCTTCCAATAATTAACCCAATGTATAATTTTAGGTGTGGGTCTATTTGCTTTGCAAATGTACATCAAGCACTTATTTTCTGAGAAAATTCTGTCAGACATCCTTCATTCCATATCACTGGTACAAGATAAAAAATAAGCCCCCCCCCCCCAAAAAAAAAGACATTCTCTGCATGTTCAGTAAGTCATGTAAGGTGAAAAATTGTGATGTAATGTACTACAGGTAATAGAGTTGTCAGTGTTAATCTGACTTATTCGTCTTTTCGGCCCAGTTAAATGGGATTTTTGTTTTCCATATCGTTTAGGCATTCTTGATCTTGCTAGTTTGAGCTACTTGAGTCAATTTTAGAACTTTCATGCATCTCAAAATATGTATTAAGGCCTGATGGAGGTTGTGATTAGTAATTTTTAGAGCCTACTAGATGTGTATTTTGATAAATAGCAGATTATTACTAGGTTAGGCTTATGAATGCTTTCATTTAAATTAGCGGCATGCTTAATCAATTGTTCTAGAGGTAATGTGATGACCCAATGGAAAGTTATTCAAAGACAGATTCATCAAATTGTTTTTGTTAAAACTTCTAGTTAGTGAAGGTGGACTGAGTTCAGAATAACCTATCCGAATATTATCATATGCTAGTACATGTCAGTGATCCCACTCTAACTAAATATAACCAGCTCTGAGTTTGCAGCACCTTGGAAGAGGTTATAGCCACGTGAAGGGGAAATTTTATTGATTAAATGTTTTGGTAAACAGGATTCAGTACACTGTTCACTGGCCACGTTTACTTCTGTCATTTCTTTTTCTTCCAGACATTGAACCATTGCATGTATATATTAACAATAACTGTTCAAGCAGCAAAGGTGCTTGCATGTGAAGTCTGTGCATTACAAGCTAAGGATCCCTGCCTCACATATGTTGTAGACATGTTATAGTATAGTAGTTAGGAACAGAATGAAAGAAAAAAAGCAGTATGCAAAAATGAGACAGTAGAGCAGAGAATGCTTTTGCAAGTAACTCCGAACCTCACTGAGGTACTGAATGATTTATGAAAGTAGATTAACATATACAAATTAGGAGATTCAATTAATAACATTTTATTCCTGTGACATGAAAAGCTGAACAGTTTGGCTCTGTGCTTTAAATGCATTAACCTTGTATTTCTGCTCCAACCCTGACAAGGCCAACACAGGCTAAGAAAACAACATGCCCATTGAAGTAGACACCTATATCCCCACAATGTAATTTACGACATCACAACTGCATTTCTGCTGTGACATATCTGGAGTGATGTCATACTCATGTCAGTGATTAAACTGCAGTCATGGCGGTATGTGCTGTGCTTGTGTAACTCGGCAGGAGCATGTATGCAGATGTCAAATAAATGTCACAACATTAAATTGCCCATGTGACATACACAGGCAATGAAGATGCTGGGAGACATAGCAAAGCCAACATCACTACAGGCAAGGGTGTGTGTCATGTCCTAAACAACCAGCAGAAGACATGCCCAGAATACTGAAAGTCTCTGCTATTACAATACTTAAACAATTCCTGCACTAATAACAATGTCTGCACAGAACCACGTAAGCATGCCAAGCTGCCAGCTGAAAGGATATCAGTATTGCAAGCTTCTGTGCCATTGCTGGATAACCTGAAGTAATTGGGACAATGAACTGCCTACACATTGCCATCTGTGCACTAATTATGAAGAGGCAAATACAAATAACTACAGCTACTACTCAATAAATAAGTTGCATGTGGCCATAATAGAAGGATTAACAATATGTGTGCAAAATATCCAGTGGATGCTGTATTGCACCCACTTGGCATGCATTAACATTGCACAATTCTTTATGAAATAGTAATGTTACATGGCCTGCTCATATGAAATATAGGATGCCTATTGAATCCTTGACTACTGACTTCTGTACAGTGGCAGCCACTGAAAAGCATAAAACAAAAGTCAGACATAACCCTTACAGCATCTCATAGCAGGTGTTTGCATATCTGATGGTGTGCTCAAGTGACTGGACAATTCTTGCACTGCCTTTGCATAGTCCAGGGAAGGCATGCACAACATTTACTGGATGGTGCATCCACCAAAGCATGAACCTGCACAAATGTACAATTGTGCAAGCATAGGCGTTGCTGCAACAGTAGCCAGTCAGTGACTGGTGATATGAAGTTTCACTGCCAGCAGCACAATCCTCTGACATAGGATCATAGGAGATTACTGGGCTAATAGCTCTGGTGCCCTTAAAAGCCTAGCCAAGAGTTTATCCCCAAAAAAGAAACCCCAATCAGCACCTGTCACCCCTGTCAATGAGGGACACAGGTGGAACATCTGGGACAAATTTGTGGTTACCCATCCACTCATCAAGGTTGCGCTTGAAGAAGGTCAGCAATGTACTTTGTTTGACATGTATAGGGAGTCAATTCCAGAGATGGGGCAGCCTCTGGTAGATGAATCTGTCTCTCCAGCAGGTTTTGTTAATGTCACATATTAGATTTAAGCCTTTCGATTGTGTACTATGCGAGGAGTTATACTTACGGATATGGAGCATTTCTAGTAGAGCAGGGTGTGAGAATGCCTTGTAGGTGAGACACAGATCAGCTCTGAGCAATCTGTATGATACTGAGTAGAGTGATAGTGATTTCAGCCTGTCTGTATAGGACAGGTGTTGGAGGCCATGGATTCTCTTTGTGAGGTATTTCTGTGACCTTTCCAGTTAGTGCAGGTGCCTGGAGAGGTACATACCAAACCAGGCTTTGTACTCAATTATTGGCCTAATGAGGGAGGAGTACAGAAAGGTGATAACCTCCATTTTTCTGGATGCAATCCCTTTACTTATGAGATGAACCAAGTAAAAGGCTTTTCTGACCACTGCCGCTACATGATGGTCAAATGTGAGGTTATTGTCAACTTGTGTACCCAGGTCTCTCATCACAGGTTCTGTGCTTAGGAGGCTGCTGTTAATGTGGTAATCAGTAGGGGTCATGTTTTTGCTGAATGGAATGATAATACATTTTTTGCATTTAACTTAAGGCCATGACTTTGGCACCAGTCATTTTTTGCTTTAGACCCTCTTGAAGTATATTAACATCTTTTGGGGTGTCAATGGCAGCACCCAACTTACAGTCAACTGCAAACTTGGTCAACCATAGGACTTTTGTCTTTGCCTGGACCTCTGAGAAATAGATGCCAAACAATAAGGGTCCCAGGACAGATCCCTAGAGGACACCACTAATGGCATGTCTGCTGTTGGGGGTGCCTGGACCTCTGAGAAATAGATGCCAAACAATAAGGGTCCCAGAACAGATCCCTAGAGGACACCACTAATGACAGGTCTGCTGTTGGGGGTGATGGCACCTATTTCAACATTGTGGGTCCTATCAGTGAGCCAACTGGCCACCCACCTGATGAGACAGGGATTTACGCCGAGTTGTGTTAGCTTTTCAATGATACCTGAGTGGGGGATTTTGTCAAAGGCTTTGGCCAAATCACATTGGCAGATGTGGGTATGGTAGAAGAGAGCAAAACTCAGTCAGCATTTCACTGCATGAAGGTACACCGACATCACATATATGGAAGGCAGTTGTTGCAGTACGAACCTCAATGCTAGAATGCATATGAGGGGCAAACAACATACATGTGGATGCAAAGTGTGCTGAGAATCAGAACATGCAGAATAATAATTTCCACTACAGGACACCAGGACAAAGCACATCAGTGGCAAGTAACCAGCACTTTCGCATGACAGTGAACAGTGAACAGTTCAGAGTTGAGCACCTGGCACTCCTTTCCACATGTCCATGTACTTGAGCAGCTCTGCTCACTATGGCACTAGCAACTGCAAGACTAGCACAACCCCTGCCCACATGATGATGATTCCTTCTGGTAGTTATCAATGAAGGAAACCACAACATGGAATGCATTCATACAGATCTGAATGATAGACAGTGTACCTTAAATGTCTCATGAAGATTTAGCCATACCACATGAAAGCCCCTGATTAAATGATGCATGCTAAGTATGGGTCAGGGTACTTTCTAGTACTTAAACAGTAATGTTACAGTTTTTACCATGGTAGCAAACTCATTTCCAGACCTATTAAAAAAATCTCAGGGCACTGATAAATAATAACAGCTTTCTGTATTTGGCAGGTAACAATCTGCATGTGTAGTGCTTTTAACAGCTGTAGTATGCTGCCTATAGAAAGAATGCAAAACATGGGCCATCACTGCTTAGTAATGTGCACTGCTCAGTAGGATGAATGCTTGCTGTGTGAAACTATCACAAGAGCAGTGTCCCTGGTTGTAATGCAGGCAACTGCTATTCTAATGATAATCCAGCAGCAGGTATATGCATGTGTGAATGATCATTCTGTTCTCTATTGAAAGTATCCACTGCAGCGTCAGGGGTGGACAGGGCCATGGCATAGGATCAAGAGCTGTTTCCTCTGGCAACTTTCTCCATTATGGCTGCAGGTGCTGGATATTGGGATCTAAAGTCTCATGGCAGCAGACTTTAGTGACTCCGAGCAGTGAAACTATCAGTGCTGTCCATCTTACTAACTAGTGTCTGATTCAGTGACTGGTAAACTTCCATACACACCTGAAACTAATAATGTGATTAAGTGACTGAACAGTAGCCCCTTCAGTCTGTAGGTAACAAAGCTATTAAACAGGCACCATTAACCCATGTTGCCAGTGACTCCAAGGTCACAGATTGCTGATCGTAGGTGTTCAGGTGCAAAGTCTCAGTTCTGAATTCTGTGTCACATCTGTGAATGAAGAAAGATGCTAGGCCTCTCCAAATAACAAGTTCAGTTAGTGGCTCAGCTACAGGAGGATCCAGAAATTGGAAAAAGGAAGTGAGTGGCAAGTGTTGGAGGAAAGGTGTACGTTGTCAATACTGGCTCACCCATACTGGGTCAGATTGCTGTGCAGGCAGAAGTAGATAGACAGCACATGCCCATACTACCTGCCAGACCATGTAAGCATTGTATGTCAGAGGCTGAGTGTAGGATGGGCATGCCATCCATGGAAGGGGATGCATATCCGCACATCTGCAAGTGTGTGTAAGTGGTGTACTTCAGGGGCTGAGTATAGGATGTGCATGCCATCAGTGGAAGGTGCCACATATCCACACATCTGCAAGGGTGTGTGTAAGTGGTGTACTTCAGGGGCTGAGTATAGGATGTGCATGCCATCAGTGAAAGGTACCACATATCCGCACATCTGCAAGTGTGCTTGCATCTGTCAAGGGGAGGGGCCAAGGCCATATCTGACAAAAGAACTGATGGCTGCTAGAATGGTAAAGTGATACAACTGGTGATTGCCCCACTAAGAAAGGGTGGATCATTTGGTTGTGGTAGGAATGATGGTTGGCAGCTGCATAGAAAAAAGACATAAAAGTGAAAAGAACCCATTAGACAAGTCCACACCAAGTAACAGTAAAACTTACAAGATTAATGCACACCTATGTTTTGTGTGCAGTGTGTGTGTGTGTGTGTGTGTGTGTGTGTATATATACATGTGTGTGCTGTACCTGGGCTCTTTTAGTGCATTTACTGCAGTACTCACTGTGGTTCTTGCCTTGTTGTAGCTGTAGCTGTAATGCATAATACCTGTGTGTGGAATGTGATCTTAGGGATAGATGACTGGAGCAGTGGTACCCATGCTACTGCATCCCTGTCACTTCGGTATAACTACATGTGAGGTCTGTGGGGCAAAGGGCACTGCCCACAATGGATGACAATATCAGGGTCTAAGGACAAAAGGAACTACAAAGCTACTATCAGTGTAGGGTGTAGATGTTCCTGCTGTGCCACACTTTGCCCGCAGCCTAATGTCCCCCACTGCCTTGTTGGCCCTATTCTTCATGTTATTGATGCATCGTGATGGGATTCAGCAATCAAACAGCCACTGAAGCTACCATATTCACAACTGAAAGACATAAGTCCCAACAATGTTTACACTGCTTACAGATGACATTAAACCAGTGCTAGTGTTGTGTCCACGCGTATGATTTTTAAGAGTAGCTGGTTCTCCTCCTCAGTAAAGTTAACGTATTACTTCTTTCCTGCTGTCACATCTCTGGTACATATGTCTACTGCTCTAATGCATAAGTAGTTTTGTTAAATGCAAACTCTAAATGTTTTGGGTTCTGTATTGGAAGTATGAGTCCTGACACTTCAAAATGTAAAGCCTGATTCTGACAAATAACAATACATTCTGAACCATACAGTGGAACTTTAAGGCATTTGTGTCCTCAAATCCATTTTACTTTCTTTATATTATAGTAACATTGTTGTATTACAGTTTCTGAATTGCTATTGTATTTTTCCTATTTGCACTTCAATTCTTGACATTCTGAGTATCACAGTTATGGCCCTTATGCTTTCAAAAGCCATCCCATGTAGACATAATATAAATATTGGTAACGCTGTGTTGCATGTAAAGTGAGGTCCGTTGAACTAAGATGTATTAGAAGCCTCAAGAAAAAGTAAATAATCTTTAGTAGGTGTGATTGTGAATCACACTTCTGCCAGTGGTGTTCATACATAGTGCATCTATCCTGCACTTGTGCATCTCATTGTACAAGTAGCAGCAGTACAGAATGCCATGTTGGCAGCACTGAAGCAGTGATATCACAAGACTGCACAATACATATTTGTGAACATGCCTGCCTCAGTGGTATTCAGCCTATTTAGCAGCCTACAGTGTATCTGGTATGTAAGGCTCAGGAGTCAGCAATGCATAGAAGTGTGCAGACATCTTCACATCAGCATTAGTGTACAGCCCATGCAAACTGGCATACATGATTGACAGCTCATATGGAGAATGCCAACAGCTGCAGGCTTAGCATGTGCCCTTTTGGTGCCTGCTATATTTTGGCCATTGCACGCATATGCAAAGCTACATGTGTTGGAGAGAACATGTCAAGCAAAATACAAGCTGGACTCAGGAAAACACATCCCTTTTTAATTTCTCCAAGACTTTGGGGTATCTAATACAGGTCTATATTATGTTGTCGAAAATCATTTTCATCAACACATAAGCATCGAACTAATAAAACTCTGAATGGTCACTTCAGAGAATTTTTTTCCCAGGGGAAAAAAATAACTTGGCTAACCAAAAACAAAACAAACTCTCAGACCCTATGAAGTGGGGGGGTTTCGTCCACCACCACCCCCCCCTAACTGAATATACCCACTCCGAGATCACACAACAGTGGAGGAAAGGACAAATCCCCGATGACGGCCAATGGATTATTTCCCCTGGGGAAAAAAGTTGCTGAAGCGGCCATTCGGAGTTTTAGTAGTATGATGTTTACTTGTTGATGAAAAGGCGTTCAATGAAAATCCCTTTCAACAATGTCATATAGACCCTTCTTATACCATGACGGGAATGGACCCCAATCTGAAGTGAAATTATGAGAAAAGATCATGCAATTAGTATTGTTCCAGTCTTTGATGTTAGTCAAAGGTACTCTTTGCAGCACCCACAATGTGTCTAGAACTGACTTCTGCAATTCATATGGAGTTACGAGTTACATATATAGGTGATATATCTAAATATGACTGTAATTCTTTTTTATAAGACTCATTGCTCCTGCTACTATTGGAACTGTATGGGTATCCTTTTTCCAATTTGCCCTTGTTTCCGCCTGCCAATCCTGGTATTTTATGACTTTATGTCTCTCTATACATAAGAAACTGTAGTTACTGGATGTAACAATTTCAATGATCAATGCTATTTTTGTCTTTATTTCCTGGACTACTATATCTATTTTTCTCACATCTATTTTTTGAACTGTTGGTAATGGGTGATCCCATGTGATATAAACTTCATCATTTTCTATAATGCTCTGTGTTTCATGTTTCCAATGCTTCCCAGCTTCTTCAGTATTGTAATGTTTGCACAATCTCTAGTGAAATAGTTTAACCACATTATTATGCCTTTCAGTATACAGGCCATCTGCCATTATTATATCATACCCAGCAACAAGATCTGCAATTGTTTTCAATTCTGTTTTATGAAACCTCCATTTATCTGTTTCTCCAACATGTTAAATGGATTTTGTAAACCAACATGTATGTAGTTCCCTTTCATGAGCCACCAATATTAATCTTTCATCTTTTGGTTTAAGTTCGCCTCTCCTTAACCATTCCTGTATTAGATTCTGATTGACATGAGGTTGTTCCAGGAGTTTTCTGTGCTTGCAACTATATTTATGCATTTTCCACATTTCTTGCCTTCTCCTCTGATCCTTCATCTTATCTTCTGTTTTTTTTTTTGTTTGTTTTTGTATTTTTTGCACATTCGGTTTCTACCTGATTTTTATCTTCTACTGGTTTGATTTCCAGTCTCATTTTGACACCGATATGCTTCTGCTAAACTGAGCAGGGAAGTCATCCTAGACTTGTTGTCCTTATACTTTAAAACTTTCTTTATGTTTGGATCTTGTGAGGTCAGCATGTATGTATGCAATCTTACGATTGCTGATCTATACATGTAGTCAGTTTTGAGAAGTCCTATACCTCCTTCAGAATGGGGAATATACAATCTTGGTATAAATCATTTGATAAGCATGAAGCATTTTTCCTTTTTTCCTGTCAAACTTTTGAGGCCAGATAGTTACCCCAAAACTGTAAGTTATAACAGGAACAGCAAATAGGTTTATAGCTTGGAATTTGGTTTTAGACGTCAGAGCTGTTTTCAGTATTACTTTTAATCTTCTAAAATATTCCTTATGAAGTTTTATTCACCTTTCCTCGTGTTTTATTGTTGATCCTTCATCAATTCCCAAATATTTATACACTCCCTCATGCTCAAGTTCTTTTATGTCACATTCCTGTCCCAAACTGATATTTTCTTGGTGTTACAGCTTTCCTGCTTTAAAGGTTGCTTTTGCACATTTATCAAGACCAAATGATATCCTTATATCAGCTAAGAAAGGTTTGGCCACTTGTAGCTGTGCTTTCAATTCCTCATCTGATGAACTATATAGTTTTAAATCATCCACAAAAAGAAGATGCAAAGTCTTTAAAATTTGTTTTTTTTTTTCTGGGAGCCAAATTGTAGCCATGAAGTAATCCATTAAGTAGACAGCTTAATGGGTCAAGGGCAAGGGAAAAGAGTAGCGGTGACAGAGTCACCCTCAAATATTCCTTTTGAACTTTTATCCTTGGGATAATAATTTGTCCTTTATCATGGCTTAGCTACATAGTGGTTTACCACTGTTCCATGGTCACTGGAATGCATTTGATCAATGTAGGGTGTATCTTATACATTTGCATGCACTCTTTTGTCCATGAATGTCGGATGGTGCCAGTGCTTTTTTGTAGTCTATCCCTGCCATACCTAGATTCTTACCCTTTCTACGGTTCTCCATTATGACTTTATTTAACAACAAATGATCCTTTGTTCCGTATGACCTTCTTTTGTTACCCTTTTGTTCTATACCCATGATTGAGTTTTCTTTTAACTGACTATAAACTCTGTTGGCATCAGTTCCAGTATATAGTTTATGCATTGTTTATAGCTTTTATCATATCTTGCAGGTTCATTCTTAAGGAGGAGTATTGTTTTTCCTATTGTTAGCAAAATTACCTATGTATACACCCATATCTGTTACATTTGGAATCATATATTGCACTGTAAGTTATTTGTTGCTGTTATATCTACTTTTTCATCTAAATGTTTGAAAACATTTGTGTTATTGTGCTGCTGTTATTGCTGTATTGTAAATCAATGTTGTTTTGGAGCTTTTCTCCCCAGGCCTCCACTGAAAATGGGCTCAACTCAGCCCAGTGGACCTTCCCGAAGTAAACAAATTCAAATAAATATTCAATAAATAATAAACATTGTTCTCTGTTTGGTGTCTGCATATAAAAAGTTCTTACTCATGGCTAAATCTTCATGTAAAGATGTTAATACTTTAAGCCAGAAGTTAGGTACAGCATCAGGGCCTGGGTTTTCTAATTAGGAGCTTTTCTTAATTTTGTTTTAGTTTCTCTGGCCATTACTTCATCCCATTTCATATCCTGTACATTTGACCTTCTTATTCTTTCTTTTACTTCTTCTATCCAGTCAGCATCTTTGCTATGTTCCATAGGATATTTCTCCAAAATGTATATATTTCATCTTCTTTTTTGGTGATGTTTCTATTCATTTTGCCTTGTTTCTGAATTCTCTATAAAGCTTTTTTTGGTCATCAATAAATTGCTTATTTTGTACTTTTTTGCAATAGTGTACAATGGATCCTGTCTGTTCTGATACTGCGCATTGCTTTTATCATGTCTGTCTTTCTGAGTATTTTTGTTGATCTGTTCTCTCCTCTGTACTCTTCTAACAGAGGCACTTCTTGTCCTAATTGCTTCATAGTTTTCCCCTGTTCAACACTTCCATGATAGCATTTGATTTATCCCCTTCCTGTCTCTTACTTCCCTTTATTTTTGTGGTAAGACTTTATCTGTTACTAATTTAGCTGCACAGTAATATATTCTGTTTACTTCTGTTATATCGCATGAATTTTTATGAACAGTCTTGATTACTGTTATTCATTTGTTTTATCAAACTTCTAACATTTTGGGTCTTATTTACTTTCTCTAGTCTATTTCTTTCACTGATCTTAATATGTCTATTCATCTCTATTAAATCAAACACTTCTTCACTTAGATTATTTTCTTCTAAATTAAGGGTGCATTCTTTGTTCTCCATTTCCTGCAGACATTCTACAGAAAGTTCCAGAAAATCTACCTGTAATATATTCTCTTCAGCTTCACCCTGTGTCGTCCGTTGCTCTTTCATATGGGAACTCACTGACCTATTACTCCACAACATTGACTGAGCCAGAGTTGCTACATTTTCCTGTTCCTTCCATTGCGGTGCAACTCCATCTGAACTTTTGTACTGATTTCCTACTGAAGGCTCCAAAGTATCTTCCTATAGTAACTGATCAGATGCTTCCCTCCCCACTGGTTTCTCCTCAATTAGAGGATTCATTATTCTAGCAAGATGTGGTGTTATCAGAATTAGATTTTCTACACTAAATGCTTCACTTTGCAGGTAATCCAACTTCAGTTTCTATTTATTTAACTTCTCCATCACTGGTCCTCTTCTCTACTTTCCCTCCATGTGGGGCAGGCACTAAACATGGAAGTTTATAGGGCATGTTTTGTCCGGTCACATGATGATGGCTCTTTGAAAAATTACTGACATTTGATTATCATTAAAGTCCAACTTGGTAGGAGCCCACCTTCAGTGGAGCCTGAGGAGAAAGGCTTCAAGGTATTACAACAACTTTTTAAGAATAATAATCTGATAATCTTCCAAAATACATTATATGTTCACAGCAAATGCATATCTTGCAAAAAATAAGTATGTTCTCCCTACCTGCTGACATCTTTGGTGCTGTAATCATGTACTCCCAGTCTTCTTCTGCATCCATCAGTCCAACCATCCATCCATCCTCAATCCTTTTTTCCCATTTTCCCACATGGGGCTGGGATGTCACTTCAACAGTGACAATCATCTAGAGCGAAGGTTTACACTGCTGGTTGGCTAGCCCTATCACGGTAGTTCTTCCACACATTACACTTGCATGCACATCCATAGTCATACCTATGGACAGTTTAGAGTGCCCAGTCCACCTACTTGCATGTCTTGACACCCAAGCAAACACAGGGTGGACATGCAGACTCAACACAACTTCCCCTTCACAATAAATCTGTTACATAGTTTTTGGACTTCCTTAAGGTCAGTGCCATTTTGTGACATCCTCAGATGCTGGCCTGGGTATAGTGCCATGACTGATATTATAATCCCTGTTATTTTGATTCTCCATACCCTTATTATGTAAATCGGTGCACTCCTGACATCTAATAAACCTTTAATTTTTTCCATCAGTTCTACTCAGTTCCTACTGTAGGGGTATTCTTACTCCCACTTTTGCCCTCTCTGTCACTCTCTTGGGTGGTAATGCAGACCTGATGCCTTAAAAAAAGTTCAGGAAAGATGTGCAGTAAAGCAGAAACAGTTCTCTAAGGTTTTGTTTTTGACAGTAGCATGCAGGTGTTTGCAAAAACGTAATCATCTCACCCACATTCAGTCAAATATCTCCTCAATTATTGGTTGAGTTAAACTTTCAATTGCTAAAAAAAAAGTATGATTATAATGGGAACTCCTTCCTCATACCCATCCCCAAAGATACTGATGCATAACCCCCCCCCCCACTGGCTGTAGTCTTGATCCACGGAGGTATGTACAGTACCTTTGCTGTTATAATAAATATGTTCTTCTGTGTCACCTGATCAAAAGGGTCAAAAACCATCTCTTCACCACTCCCATAATATATATCAAAAACTAACATTAATGGCATCATTGCTTTATGAAGCTGAAGGATAAATCCCTGACAATGAACCACACAATCTAGGGCTGATTAGCAGGTTCAGTTGCTGGAAGGACTGCGGCAGGCAGGATGGGAGTGAGCAATGACTACCAGTGCACCCATTGTATGGGGAGAGGTGCAGTGTGGCTACTGCACCAGTGATCTCTACAGGAGTGTTGAGGCATTGCAGTTACCAGCTATTGACTGGCATTGTCATGCTTTAACTGGGGCTGGTGCACTTGCGACTGCATGTTGTGAAGCTCAAGAGAGTCACATACCTAGAAGCATTCTGCAGCATCTCACATATCATAAAGCTGAACTAAGCCAGAGTGAGGGAACCAACATGACAGGCTCAACAGCCCACTTCCAAACTTCTTATCCTCATCTGAAATGTAATTGAATAGGCCAATAGTCCTCTTACACTAGCTGGAAAATGCATGAGCCATAAGGCTGTTGTTCTGGCTGGGGATCAAATGGGTCCATCTCTTGTCCTTCACTAGCAGGAAGAAAGGGGCTGTCTGGGGACTAGGAATGTATTCTATTGGATAGGTCATATAGGCAAAAAACAAAAAAAGCACCATCCTTGAGTAAAGCATACTATAGTGCTTTACCTGGCCCCCATTGAAGAATTAGCCTCCAGTGATCTAGCAAAGTCTGTTTTTTAATAAATCTGATTACTGTTACTGTCGAAGTGACACCCGATCCCCATGTGTAAAAGTAGGAAAAAACGGGTAGTGGATGGATGGATGGCTGTAATTTACCAGTGGAATGGTACAGAGGCAGATTGTCCATCTTTGTTGCAAAGAGCTTAAATTCAGAAATGGGGTCTGATGACTGGGAAGGTCAGCCAGGCAGAATAGACTGAAGTGTCCCGGAGCCAACTCTCCTGTCCCAGGAGGGGAAAGTACAGGAGACTGCTCTCCATGTGTCACTTGTGGCTGAGACAATGAGCTTAACAGGTGTTATTTATATGAAGGAGTGGTGAGAAGTCATGGTATCCTTGTACATACCACTCCCCCAGTTGGAGATTAATCAGCACTGCATAAATTATGGCTCCCTTGATGTATCCTGTATAGCCACATCGGACTCCTCTTTCACCAAGCACTAAGAATATGTACTACAAGTTCAACTACCTAAGTATTGGGGGTGGGTGTTCACCTGGTGAAAGGATCATGATGGGAATAACCTAGCCATGAGCAAATGGGTGATCCAGGATGTGTGGGCAGGCTAAATGGGCCAGGTATGAGAAAGTATTGCAAGAAACAAATAATGATAAATGAATAAAAGAAAAAAAATGTCCTGCAACATATCAACAAAAAATTTCTATGATCACCATCTAAATCTGCCTGTATAATTTCATATACACACAATTACTAACAGACTTAGACTGAAAATAGCCTAAATATCTGGGTCCTCTTTGCCCTTGGGTGGGACTGTATGTATGTATTTTCACAAAGTTTGATAGTATCCCCCTTTTTCCAAATCCTACTGAAAATTGTGACCAAACTACTAACACATGATTTGTGCAGCAAGCCTAACAAGAAAACTGACAGGTTTTATTTTGAATTTCAGATTTATTTTTCAAAGATTTGTGAGAGAAGATGTGAATACATTTCGTCTAAAAGGCAAAAAAGAAACTGGTTTGTTCTTTTATAGTAATTTGTGCTGCAATCTACAGGTTCAGATTATTTGGTATGCTGTGGCCACATGGCACAGATGGATAAAGCCAGTACTATGCCCCAGATGAATCTCATTTGACTGGCGGCACTGGCTTTGTAGGGGAGTGCTTGATGTTATCGCTTCCATTTTGGAGTGAAGGAGGCAGTGCAAGCTCGCTACAATAGCAGCATTAAGAGCCTGATGAGCTCTGTGCTGCACTGCTGCACCTTACTGTAAGAGGTATGTCACTCCATCAGGAGGTTATATGTCCTGGTGAGCTCTGTGCTACACTGCTGCACCTTACTGTAAGAGGTATGTCACTCCATCAGGAGGTTATACATCCTGGTGAGCTCTGTGCTACACTGCTGCACCTTACTGTAAGAGGTATGTCACTCCATCAGGAGGTTATATGTCCTGGTGAGCTCTGTGCTACACTGCTGCACCTTACTGTAAGAGGTATGTCACTCCATCAGGAGGTTATATGTCCTGGTGAGCTCTGTGCTACACTGCTGCACCTTACTGTAAGAGGTATGTCACTCCATCAGGAGGTTATACATCCTGGTGAGCTCTGTGCTACACTGCTGCACCTTACTGTAAGTGGTATGTCACTCCATCAGGAGGTTATACATCCTGGTGAGCTCTGTGCTACACTGCTGCACCTTACTGTAAGAGGTATGTCACTCCATCAGGAGGTTATATGTCCTGGTGAGCTCTGTGCTACACTGCTGCACCTTACTGTAAGAGGTATGTCACTCCATCAGGAGGTTATATGTCCTGGTGAGCTCTGTGCTACACTGCTGCACCTTACTGTAAGAGGTATGTCACTCCATCAGGAGGTTATATGTCCTGGTGAGCTCTGTGCTACACTGCTGCACCTTACTGTAAGAGGTATGTCACTCCATCAGGAGGTTATATGTCCTGGTGAGCTCTGTGCTACACTGCTGCACCTTACTGTAAGAGGTATGTCACTCCATCAGGAGGTTATATGTCCTGGTGAGCTCTGTGCTACACTGCTGCACCTTACTGTAAGAGGTATGTCACTCCATCAGGAGGTTATACATCCTGGTGAGCTCTGTGCTACACTGCTGCACCTTACTGTAAGAGGTATGTCACTCCATCAGGAGGTTATACATCCTGGTGAGCTCTGTGCTACACTGCTGCACCTTACTGTAAGAGGTATGTCACTCCATCAGGAGGTTATATGTCCTGGTGAGCTCTGTGCTACACTGCTGCACCTTACTGTAAGAGGTATGTCACTCCATCAGGAGGTTATATGTCCTGGTGAGCTCTGTGCTACACTGCTGCACCTTACTGTAAGAGGTATGTCACTCCATCAGGAGGTTATATGTCCTGGTGAGCTCTGTGCTACACTGCTGCACCTTACTGTAAGAGGTATGTCACTCCATCAGGAGGTTATATGTCCTGGTGAGCTCTGTGCTACACTGCTGCACCTTACTGTAAGAGGTATGTCACTCCATCAGGAGGTTATATGTCCTGGTGAGCTCTGTGCTACACTGCTGCACCTTACTGTAAGTGGTATGTCACTCCATCAGGAGGTTATATGTCCTGGTGAGCTCTGTGCTACACTGCTGCACCTTACTGTAAGAGGTATGTCACTCCATCAGGAGGTTATATGTCCTGGTGAGCTCTGTGCTACACTGCTGCACCTTACTGTAAGAGGTATGTCACTCCATCAGGAGGTTATATGTCCTGGTGAGCTCTGTGCTACACTGCTGCACCTTACTGTAAGCAGTATGTCACTCCATCAGGAGGTTATACATCCTGGTGAGCTCTGTGCTACACTGCTGCACCTTACTGTAAGAGGTATGTCACTCCATCAGGAGGTTATATGTCCTGGTGAGCTCTGTGCTACACTGCTGCACCTTACTGTAAGAGGTATGTCACTCCATCAGGAGGTTATATGTCCTGGTGAGCTCTGTGCTACACTGCTGCACCTTACTGTAAGAGGTATGTCACTCCATCAGGAGGTTATACATCCTGGTGAGCTCTGTGCTACACTGCTGCACCTTACTGTAAGAGGTATGTCACTCCATCAGGAGGTTATATGTCCTAGTGAGCTCTGTGCTACACTGCTGCACCTTACTGTAAGAGGTATGTCACTCCATCAGGAGGTTATATGTCCTGGTGAGCTCTGTGCTATACTGCTGCACCTTACTGTAAGAGGTATGTCACTCCATCAGGAGGTTATACATCCTGGTGAGCTCTGTGCTACACTGCTGCACCTTACTGTAAGAGGTATGTCACTCCATCAGGAGGTTATACATCCTGGTGAGCTCTGTGCTACACTGCTGCACCTTACTGTAAGAGGTATGTCACTCCATCAGGAGGTTATATGTCCTGGTGAGCTCTGTGCTACACTGCTGCACCTTACTGTAAGAGGTATGTCACTCCATCAGGAGGTTATACATCCTGGTGAGCTCTGTGCTACACTGCTGCACCTTACTGTAAGAGGTATGTCACTCCATCAGGAGGTTATACATCCTGGTGAGCTCTGTGCTACACTGCTGCACCTTACTGTAAGCAGTATGTCACTCCATCAGGAGGTTATACATCCTGGTGAGCTCTGTGCTACACTGCTGCACCTTACTGTAAGAGGTATGTCACTCCATCAGGAGGTTATACATCCTGGTGAGCTCTGTGCTACACTGCTGCACCTTACTGTAAGAGGTATGTCACTCCATCAGGAGGTTATACATCCTGGTGAGCTCTGTGCTACACTGCTGCACCTTACTGTAAGAGGTATGTCACTCCATCAGGAGGTTATACATCCTGGTGAGCTCTGTGCTACACTGCTGCACCTTACTGTAAGAGGTATGTCACTCCATCAGGAGGTTATACATCCTGGTGAGCTCTGTGCTACACTGCTGCACCTTACTGTAAGAGGTATGTCACTCCATCAGGAGGTTATACATCCTGGTGAGCTCTGTGCTACACTGCTGCACCTTACTGTAAGAGGTATGTCACTCCATCAGGAGGTTATATGTCCTGGTGAGCTCTGTGCTACACTGCTGCACCTTACTGTAAGAGGTATGTCACTCCATCAGGAGGTTATATGTCCTGGTGAGCTCTGTGCTACACTGCTGCACCTTACTGTAAGAGGTATGTCACTCCATCAGGAGGTTATATGTCCTGGTGAGCTCTGTGCTACACTGCTGCACCTTACTGTAAGAGGTATGTCACTCCATCAGGAGGTTATATGTCCTGGTGAGCTCTGTGCTACACTGCTGCACCTTACTGTAAGAGGTATGTCACTCCATCAGGAGGTTATACATCCTGGTGAGCTCTGTGCTACACTGCTGCACCTTACTGTAAGAGGTATGTCACTCCATCAGGAGGTTATATGTCCTGGTGAGCTCTGTGCTACACTGCTGCACCTTACTGTAAGAGGTATGTCACTCCATCAGGAGGTTATATGTCCTGGTGAGCTCTGTGCTACACTGCTGCACCTTACTGTAAGCAGTATGTCACTCCATCAGGAGGTTATATGTCCTGGTGAGCTCTGTGCTACACTGCTGCACCTTACTGTAAGAGGTATGTCACTCCATCAGGAGGTTATACATCCTGGTGAGCTCTGTGCTACACTGCTGCACCTTACTGTAAGCAGTATGTCACTCCATCAGGAGGTTATATGTCCTGGTGAGCTCTGTGCTACACTGCTGCACCTTACTGTAAGAGGTATGTCACTCCATCAGGAGGTTATATGTCCTGGTGAGCTCTGTGCTACACTGCTGCACCTTACTGTAAGTGGTATGTCACTCCATCAGGAGGTTATATGCCCTGGTGAGCTCTGTGCTACACTGCTGCACCTTACTGTAAGCAGTATGTCACTCCATCAGGAGGTTATATGTCCTGGTGAGCTCTGTGCTACACTGCTGCACCTTACTGTAAGAGGTATGTCACTCCATCAGGAGGTTATATGTCCTGGTGAGCTCTGTGCTACACTGCTGCACCTTACTGTAAGAGGTATGTCACTCCATCAGGAGGTTATATGTCCTGGTGAGCTCTGTGCTACACTGCTGCACCTTACTGTAAGAGGTATGTCACTCCATCAGGAGGTTATATGTCCTGGTGAGCTCTGTGCTACACTGCTGCACCTTACTGTAAGAGGTATGTCACTCCATCAGGAGGTTATACATCCTGGTGAGCTCTGTGCTACACTGCTGCACCTTACTGTAAGCAGTATGTCACTCCATCAGGAGGTTATATGTCCTGGTGAGCTCTGTGCTACACTGCTGCACCTTACTGTAAGAGGTATGTCACTCCATCAGGAGGTTATATGTCCTGGTGAGCTCTGTGCTACACTGCTGCACCTTACTGTAAGAGGTATGTCACTCCATCAGGAGGTTATATGTCCTGGTGAGCTCTGTGCTATACTGCTGCACCTTACTGTAAGTGGTATGTCACTCCATCAGGAGGTTATATGACCTGGTGAGCTCTGTGTTACACTGCTGCACCTTACTGTAAGCAGTATGTCACTCCATCAGGAGGTTATATGTCCTGGTGAGCTCTGTGCTACACTGCTGCACCTTACTGTAAGAGGTATGTCACTCCATCAGGAGGTTATATGTCCTGGTGAGCTCTGTGCTACACTGCTGCACCTTACTGTAAGAGATATGTCACTCCATCAGGAGGTTATATGTCCTGGTGAGCTCTGTGCTATACTGCTGCACCTTACTGTAAGTGGTATGTCACTCCATCAGGAGGTTATATGTCCTGGTGAGCTCTGTGCTACACTGCTGCACCTTACTGTAAGAGGTATGTCACTCCATCAGGAGGTTATATGTCCTGGTGAGCTCTGTGCTACACTGCTGCACCTTACTGTAAGAGGTATGTCACTCCATCAGGAGGTTATATGTCCTGGTGAGCTCTGTGCTACACTGCTGCACCTTACTGTAAGCAGTATGTCACTCCATCAGGAGGTTATATGTCCTGGTGAGCTCTGTGCTACACTGCTGCACCTTACTGTAAGAGGTATGTCACTCCATCAGGAGGTTATATGTCCTGGTGAGCTCTGTGCTACACTGCTGCACCTTACTGTAAGAGGTATGTCACTCCATCAGGAGGTTATATGTCCTGGTGAGCTCTGTGCTACACTGCTGCACCTTACTGTAAGAGGTATGTCACTCCATCAGGAGGTTATACATCCTGGTGAGCTCTGTGCTACACTGCTGCACCTTACTGTAAGAGGTATGTCACTCCATCAGGAGGTTATATGTCCTGGTGAGCTCTGTGCTACACTGCTGCACCTTACTGTAAGCAGTATGTCACTCCATCAGGAGGTTATACATCCTGGTGAGCTCTGTGCTACACTGCTGCACCTTACTGTAAGAGGTATGTCACTCCATCAGGAGGTTATACATCCTGGTGAGCTCTGTGCTACACTGCTGCACCTTACTGTAAGAGGTATGTCACTCCATCAGGAGGTTATACATCCTGGTGAGCTCTGTGCTACACTGCTGCACCTTACTGTAAGAGGTATGTCACTCCATCAGGAGGTTATATGTCCTGGTGAGCTCTGTGCTACACTGCTGCACCTTACTGTAAGAGGTATGTCACTCCATCAGGAGGTTATATGTCCTGGTGAGCTCTGTGCTACACTGCTGCACCTTACTGTAAGAGGTATGTCACTCCATCAGGAGGTTATACATCCTGGTGAGCTCTGTGCTACACTGCTGCACCTTACTGTAAGAGGTATGTCACTCCATCAGGAGGTTATACATCCTGGTGAGCTCTGTGCTACACTGCTGCACCTTACTGTAAGCAGTATGTCACTCCATCAGGAGGTTATACATCCTGGTGAGCTCTGTGCTACACTGCTGCAACTTACTGTAAGTGGTATGTCACTCCATCAGGAGGTTATACATGCAAGAAAGTGTGCATGTACCTCCAGAAAGCAGCAATTGTGGAGCTTGCAAGGCTGCCACAAGGTGATGGGGATTGGGCATACTCCAGTCAACAGTACGTGTACTTGATGTCTGCACTAGGTCTACAAATGAATGAAGTAGTAGCTGGATGAGGCCAGGGTGGTTTTGGTCAATACATTGAATGAGGAGAGCAGAGCAACTTGTAGTTGCTGATGTTCAGATGTAGAAAGTGGGAAAAAAACACTTTAGATGTTACTTTTTGCAAATGCATATTTGGTGTAGTCAAGCTAATTTTCTAGAACTATTGAACAATACAGACATAAAATATCTGTCAATGGGTACCAGGAGAAAACTGTTTAAACAGCACTGACCTATATCTGGTAATTAACAATCACCAGTTTCATAGAAGAGGAATGAATGAATGACAGTCTTGTGTGACAATGGACAACTCAAAATTAAGAAATAGAGAGATTCATTGCCTTAAATTTCAAGAAGTAGCACTGTAACCATTCATAATATTGTCTTTATTTATGTTGAAATAAATGTATATATAAAGTGTTACTTTGCTCTGTCTTTTTGCTCATCTCCCTCATGTTATGATAATGTATGATGATGATATATTAATGGAAGTCGTCTTAAGAAACAAGGGAATATGTATGTCAAGCTGGGCAGCAAATGTAAATGTCCTAATCAATCATTTATTAAGTAAATATAATGGGGCTTTATTTAAACCTCAGTGACAGGCTCTCATCTAGCCCAATTATATATATACATACATATATATATATATCTATATATATATATATATATATATATATATATATATATATATATATATATATATATATATATATATATATATATATATATATATATATATATATATATATACATACATACACACATCCCTTACCTCTGGCAACATGATGAGAAGAATTAAAATCAGTGTGATCTTAGAGCTGGTAATTAAAGATCAAAGATTATATGTTCTGCATTTTCTCTAAGCCTGTTCACCGCTCCGCCTTTTTAAATCAACTCCCTGTGGCAGACCTCATACCAAATATGATGGGCCTCAATTACTTTGATTTCCCAGCCAAGAGGTCAAAGATCAAAACAGATTTCTCAGATAACATTAACACCCATGTTCGGCCTTTCTCTGAGCAGTAGCTGTCATCTAAGAACAGCATATATTTTATACACGTCTTTAAATAAAAATTGACTTACTATTTGATGATAAGGAAATTGCAGTGTGGCTTGGGGTTTTTATATTTTTAATGAAAGGAAACAGCAGCATATGCTGAGGTAACCTGTGTGTATAGGGGAAAAGGTTTAAAGTGAATTCGTTATGTTATTTTCTGAGTAGGCAGAAGTCTGCTCAATGTCAGCTTCAAGCCTTGGGGATTACGGCAGTACTAGGCATATTCTAGAAGAAAATACTCACAGGTGGAACATTTTTTTAACTACTAAGCTAGGATTTGGAATCAAGCACAGCCACAAGCACTAGAGAGATATCAAATAAGTAGAAATCTCCCCAAAGTGGGTATTAATCTCACACACCGGCTTTACTCTATTTTAATGCTATCACTTAGCGAGACCAAAAGCCAGAAAAAACAAAGTAAAAATGTCATCACACAGCATTTAGTATTACTTGCATCTTATGTTTATCATTTTGTATTACTTGTTTTATTCTTTTGTAACATGTGACCACATTCCTTTTATATCTAGCAGTCAGAAGGATGGAGTACCAGGGGTCCGTGCTCTATTTTAATTCATTAGTACAATCAGAGTAAATGTCAGTCCTGTGGGGTGAGTTTTATACTAAAGAAAAGTAATAATAGTTAAGGATGTATTAATAACTATTCATGCACAGTTAGCGGAGTACCTAGCAGCAAAATAAAAGTAATTTATATTTTTGAGGGGCTCAAGTTTGATTGCTAGTCAGCGATGCAAATTGTAAAGGCATCCCACTATATACAGCCATATGTTTGAAGAGATACAACTCTGGCAGAAACTACTGTTGATGGATTTACCTTCATGAAGCAAATCATATGTAAATGCAGACATGTGAGTAGCTCTCAATGGAACTTTGTCAGGTGGACAAGAGTGCAAAGGAAATATTCAGCGATCACTAAACATTTTATTTTTTTTCCACTGTTGTGTGACTGTGAAGATGGTAAATATAACTTAGGTGTGGTTAATGTGGGTTCGGGTAGATTTACCCCCTTGCAAAAAAAATCTTGTTGTATAATTTGCACAAAGTGGCTTTTAGATATACTATTCTGGGCATTTGTCCATTGGACAAATATTGTCCAATTTGTAATTATGAATCTGTGTAAACTGGGGGATGGCAACATGGGCTCCAGTTGCCAAAAGAAATGAACAACAGGGATATGTGGGTACTGGAGACCTGCTATTTAACATTAAGGTGGAGCTGCTCAGCATGCTGATGCAAAACCTAGCTGTTGCAATAACTGTTCCTGGAATAAAATGATTTATATAGTAGCTACAATGCATTGCATTACTGAGGAGTAGAGCTGTAGCAAGATATTCTTGTGGTCTGTGCTGTTCCCTGATTTGGAGATCCAGTCAACTTTTAATTTTATTCCCCAACTTTCAGTTTGTTCCTCAAGTTTCAGCACTTCAGCCCTAAACACAAATGCAGTATCAGCATTCATTTCTGAATTCCAGTACCGTATACTGACCAATCAGCATCTGCTGGTTACACCCCCTAACACTTTTACCCCAGGGTGGCTGCACCCTTTGTCTCACCCAAGCTATACCTCTGCTGAGTAGGAATACTGAAATCACAATTAAAAAAAATGTCCGGATGGAAGGCTTTTAAGTAAAACTGGACATCTGGGCACATTATTTGAATACTAAGTGACATCTGTTTGGAAGGCCATTCTCAGTAAACATAATGGTTATAGGATATATCTGTATGTTTGCTAACTGGGGTAAACTGACCCTGCTCAAATCTCTTTCATCCATTGTTTAGTCCACAAGGGAAATTGCAGTATACATGGAGGATTTAAGGGTAGCAATTAACCATCTTGTTGTTGAAAGATGGGAGCAAACTGTGCTATCCAGAAAAAAATTCCACATGAGCACATGAGAAAAAATGCGGATTTCATATTGATAGAAACTGGAAGCCAGGACTGAATGAATTCCCCTATAAATGATAGATGCCACATCACTAAAAAAACATTACACTCTCGCAGTTGAATAAGAGCTTATACCCCTTCAAACAGGCCTGCCACAGAAACTGAATTAAGCATATCTGTACCCCCACCATGTGGGGCAAACCCACCACATCCTCTAAACATATGTACTAATGCTACAGTGATATCCTGGTGTACAAAGGAAAAACACTTTGGCAACAGCACCCAACAGTCTCACATAAAGGTGAGTCTGCATCGTCTAAAAACCTTCATGTTGAATGGTAATTTTGACCATTTTTGTTCAATCAATTAGAACCTAATCAGCTAGTTCATTGACTGTTAAGTTTATGCTAAGCTTACAGCTTAAAGACCATCAAGGAAGCTTAGTCACATCACCCTTGTAGTGGTGAGGGTTGTCTGCTTATGTCTGTAAATGAGATCATCCATGTCAATACAAGACATGAGTATCTGTGTCTGCTTATGTCTGTAAATGAGATCATCCATGTCAATACAAGACATGAGTATCTGTGTCTGCTTATGTCTGTAAATGAGATCATCCATGTCAATACAAGACATGAGTATCTGTGTCTGCTTATGTCTGTAAATGAGATCATCCATGTCAATACAAGACATGAGTATCTGTGTCTGCTTATGTCTGTAAATGAGATCATCCATGTCAATACAAGACATGAGTATCTGTGTCTGCTTATGTCTGTAAATGAGATCATCCATGTCAATACAAGACATGAGTATCTGTGTCTGCTTATGTCTGTAAATGAGATCATCCATGTCAATACAAGACATGAGTATCTGTGTCTGCTTATGTCTGTAAATGAGATCATCCATGTCAGTACAAGACATGAGTATCTGTGTCTGCTTATGTCTGTAAATGAGATCATCCATGTCAATACAAGACATGAGTATCTGTGTCTGCTTATGTCTGTAAATGAGATCATCCATGTCAATACAAGACATGAGTATCTGTGTCTGCTTATGTCTGTAAATGAGATCATCCATGTCAATACAAGACATGAGTATCTGTGTCTGCTTATGTCTGTAAATGAGATCATCCATGTCAATACAAGACATGAGTATCTGTGTCTGCTTATGTCTGTAAATGAGATCATCCATGTCAATACAAGACATGAGTATCTGTGTCTGCTTATGTCTGTAAATGAGATCATCCATGTCAATACAAGACATGAGTATCTGTGTCTGCTTATGTCTGTAAATGAGATCATCCATGTCAATACAAGACATGAGTATCTGTGTCTGCTTATGTCTGTAAATGAGATCATCCATGTCAATACAAGACACGAGTATCTGTGTCTGCTTATGTCTGTAAATGAGATCATCCATGTCAATACAAGACACGAGTATCTGTGTCTGCTTATGTCTGTAAATGAGATCATCCATGTCAATACAAGACACGAGTATCTGTGTCTGCTTATGTCTGTAAATGAGATCATCCATGTCAATACAAGACATGAGTATCTGTGTCTGCTTATGTCTGTAAATGAGATCATCCATGTCAATACAAGACATGAGTATCTGTGTCTGCTTATGTCTGTAAATGAGATCATCCATGTCAATACAAGACATGAGTATCTGTGTCTGCTTATGTCTGTAAATGAGATCATCCATGTCAATACAAGACATGAGTATCTGTGTCTGCTTATGTCTGTAAATGAGATCATCCATGTCAATACAAGACATGAGTATCTGTGTCTGCTTATGTCTGTAAATGAGATCATCCATGTCAATACAAGACATGAGTATCTGTGTCTGCTTATGTCTGTAAATGAGATCATCCATGTCAATACAAGACATGAGTATCTGTGTCTGCTTATGTCTGTAAATGAGATCATCCATGTCAATACAAGACATGAGTATCTGACTATCTATTTAGTTATCAAGTTTTGTTTTGAAGCCAGGCATGAACATGGTTTGTTTGATGTGCAAAGGGAGTCTATTCTGAAGGTAGGAAATACATTAGATAAGATATCCATCATGCTGACAGGTGTTTTTAAACTTACAGTGGAGATTTACTTCTTTGGACTGGGTGCTTGTTTAACTTCTTGTCTTTTATAAAAGTAGAAGGTCAAAAGTCACTGTATTTTTGATAAGATAAATTGACAAATGTAGGTTGCCTCTCAGGAGCATATATAAAAATAAGTAAAGGGATAGGGTGTGTACTCTGTCCCAGGAGATTAAGTGGGTTAGACCTGAGATCTTTTTGCTAGGAATCTCAGTGGCCTTTTTAATTTTAATAGATTGTTAGACAGGTACATTCCAAAGGAAGCATTGTATTCATTGATGATTTCTCATGACAAGAAAATCCATCCTGTGACCAAGACAGGATACCTCAACACATAAGCTGTGCAAGGCTATAGGACATCCTAACTAAAGCTGAGATATGATGATTAAAAGAGAGCTTGTTGTCTATGTAAGAACCAGGTCTCTGACAACAAAGTCTGCTTTGAGGATAGTGCCTGTTAAGTGGCATGCAGTGAGGTGGAGACTTTGGCATATATGGCACTGGTTTGATCAAGGCCCTGCTAGAAAATTTCAGAATTATGGGCAATGTTAACAACTGTACATAGTTCAACCATGAATAAACTTAGGTAGACAAAGGCCCTAGAAAACTGATTTCTTATCAGAGAAGCAGATGTCAAATAAGAGGGGACTTAGGAGAGATAATGTGGGGCACAGTTAGTAATATCTCTGCAACAGATATACCTCCCTCCTGTACGTGAATCTTGTTCTTAAGTCTGTCAACTATCAGACTAAATAAATGTTTACACTGAGAATGTGGAACTTGTCCATGAAACCTGCATGGGGAATGATGCCAAAGGTCTTGCAAGGGTCAGTTTGGTAGTAGGTGAAGACTGGTCCTTATCTAAGGCTACTGTGATCTTGTCAACAAATTATTACAGAGTCTGCAAAGATGATTTACTTTAGTAAATCCAGACTGATTGTGGTCCAGTGTTTGGAGGTCATCCACAGTATGTCATTTTTAATTTGTTGAGTAATAATACAGTCCATAGCTTTGGAATGTATCAGTCTCCTATAGATTGCTGAGGGGGTGATCTATGCATGGCTTACATGGCATCTGCAAACCCCACACTTATGAATCTCCTACATATTTGTAAGTCAAACTGTACCAGAAATACAAGATCTAAGGACTTCACTTTTGCCTGTGACATAAACAGAACATGCTGGAGTGACAGATATGTGTCCCAGAGACTGTCCCTACTATGCAACAGGCTTCCCACCCATGTGAAGCTGTGTTTGTCTATTACCCAGTTTAAGCACAACCTAGACAAGTGGATGGGGAATAGGAAACTTACACCAGGCCTGGCACCCATAACCCTTATGGACAGAGGAACCTTATAAATGCCTGGCCCTTAATGTCCTGTTTGGATGCAGGACATCATTATTCTTTTGGGAAAATTTGGCCAGGCTTAGAAAGGCCCCCTGGTCATCAGCCTTGTAACAGTCTATGAAATCTATTAAGTCCAGACAGTACTAGTAAGACTAACAGGCCTGTCATAACTAGAGTACATCCTTGTTGTGAAGCACTACTGTGACTGTACTCCAAGTTTCAGGTACCTAACTTTCAGTAGCATGTGATACAATCACATAATTTGAGTTTGCTAATAGTGCCAGCTTTGCATGTGACAGACATGGAAGGTAAGAGCCAGGATAAGCTTCACAATATACTCATTTTTGTCATCATACTGTATCATGATGTAAGCTTACTCTTGCTTTGTTTTATGCTGTCCTGGATTGTTGCTATTTAGCATGTCATCATAAGGACATAAGTGTATAAATACAATTAAAAGTGGTTTTATGAAAGGGTCTTACTTGGCTGTGTACCTCAGTTTATTGTTTTCCATATTAACTGATTCAATGAGTGCAACATTAGATTAGGTTACTTTTTTCTGTGTTCTGAAGCCTAGAAATCAGTCAGAGATGTCAAGTAGTTACTGTTAAAGACAGACATGCTGCATCCATCTATCTGTGTGTCACAATTAAATGTAGAGAGCACTTTATCACAGTTTAGGACACTGTATCGATGAGCAAGTCAAACTGTACTCCTGAGTCAGGCATAGGTTGTGGAAATTTACAGATTTCTGCTCCAAGATTATATTCTATCCCATCTAATGGATAGTTGAAACACCTTCCTGCTATATAAACTGTCCTCAAGGTAATCCCATATGGCATATGGTGAAGGGGAAGAAACGAGGAGTTGTAGGTTTGACTTTTGCCAAAATTTAATTCAGTCTAACATGTTTCACCAACTCATGGTACACCCCAAGGTGGTGCCTGAGAACAGACGTTCACAGGTTCATAAGTGTTTACTAGGCTAATGACCGCAAGGGCCTTTTTAAGCCTAGCCATGCATCCCAAATCTCTGACAAGTTCTGATACCCATGATAAGTGTAAGCATGGGCCTGAGTGGTGAACCATTTACAGGTTACCTGTTTGCATTAGAGACATAGGAGCCAAACCAGGGGGTGAATTTCTAGTTTCTCATCCAGTTGTCCAAGTTGCACTTGAATTGGGTTAGGGAGGAACTCTGCTTCACATCGATGGGGAGCCTGTTCCAGAGACAGGGTAGTCTCTCGGATACATACCTATCTCAACAGCAGGTACTGTGTGTATCACAGGCAAGGTTTACATCTTTAGAATGGGTAATTCTGGTTCTGTTTGTTTTGTAGATATGCACAAGTTCCATCGGAGTGAGGTCTGACAATGCCCTGTATGTCAGGCAAAGAACTCCTTTCAAAAGCCTGTAGAAGACAGAATACAGGGATAGGCCTTGAGGCAGTCTGCAGAGGACATTTTACTTACATTCTGTATTCTTTTAGTGAGGAATCTCTCTGGATGTTCCAATTGTTCAATATGCCTGGTTAGGTACATACCAGTGATAGGTCTGATGAATGCTGAATACAGTGGAACAGTGACTTCCTTGGACTTAGAAACCATACCTTTGCTTATAAGTTGTGCAACATAGAATGATTTCATCTCCACTGCAGACATGTGATGGTCAAAGGTTAGATTACTATCTATGTGTGCCCTAAGTCCTAAGCCTAGAGTACCTGATAATAGTTTTCACTCTTACTCACAAACACTGGCTAATGTACAGTGTATGTACTGTACCTATGTACTATGTATGTATTCTACCTCTGTTCCAAATTTCAGCTGTACACCACAAATCTATTAATTACCTTTATTTTTAAATTAATGTTTTCTTGTTTTTTTCTCTCCACTGTAACTGGTGATGTTCTGCATACCACTGTAAAAAACATGTCTATTGTAATTTGTGTGTATACTGATCATGTCTAAATATCTAAATGTATCTGTAATTATTTTTCTGTGTGGCACTTTTCTTTCCGGGCCTCTGCTGAAAAAGGGCATTTTCAGCTCAGTCAGATGCCCCCAGTTAACAAATGTAAAATAAAAATAAATAAAATAAAGTCCCTGACTACTGTGTCAATTATAAGGGGTATGTTGTCAATATGATAGTTACCAAGCATGGATGACTTCCCAAATTATACTATTATGCATTTCTTGGCATTTATTTTTAGTCCATGGCTCTGACAGCAGTTGTCTGTCCATGTCAGCCCATCCTGGAGAACATTTGTGTTAGTGTGAGATTCAATGACAGCCCTAATTTGCAATCATCTACAAATTTAGTTAGCCAGAGACAACTGACATTGGCCTTGACTTCTGAGAAGTAAATGCCAAAAAGTAGTGGTCCAAGGACTGATCTCTGAGGGACTCCATTTGTGACAGGCCTCTTTGTAGAGGTGGACTCCCCAATTCTATCTTCCTGGGTCCTGTCTGTGAACTAGTTGGCTATCCACCGGGTGACATACTGGTTTGTACCTAACCTCCTGAGTTTGTCAATAAGACTGAATTTAGTATTGTGTCAAATGCCTTGACCAGGTCAAGGTAGGCAGTGTGAACAATTTTGCCCTCATCCATTGCTTTGGTGACCTTCTCAAAGAAGTCCACCAGCTTGAGTAGCCATGATCTCCCCTTGATGAAACCAAACTGGGTTGGGTCCAATGTTTGAAAGTTTACTATATCTCAGTTGATCATCTCCATGATAATTCTTTCCATTGCTTTATATATAAAACTGATGAGACTTATGGGTCTGTAGTTTCCAGGGTCTATAGATAGCCACCTTTGTGCAGAGGGATAACTGTTGCCTTTCTTCCATTCATGAGGCATGTAGCCTGTTTGGAGGCTACAGTTAAACAGTAATTCCAGAGGCCTTGATCGATCATGTTTCATGCTATTTAGAAGGCATCCTGGGATATTGTCTGGGCCCATTGATGCAGGGTTCTTGGTCTTAGACAGCATATTAAGGACCTGTCCCCTGGTGATAGTAGGGGGAGTTATAGTTGATTATATTTCCTGAGTGAAGGTTGACGGGAGAGAGGGGTACAGATGGAGCTGACTTTAGCAGCCAAGAGATTTGCTGTATCTTCTGACTCAGTACAGGTGGCTGCATTTACAATGAGCTCTGCACACCATTGTGTATTGCCTTTGAGGTTGTGGACATAGCTAAGGAATGCTTTGTGGCTGTCCTTGGCCTGGGAGGCCAAACTTATCTCAGATTTGACTTTGGTAGACTTTATTTGTACTCTGAGCTGTTTTAGTTTGATGAAAGTGCTTTTATCCTGCTGGGTGCTGTACCTCCTAATTTTTGCCATGATATTCTTCCTCCTGCTACACAGCCTACTGATTTTGCGATTCCACCACTGTGGCTTGTTTTTTGAGTTAGTTCTGTACTTTTTCCTGATGGGTACAGCTGTCTCTATGCAGCTATTAATATGCTTGTACTGGGTTTCTGTGAACAGTTCTGCATAGGCAGCAGTGCCCTCAGGGTTTATGGGGGCTTGAAATTTCTCACTTAATAGCACGAGGTTAGCCTTAGAATAGTTCCTTAATATTCTGGGTTTACCTGGGGGTCCAGATTTTATTTTTACTTCAAAAGAAGCCATTTTGTGGTCTGACCTTACCAGGGAAGGCATTACAGTAGGGGGTGTGCAGCACTCTCCCACATTAGTGAGGACCAGATCAAGTATGGTTGCACCCCTGTTCCCTAGTGATACTAGGGGGAGTTATACATGATGATATTTCCTGAGGGAAGGTTGGGGGGAGAGTGTGGTAAACTTGGAGCTGAATTTGTCAGCCAGGAGGTTTGCTACATCTTCTGGCTCAGTATAGATGGCTCCATTTACAATGAGCTCTGCACACAATTGTGTATTGTCTTTCAGGTTGCGGACATAGCTAAAGAATGTATTGTCATTGTCCTTGGCCTGGGAAGCTAAACATACCTCAGATTTGGCTTTGGTAGACTTAATTTGTCCTCTGAGTTGTTTGTTTAGTTTGAAGAGGGTGCTTTTATCCTGCTGGGAGCTGCACCTCCTAATTTTTGCTATGATTTTCTTCCTCCTGTTACACAGCCTACTGATTTTGTGATTCCACCTGGGTGGTTTGTTTTTTGAACTAGTTCTGTACTTCTTCCTGGTGGGTACAGCTGCCTCTCTGTGGCTAGTAACATACTTGTACATGGTTTATGTGAACAGTTCTGCATAGGCAGCAGTGTTCTCAGGGTTTATGGGGGACTTGAAATTTTGCCAGGTTCTCACTTAATAGCAGGAGGTTAGTCTTAGAATAGTTCCTGAATATTCCAGGTTTAGCTGGGGGTTCCAGGTTTAATTTTTACTTCAAAGGAGACCATTTTGTGGTCTGACCTTACCAGGGAAGGCATTACCGTAGGGGGTGTGCAGCACTCTCCCATATTAGGGAGGACCAGATCCAGTGTGGTTGCACCCCTGGTTAGTGTATTGACTATCTGGTCGAGGGTGTTTGTGTTTACAAAATCCAGGACTCTCTGTGTCTATACATTTGGTGTCATGTAGGATTCCCAGTTAATTGTAGGGTAATTAAATTCACCCATGAATAAAGGTATTGGTTTAGATAGTGTTTCTAATAAGTTTAAATACATTGCACGGGTTTCCTGGGTCATAGATGGGGACCTATAGCTTGCAAAGAAGTGGTATTGAATGTTGCCTATGGCAATTTGAACATGGAACAGCTGAAGTGCATTGTCCTGTTTGACCAGCCTTGAAGTATATTTATTTTTGATGTAAATAGAGACACCTTCACCTTTAGTCCCTGCCTATGAAGTAGTTGTCCTAAATGTGTGGAGGGCATTATAACCTTGCACTATTGGTGTTCTTTCCATGGCTTTAAACCATGTCTCAGTGACCCCACATATGTCAGCATTCTCTGGGGTAAAGAGAGCTTCTAGGAAGTAGAGTTTTTTGTTTAGACTCCTAGCATTGAGCAGTAATACCTTTAAATTTACTTGGTTTTGATTTGCTATGAAGGAAGTACTTTCAGTTTGGCATTGCCTAAAAAAGGCACTATGGGGGAAGACAATGTTTTAGCTAATATTTGAAAGCCAAGAGGGGAAAACAGCATGGTCTGTTGACCATCTCCTTCCATGCTGACAAATATTGCACCTCATTAGAATGACACCAGAAACAAAGCCAATTATTAAAGTCAATCATCTTTTGTTTGTATTGTGGCATAATCCTTCAAGAAGGTAAAATGCTGCTCAATGCTAGGCTCATACCAGCTTGAGACACATATTCCAAGAACTCCATGACGTTTTTCTTCATATAGTCAAGGGAGGTATGTCTCAAGTCATTTACACCCAAATGGACTATGACTGAGGTATATTGGTAATTGTGGTCCAATGACCTGAGTGCATGTGTTATGTGGTGGATCCTAGCCCCTGATAAGCAACTGTCCATTACTTTCTCCTTACTCAGCCTGGTGAGAGGGACATCGGTGTGTGTCACAATGGAGTCTCCAATGACTAGAATGTTGGATTGTGCTGTGGTTTGCCTTATGGGCTTAAAGGTAGAGGCTCCATGAGATGTATCTCTTAAGTGTTGATGTGGGTGTTGTTTTGAAAGAGCGCATTTGGGACTGCTGAGGGTATTTGTTATGTGTACTTCGTCTAGGAGGTCTTAGTGGTTTAGCAAGGTTACATTTAATTATTTCAGCTTATGTGGGTCGATATGTCTGCTTTGAATTGTGCATGTTGTGTGTAGAGTGGGTACTACTGACAACCTTATTGGCATTAGGAGTACTTTTATATGAGAGCTTTGCCTCCAGTGATATTGTGTAAATACATCTCTCACATACCATATCAGTTTGTTTGAGAATTAACTGGTTGTTGGTAAACATGAAGCAATTTCTAAATTGCCTTAGGATGCCCATATCCACCAATCTGGTAAAAGAGACAGTAGGAAAGTACATATCCATGGCAACAGACTCTTTTTTATTGATTAGACAGTTGAAGTGAGAATATCAATCACTGTCAAGAGTATCTGGTTTGCAACTATGGGGACAGTGCTTGTCACTGTAAACTAGTTGTCCTGTGTGCGACTAGGTATTGGAGAAATTTCAGTTGTGCTTTTACAGGAAAACTGTCACTCAAGCTGTCTGTGTCTGTACAGAGCACTGCCAAACATTTGAGTAGAAACTAATACATAGACCCTGAAAATGCAAGGCTGAAGTATTTAGGCAGATATTCTGAAGTTAGAAACAAGACAATAAGTACTTACCGGAAACAAAAAATTAGCTTGCCAAGAATGATGAAACGAGGGGAGTTGCATAAATGTCTACTGCCTGGCTACTACTAATGCTGGTCTCACCACAGCTTCACTCTGTTTGGATGCAAAGCTCCTTTGCTTCTTCTCTCACCAGAAGCAAAATATTAGCACCCATCCCAAGATGAGAATCAGGCACCAGCCTGTTTGGTGATCCACAGTCTTGTCAAAGATGAGGCAAGGGTCAGTAGGCTTGTAACCTTTTCCTGGTGGTTGCCCTGAATAGAAACCAGACCAATCAGGCATGTTAAGCACAGACACTCACTCTCCAACCAGAACAATCAGGAATCAATGCACTCTGCTCCTTCTCTCACCAAGACCAGAACATAAGCACAGATTGCAAGCTGTCACCTATAAAGCATTTATTAGGCTTTCTGGTGATGAGCAGTCTTCAGGAAATAATGTCCCTGTACTCCTTCTCTCACTAGGAGAAAACAGAAGCACTAATCCCAAGATGACTACTGAGTGGCAGAATGTGGGCTCTCCAATAACCAACGGTCTTGCAATAGATGTTTAAAAGTGAGATGAAAAAATGGTTTATCCTAAACACTACAGTGTGCACTAAGCAGTTAAATTTGAAAGTGGGTAACTTAAGCTTTAGCTGTCCAGTTGGAGAGCCACTATTTTTAAAGAGCAAGATTGAAAGGGGGTGGGCACTTTTGTATTCTGGTACTATGGAATACTCCGAGATGGCCAATAAATTTAAATAGCTGAAGGGGATTGAGTTCCCAAAATAACAATCTTGTGCTTATCACACCAGCAGGTTGCTCAGGAATAACAGAGAAGGAAGATGAAATTAGAAAATCAATCTGCATAAGGGAGGACATCGTGCATGTGTGGAATAAGAAAAGAACACCACACTCTGATTTTGACAAACCATTGCCCATAGACAAATTAAGATGATTTGCTTTTCAGTTGCATCAGCTGTATAGCCCAGTGGACTGCATGCTGAATGTAATACCCTTTGATCACTTTACAGCAGACAGGTCAACTCGTATTTCTTCAGTGCAAGATCCTTCTGGGAGCTTAGTAGCTAAGATTGTCAGGAGTAGTCAGCTGGATGTAGAATTAATATGTGAGTGAAAGCAAAATGAATCTTCTGCCTTCTTTTGAACCTATGTCACTCTTCTGCCTTCTTTTGAACCTATGTCACAAGTGTTAATTCAATAAAGTTGTTTAAAAAAATATTCCTGATAATACTTTAAATGAACTTGTATCCCAGTGACTAAGCTGCATAATTTTCAGGATATATTTGGCTTCCAAGGGAGGTACACATCTATGTGTCAGCACATTCACTTAGGATGTTGACAAGACTAAAACCCAAGGGTCATAGTCCAGAAAGGGGCAGAGTATACTAAAGGTACTGGTGATGCCTGCACTCAACATAATAAATGCATTAAGCTGACTCCCTATTACAAACTTCTTAAATGTTGAAAAGGTAAAGAAAGTATAATAAGATTTTTTTTCAAAGGGGGTGGCACCTCCTATATCCAAAATGTGGGGTATTTGTCAACATATTCTTTACTTGTAACTATACGAACCTACTGCACTACAAGGAAATATGCAAATTATTAATCCCTTTGCACTACAAGGAAAGATACAAATGAATAACCCCTTTACACTACATGGAAATATGCAAATGAGTAACTCCCTTCTCTCTATTTTCGGAGGCTATGACTTTGACTCTCAAAATTGTTGCAGGCACCCTGTTAATATTCATCAATGGAAGAGGGATAGTTGAATGCCACAGTTGTCACAAAAATGACATTATTAGAAGCTGTGTTACTGATGTTCAAACTAGGGTCCTGAGACCCATGGGAGTGAACATGTCCAGCACAAATTCCATCTATCCATTACTGCAGGTCATCTCCAGTGTCCCCAGAGCCTCAATGTACTGTACTGTCTTCTTTTCAATTGTTTGCATAATTTTTACACCATTTTCAATATGATGCATGAATGTCCTTTTTTTATTTTCTAAAGTTCCTCTTTGTAGGTCCTTGTCTTGGCTTTGGTGTATTAATGAGGCTGACAGTAAAGTACCCTCAGCATTTTAACTGCTTTAATGTGACCCAATGGTAACTCATCTGAAGAACAATGTTGGTCAACATATTTCACTCTGAGTACCTATGGTGCTACTGCCTTCCTGATGAAATCCACAAAAGTGAAGTTCTGCACTGTTGTAGATTTGGGTTTTGCAGAAACAAGTTTGATCTGATAGTTTTCCCAAACTGCAGCACTCCTCAAGGTGATAGTAATGACAACAATGGGAGAGAGATGAAGTTAGAACAGCAAGCCTCATAAGACAATGTATCCAATGGAGACTCAATGCGGTGGAGAAGCACCATACCATGACTGGGAGAGAGACGAAGTTAGAACAGCAAGCTTCATAAGATAATGTATCCAATGGAGACTCAATGTGGTGGAGAAGCACCATATCATGACTGGGAGAGAGATAAAGTTGGAACAGCAAGCCTCATAAGACAATGTATCCAATGGAGACTCAATGCAGAGTTGAAGCACCGTACCATGACTGGGAGAGAGATAAAGTTAGAACAGCAAGCCTCATAAGACAATGTATCCAATGGAGACTCAATGCGGTGGAGAAGTACCATACCATGACTGGGAGAGAGATAAAGTTAGAACAGCAAGCTTCATAAGACGATGTATCCAATGGAGACTCAATGCGGTGGAGAAGCACCATACCATGAGTGGGGCAAGGGACTAGGCATGGACAGAATAACTTAGGGTTGGTAGCACAGCAGGTAAAAACTTTGGGTGGTAGGGGGTGCTGGTAGAGTTGTACACTGTATCCACCGTTAGCCACATTAAAGCAAGATAATGAGAGAATGAAAAGGAGGAAACCCTGGGGAAGAATAAAGAGGACCCTGTTAGCTATAGTTTTGCATTGAATCAGCTTCATGTACTGTACTGATTATGCATTTCCTGCTAGCACTGTATAACATTCCCTCACTTCCCAGCTGTCTAACATTCAGTCATTAATTCTCTATCATAGCCCAAGGCTAGTCTCCTATATTTAATATCTCTGTTTTCACTTTCATCCTCAGATTAGTGCTGTTATTTGGCAGCTTATGAAGCTTTTCCCACACACCTGCCCCCCCTTCCTACCTTTCCATCATACTGCTTACATCTCACACTCACGTCCCCTGTCTACTCATCACAACGTTTAATGAAAATTACATTATTTGATGATGTTCTGTCCTTTTTATTGCAAATCTAGTCTCTACAGTAAACATGTAAATCAGATTTATAACTTATCTATTAGTAATTAAATAAGTCTGTGAGAAGTGCTCCAAAGAAAATTTTAATTTCTCTTAAGCAGGGTAATGGAGCATTTTATACATGCACACAGGAATAAATAAGACTCCAGACTGTGACCAGTTCAAAATGGATCTGACGCTGCCATCGAAACCAAGGCCTGATGGGCTAAGTGACTTTAATATTGCTTAATATTGAATATACTAACACAGCTGATTTTAGTGATTTTGCTGTGAATTTCAATTATTGTTTCTTTTTTTTTTTTCTTTTTTCTCTGGTGGCAAAAGAGAAAATCAGTCTATGTTTTTTTGGGAGGGTGGCCTAATGGTTAAGGTGTTTGTCTTACAAACACAAGGTGCAGGGTTTGAGTCTAAGAAGGGATAATTGGCTAGACTTACAATGGCTTGCAAGGGCAGTTAGCCTAGTACTAACCTATGTCTAGACTTGTATGTGCTTTTGAGGTAAAAGTCTACTGAGTTATAATCTTGGTTATGTGCTATATATTTTTTTTGTTGTTGTTTTTCATAGTTATAAATAAGGTATCTTAGCACACTATAGCTCATTACACTGTGCAGGGTCATAGCGCCTCAAAGTTCACTATACACCCACACACAGACATCTCGACCTACGTCTGTACTCATATCTCTTTCTCTTCCTTCACCCAGATCTCATTTAACGAGTGTTACTAATGGAACTTAGAAGTGTTCACAACTGCCAGTGAAAATGCTACAGTTTTATGGATTGAGTACTTTGGCAATGTGCTTTTTTTGTATTACTTTTGTATTCTTTTTATTATGCTTCTCAAGGTATTTCCATCCTAAGATAACCTGTGGCTAAAATTCAAGAGGATCCCTTTATTACTGTATAAAAAAAAACATAAGTATAGCAGGACTTGCATTATAAAGATGGGTTCTTCTCCTTTACATGTACTGCTTCTTTTCCATTGATTGAACTGAACATTCCTCATATAGTTTATTACTTAACCTTGTTACCAGTAGGCACTCTGAAGTACAAATACTATATATTCAGTGCTGAATGCTTTCCCCCATCTCAATATCAGTTTAGAAAATACCTGTTAGCACAGATTAAAATATCAAGGGATAATACACAGTCTCTGTAGGCATTTTTAACTTGGAATTAACTTTTTATAGGTGTGTGAAGACTGCCAGATTCATTCATTTACCAGAACTGCAAATTAAGGGAATAAAGAAGTCAGAGTACTGAGTGCCATGGAAATTAAATTAATATTTTTTTATTATTCTGTCTTTTAGCAACATCGGTGGTTTGGTCTGAAGAATGTTTTCATCATCATTTCAGGATGATGAGGACTGAAGTCACTAAATAATAACATGCACTTGAGTTGCAGACTATATTTATCAGAAAATTATGCTAATCTAGAAACAGTCTTAGTTTTTATGAGCAATATTTAAAATCTGTCCCTATTTTTGGGCCTTTGCCCCCCATTAATTTAAGCTTTATCCAGATTTCTTGCAGTAAGAGGTTGAGAGGTATGCTCTAAAGTGCAAATGAGCAGAGTGTAACTCTGAAAAGGCACAAGGAATTAACTTCCTGTTTTGGTTAACATTCAGCTCTTTCAAAAATATGCTTAATAAATGTCCACTTATTACACTGAAAGAAATTCTTAAAGTGGCTCATACTTAATGGTGATCCCTCTGATATTATAAAAGTCTTAAACAGAGCCCTACTGATATTATATGCTTCCCTTTGAAAGGCTCAGTGGATAAATGAGTGGACTTGTCCTCTTATTTACTTGCTTGGTTTTTGAAAGGAGAATTAAGACAAATCCCAGAAGGAACACACTTGCTATTCTGACCTACGTAGAGAGGAAATTATGAAATTATTAAATGAGGAGCAAAAGACCCATTAATAACAAAGAAGCACCAGTGTATAAAAGCCATAAGGGGTCAATTATCAGTAAGGGGTATTCCAGAAGATAAAGGTGTCAGCTTGCCCTTACCAAATATCATTATACTGTGCACAGTTTACCGTGGATAATTTACTGCCGACTAATAGACTACCGCAGTATAATCAGCACACAGTTAATGTACTAATAATGGTTTTTGCACGGTGCATGCTCCCCTGCACATCAATATGGGGATCGTACCTCCACATCCTTAGATTTTTAACATACTATCAGCAAGGCTGGGGACTGTACCTCCATATCCTCAGTCTTTAAACATACTATCAATGAGGCTGGGACTGTAGCTTCATGTCCTTGGTCTTTAAAGATACTGCCATTGAGGCTGGGGACTGTAGATCCACATCCTCAGACTGTAAACATGCTATCAGCAAGGCTGGGACTGCACCTCCACATCATCAGTCCTTAAAGATACTATAAGTGAGGCTAGGGACTATACCGCCACATCCTCGGTTTTTAAATATAGTATCAGCAAGGTCACATTGGTGCAGAGCAAAGTGTAATAGCTGAAGACAATTGTCTGAGTTTCTGAAACCTTGGGGGCAGTTTACTTAGGGATCTGGGATTTGGGGGAGAATTCCCCACACTGGAGGATAGCAGAGGGTACATCTCTTTATAAAAGAATGTAATTTAATTGGCAGAGACAGAGTTATGGTGCAACAGAGAAACTGGGTTTCAGAAAAACCCAACTTATATATCATCAAGTAGATAAAAAAAGACATACACTCATCACTTCAGAGAATGGGTGACCAAAGCAAGTGCATATCATTTCAGTGGATATATGGTATGTAACCATGCACACCCCCATCTTACTGACACATACAGACACAAACACATATACATGCAGAATACGTAAGCAATACAATGGTACATCACCATGCACTCCCCCAGCATACTGACACATGCAGACACAAGCACATAAACATGCAGAATAAGTAAGCAATGTAATGACACATCACCATGCACTCTCCTAGCTTACTGACACAGACAGACACAAACACATATACATGCAGAATAAGTAAACAATGCAATGGTAGATCACCATGCACTGCCCAGCTTACTGACACATACAGACACAAACACATATACATGCAGAATAAGTAAGCAATGCAATGACACATCACCATGCACACCCCTAGCTTACTGACACATAAAGACACAAACACATGTACATGCAGAATAAGTAAGCAATGCAATGTTACATCACCATGCACTCCCTCAGCTTACTGACACAGACAGACACAAACACATATACATACAGAATAAGTAAGTAATGTAGTGGTAAATCACCATGCACTCCCACAGCTTAATGACACATGCAGACACAAACACTTATACATGCAGAATAAGTTAACAATGCAATGGTACATCACCATGCACTCCACCAGCTTACTGACACATACAGACACAAACACATATACATGCACAATAAGTAAGTAATGTAGTGATACATCACCATGCTCTCCCCAGCTGACTGACACATGCAGACACAAGCACATAAACATGCAGAATAAGTAAACAATGCAATGGTACATCACCATGCACAGCTTACTTACACATACAGATGAAAACACATATACACATAGCATAAGTAAGCAATGCAATGGTATGCCACAATGCACCCCCCCAGCTTGCTGACACATACAGACACAAACACATATACATGCAGAATAAATAAACAATGCAGTGGTACATCACCATGCACTCTCCCAGCTTACTGACAAAGACAGACACAAATACATATACATACAGAATAAGTGACCAATGCAATGGTACATCAGCATGCACTCTCCCAGCTTACTGACACAAACTGACACAAACACATATACATGCAGAATAAGTAAACAATGCAAAGGTACGTCACCATGCACTCCACCAGCTTACTAACACATACAGACACAAATACATATACATGCAGAATAAGTAAGCAATGCAATGGTACATCACCATGCACACTCCCAGCTTACTGACACAGACAGACACAAACACATATACATGCAGAATAAGAAAACAATGCAAGGTTACATCACCAAGCACTCCACCAGCATACTGACACATACATACACAAACACACACACTTGCAGAAAAAGTAAACAAGGCAATGATACATCACCATACACTCCCCCAGCTTACTGACACATGCAAACACAAACACATATACATGCAGAATAAGTAATCAATGCAATGGTACATCACCATGCACTCTCCCAGCTTACTGACACATACAGAGACAAACACATATAAATACAGAATAAGTAAACAATGCAATGGTACATCACCATGCACTCCACCAGATTACTGACACACACAGACACAAACACATATACATGCAGAATAAGTAAAAATTAAATATTTGCATTTACATGCACTCTAACCACCTTACTGATACAGACAGACACAAACACATATACATGGAGAATAAGTAAGCAATGCAGTGGTGTATCACCGTGCACACCCCAGGCTTACTGACACATACAGACAAAAACACATATACATGCAGAATAAGTAAACAATGCAATAGTACATCACCATGCACACTCCCAGCTTACTGACACAGACAGACACAAACACATATACATGTAGAATAAGTAAACAATGCAATGGTACATCACCATGCACTCCCCAAGCTTACTGACACATACAGACACAAACACATATACATACATAATAAGTAAGTAATGTAGAGGTACATCACCATGCACTCCCCAGCTTACTGACACATGCAGATACAAACACATAAACATGCAGAATAAGTAAACAATGTAATGGTACCTCACCATGCACTCGCCTAGCTTACTTACACATATAGACACAAACACATATACATGCAGAATAGGTAAGCAATGCAATGGTAGACCACAATGCACTCCCACAGCTTACTGACACATACAGACACAAACACATGTACATGCAGAATAAGTAAACAATGCAATGGTACGTCACCATGCACTCCAACAGCTTACTAACAAATACAGACACAAACACATATACATGCAGAATAAGTAAACAATGCAATGGTACATCACCATGCACCCCCCCAGCTTACTAACACATACAGACACAAATGCATATACATGCCGAATAAGTAAACAATGCAATGGTATGTCACCATGCACTCCCACAGCTTATTGACACATACAGACACAAACACACACACACACACACATATATATATATATATATATATATATATATATCTATATATATATATGCAGAATAAGTAAACAATGCAATAATACATCACCATGCACACTCCAACCTTAACGACACAGACAGACACAAACACATATACATGGAGAATAAGTAAGCAATGCAATGATACATCACCATGCACACCCCCAACTTACTGACACATGCAGACACAAACACATATACATGCAGAATAAGTAAACAATGCAATAGAACATCACCATGCACTCTCCCAACTTACTGACACAGACAGACACAAACACATATACATACAGAATAAATAAACAAGGCAAGGCAATGGTATATCACCGTGCACTCCCTCAGCCTACTGACACATACAGACACAAACACATATACTTGCAGAATAGGAAAACAAAGCAAAGGTACATCACCATGCACTCTCCCAGCTTACTGACACATACAGACACAAACTTATATAAATGCAGAATAAGTAAATGATGTAATGGTATGTCAACATGCACTCCACCAGCTTAATGACACATACAGACACAAACACATATACATACAGAATAAGTAAACAATGCAGTGGTACATCACCATGCATTCCCCCAGCTTACTGACACATACAGACACAAACACATATACATGTAGGATAAGTAAACAATGCAATGGTATGTCACCATTCAATGCCACTGCTTACTGACACATACAGACACAAACACATATACATGCAGAATAAGTAAACAATGCAATGGTACATCACCATGCACTCCCCCAACTTACTGACAAAGACAGATACAAACACATATACATGGAGAATAAGTAAGCAATGCAATGGTATATCACCATGCACACCCCCAGCTTACTGACACATACAGACAAAAACACATATACAAACAGAATAAGTAAACAATACAAAAGTGCATCACCATGCACTCCACAAGCTTACTGACACATACAGATAGAAACACATATACATGCAGAATAAGTAAGTAATATAGTGGTACATCACCATGCACTCCCCATCTTACTGACACATGCAGACGCAAACACATACATGCAGAATAAGTAAACAATGCAATGGTACATCACCAAGCACTCCCCCAGCTTACTTACACATACAGACACAAACACATATGCATGCAGAATAAGTAAGCAATGCAATGGTACGCTACCCTGAACTCCCCCAGCTTGGTGACACATACAGACACAAACACATATACATGCAGAATAAGTGAGCAATGCAATGGTCCATCACCATGCACTCCCTCAGCTTATTGACACATGCAGACACAAACACATATATATGCAGAATAAGTAAACAATGCAATGGTACATCGCTGTGCACTCCCCCAGCTTACTGACAGACACACACAAACACATATAAAAGCAGAATAAGTAAGCAATGCAATGGTTCATCACAATGCAGTCCCCTAGCTTAGTGACACATGCAGACACAAACACATATAAATGCAGAATAAAAAACAGTGCAATGGTACATCAGCATGCACTCTCCCAGCTTACAAACACATACAGACACAATCACATGTACATGCAGAATAAGTAAACAATGCAATGGTACATCACCATGCACTCCCCAGCTTACTGACACATACAGACACAAACATATATACATGCAGAAAAAGTGAAGAATGCAATGATACATCACCATGCACTCCCTCAGTTTACTGACAAATGCAGACACAAACACATATATATGCAGATTAAGTAAACAATGAAATGGTACATCACCGTGCACTGCCCAGCTTACTGACACACACAGACACAAACACATATACATGCAGAATAAGTAAACAGTGCAATGGTACATCATCATGCACTCCCCCAGCTTACTGACACATACAGACCCCCACACATATACATGCAGAATAAGTAAGCAATGCAATGGTACGTCACCATGCATTCCACTTACTTTCTGACACATACAGACACAAACACATATACATGCAGAATAAGTAAACAATGCAATGGTACATCACCATGCACTCCCCCAGTTTACTGACACATACAGACATAAACACATATACATGCAGAATAAGTAAGTAATGTAGTGGTACATCACCATGCACTCCCCAGCTTACTGACACATGCAGACACAAACACATACATGCAGAATAAGTGAACAATGCAATGGTACATCACCATGCACTCCCTCAGCTTACTGACACATGCAAACAAACACATATATATGCAGAATAAGTAAACAACGCAATGGTACATCACCTTGCACTCCCCCAGCTTACTGACACAGACACAAACACATATACAAGCAGAATAAGTAAGCAATGCAATGGTACATCATTATGCACTCTCCTAGTTTACTGACACATGCAGACACAAACACATATACATGCAGAATAAGTAAACAATGCAATGGTACGTCACCATGCACTCCCCCAGCTTACTGACACATACAGACACAAACACATATACATGCAGAATAAGTAAGCAATGCAATGGTACATCACCATGCACTCCACCAGCTTTTTGACACATACAGACACAAACACATAAACATGCAGATTAAGTAAGCAATGCAAAGGTACATCACCATTCACTTCCCCAGTTTACTGACACATACAAACACAAACACATATACATGCAGAATAAGTAAACAATGCAATGGTACATCACAATGCACTCCCCCAGCTTACTGACACATACAGACACAAACACATATACATGCAGAATAAGTAAACAATGCAATGGTACATCACCATGCACTCCACCAAATTACAGACACAAACACATATTCATGCAGAATAAGTAAACAATGCAATGGTACATCACCATGCACCCCCCAGCTTACTGACACATACAGACACAAACACATATACATGCAGAATACGTAAACAATGCAGTGGTACGTCACCATGCACTCCCCCAGCTTATTGACACATACAGACACAAACACATATACATGCAGAATAGGTAAACAAGGCAATAGTACGTCACCATCCACCAGCTTACTGTCACATAAAGACACAAACACATATACATGCATAATAAGTAAACAATGCAATGGTATATTACCATGCACTCCCCCAGCTTACTGACACATTTGACACAAGCACATATACATGCAGAATAAGTAATCAGTGCAATGGTACACCACCATGCACTCTCCCAGCTTACTGATACAGACAGACACAAACACATATACATGAAGAATAAGTAAACAATGCAATGGTATATCACCATGCACTACACCAGCTTACTGACACATACAGGCACAAACACATATACATGCAGAATAAGTAATTAATGCAATAGTACATCACCATGCACTCTCCCAGCTAACTGACACATACAGAGACAAACACATATAAATGCAGAATAAGTAAACAATAAAATGGTACTTTACCATGCACTCACCCAGCTTACTGACACATAATGACCCAAACACACATCCATGCAGAATAAGCAAACAATGCAATGTTACGTCACCATGAACTCCCAATTCTTACTGACAGATACAGACACAAACACGTATACATGCAGAATAAGTAAAAATGCAATGGTACATCTGCATGCACTCTAACCACCTTACTGACACAGAGAGACACAAACACATATACATGCAGAATAAGTAAACAATGCAATGGTACATCAACTTGCACTCCCCCAGCTTATTGACACAATCAGTCACAAACACATATACATGTAGAATAAGTAAACAATGCAATGGTACATCACCATGCACTCCCCAAGCTTACTGACACATACAGACACAAATACATATACATGCAGAATAAGTAAGTAATGTAGTGGTACATCATCATGCACTCCCCAACTTACTGACACATGCAGACACAAACACGTAAACATGCAGAATAAGTAAACAATGTAATGGTACCTCACCATGCACTCCTTTAGCTTACTTACACATATAGACACAAACACATATACATGCAGAATAAGTAAGCAATGCAATGGTACACCACAATGCACTCCCCCAGCTTACTGACACATACAGACAAAAACACATAGACATGAAGAATAAGTAACCAAGGCAATGGCATATCACCATGCACTCTCCCAGCCTACTGAAACATACAGACACAAACACATATACATGCAGAATAAATAAACAATGCAATGGTACGTCATCATGCACTCCACCAGCTTACTGACACATGCAGACACAAACACACATACATTCTGAATAAGTAAACAATGCAATGGTACATCACCATGCACTCCCACACCTTACTGACACAAACACATATATATACAGAATAAGTAAACACTGCAATGGTACATCACCATGTGCTCTTCCACCTTACTGACACAGACAGACACAAACACATATACATGGAGAATAAGTAAGCAATGCAATGATACATCACCATGCACACCCCCAACTTATTGACACATACAGACACAAACACATATACATGCAGAATAAGTAAACAATGCAATAGTACATCACCATGCACTCTCTTACTGACACAGACACAAACACATACACATGCAGAAAAAATAAACAAAGCAATGGTATATCACCATGCACTCCCTCAGCTTACTGACACATACAGACACAAACACATATACTTGCAGAATAAGAAAACAAAGCAATGGTACATCACCATGCACTCTCCCAGCTTACTGACACCTGCAGACACAAACACATATAAATTGAGAATAAGTAGACAATGCAATGGTACGTCACCATGCACTCCACCAGCTTATTGACACACAAAGACACAAACACATATACATACAGAATAAGTAAACAATGCAGTGGTACATCACCATGCACTCCCACAGCTTACTGACACATACAGACACAAACACATATACATGCAGGATAAGTAAACAATGCAATGGTATGTCACCATTCAATGCCATAGCTTACTGACACATACAGACACAAACACATATACATGCAGAATAAGTAAACAATGCAATGGTACATCACCATGCACTCCCCCAGCTTACTGACACATACAGACACAAACACATATACATGCAGAATAAGTAAACAATGCAACGGTATATTACCATGCACTCCCCCCAGCTTACTGACACATACAGTCACAAACACATATACATGCACAATAAGTAACAATGCAATGGTACATCACCATGCACTCCCTCAGCTTACTGACACATGCAAACACAAACACATATACATGCCGAATAAGTAAACAGTGCAATGGTACTTCATCATGCACTCCCCTAGCCTACTGACACACATCGACACAAACACAAATACATGCAGAATAAGTAAGCAATGCAATGGTACATCACCACGCACTCCCCCAGCTTACGGACACATACAGACACACACACATATACATGCAGAATAAGTAAGCAATGCAATGGCACGTCAAAATGCATTCCACCAGCTTTCTGACACATACAGACACAAACACAGATACATGCAAAATAAGTAAACAATGCAATGGTACATCACCATGCATTCCCTCAGTTTACTGACACATACAGACACAAGCACATATACATGCAGAATAAGTAAACAGTGCTATGGTATGTCACAATGCACTCCTCCAGCTTACTGACACATACAGACACAAACACATATACATGCAGAATAAGTGAACAATGCAATGGTATATCACCATGCACTCTCTCAGCTTACTGACACATGCAAGCAAACACATATATATGCAGAATAAGTAAACAATGCAATGGTACATCACCTTTCACTCCCCCAGCTTACTGACACAGACAGACACAAACACATATACAAGCAGAATAAGTAGGCAATGCAATGGTACATCATTATGCACTCTCCTAGCTTACTGACACATGCAGATACAAACACATATACATGCAGAATAAGTAAACAATGCAATGGTACGTCACCATGCACTCCCCCAGCTTGCTGATACATACAGACACAAACACATATACATGCAGAATAAGTAAGCAATGCAACAGTACGTCACCATGGACTCCACCAGCTTTTTGACACATACAGACACAAACACATATACATGCAGAATAAGTAAACAATGCAAAGGTACATCACCATGCACTCCCCCAGTTTACTGACACATACAATCACATATACATGCAGAATAAGTAAACAATGCAATGGTACGTCACAATGCACTCCCCCACCTTACTGACACATACAGACACAAACACATATACATGCAGAATAAGTAAACAATGCAATGGTACATCACCATGCACTCTAACCACCTTACTGACACAGAAAGACACAACCCCATATACATGCAGAATAAATAAGCAATGCAGTGGTACATCACCATGCACTCCCCCAGCTTACTGACACATACAGACAAACACATATACATGCAGAATAAGTAAACAATGCAGTGGTACATCACCATGCACTCCCACAGCTTATTGACACATACAGACACAAACACATATACATGCAGAATAAGTAAACAATGCAATGGTTCTTCACCATGCAGTCCCCCAGCTTACTGACACATACAGACACAAACACATAAACATGCAGAATAGGTAAACAAGGCAATGGTAAGTCAACATCCACCAGCTTACTGTCGCATACAGACACGAACACATACGCATGCAGAATAAGTAAACAATGCAATGGTATATCACCATGCACTCCCCCAGCTTACTGACACATGCATACACAAACACATATACATGCAGAATAAGAAAAGAATACAATGGCACATCACCATGCACTCCCCCAGCTTACTGACACATGCAGACACAAACAATTATACAATGAAAATAAGTAAACAATGCAATGGTACATCACCATGCATTCCACCAAATTACAGTCACAAACAAATATACATGCAGAATGACTAAACAATGCAATGGTACATCACCATGCACTCCCCCAACTTTTTGACACATATAGACAAAAACACCTATACATGCAGAATAAGTTAATAATTCAATGGTACATCACCATGCACTCCCCCAGCTTTCTGACATATACAGACACAAACACATATACATGCAGAAGAAGTAAGCAATGCAATTGTATGTCACCATGCAATCCCCCAGCTTACTGACACATACAGATACAAACACATAAACATGCAGAAGAAGTAAGCAATGCAGTGATACGTCACCATGCACTCCCCCATCTTACTGACATATACAGACACAAACACATATACATGCAGAAAAAGTAAACAGTTCAATGGTACGTCACCCTACACTCCCCAGCTTATGGACACATACAGACAGAAACACATACACATGCAGAATAAGTAAACAATGCAATGGTACATCACCATGCATTTCCCCAGCGTACAGACACATACAGACACAAACACATATACATGCAGAATAAGTAAACAATGCATTGGTATGTCATCATGCACTCCCCCAGCTTACAGACACATACAGACACAAACACATATATATGCAGAATAAGTAAACAATGCAATGGTACATTACCATGCACTCCCCCGGCTTACTGACACAGATAGACACAAACACATATACATGCAGAATAAGTAAGCAATACAATGGTTCATCACCGTGCACTCCCCCAGCTTACTGAGACATGCAGACACAAACACATATACATGCAGAATAAGTAAACAATGCAATGATACGTCAACATGCACTCCCCCAGCTTACTGACACATACAGACACAAACACATATGTATGCTAAATAAGTAAGCAATGCAACAGTATGTCACCATGCACTCTACCAGCTTACTGGCACATACAGACACAAACACGTATACTTGCAGAATAAGTAAGCAATACAATGGTACATCACTGTGCACTCCACCAGCTTACTGACACATACAGATGCAAACAAATATACATGCAGAATAAGTAAACAATGCAATGGTACATCAACATGCACTCCCCCAACTTACAGACACAAACACATATACATGCAGAATAAGTAAACAATGCAATGGTATATCACCATGTACTCCCCTAGCTTACTGACACATGCAGACACAAACACATATACATGCAGAATAAGTAAGGAATGCAATGGTACATCACCATGCACTCCCCCAGCTTACTGAAATATGCAGACACAAACAAATATACATGCAGAATAAGTAAGCAATGCAATGGTACATCACCATGCACTCCCCCATCTTACTGACACATGTAGACACAAACATATATACATGCAGAAAGAGTAAACAATGCAATGGTACATCACCATGCACTCCACCAGCTTACTGACCATACAGACACAAACACATATACATGCAGAATAAGTAAATAATGCAATGGTAGATCACCATGCACTCCCCCAGCTTACTGACACATGCAGACACAAACACATATACATGCAGAATAAGTAAGCAATGCAATGGTACATCACCATGCACTCCCCCATCTTACTGACACATACAGACACAAACACGTATACATGCAGAACTAAGCAATGCAATTGTACGTCACCATGCACTCCCTCAGCATACTGACACATACAGACACAAACACATATACATGCAGAATAAGTAAGCAATGCAGTGGTACATCACCATGCACCCCCCAGCTTACTGACATATACAGACACAAACACATATACATGCAGAAAAAGAAAACAATTCAATGGTACGTCACCCTGCACTCCCCCATCTTACTGACACATACAGACACAAACACATACACATGCAGAATAAGTAAACAATGCAATGGTGCATCACTATGCACTCCCCCAACTTACTGACACATACAGACACAAACACATATACATGCAGAATAAGTAAACATTGCAATGGTACAACACCATGCACTCCCCCAGCTTACTGAGACATGCAGACACAAACCCATATACATGCAGAATAAGTAAACAATGCAGTGGTACATCACCATGCACTCCCCCAGCTTACTGACACATGCAGACACAAACACATATACTTGCAGAATAAGTAAACAATGCAATGGTACATCACCATGCACTCCCCTAGCTTACTGACACATACAGACACAAACACATATACATGCAGAATAAGTGAACAATGCAATGGTCCATCACCATTTACTCCCCCAGCTTACTGACGCATTCAGATGCAAACACATATACATGCAGAATAAGTAAACAATGCAATAGTACATCACCATGCACTCCCCCAGCTTACTGACACATACAGACGCAAACACATATACATGCAGAATAAGTAAACAATGTAATGGTAGATCACTGTGCATTCCCCCAGCTTACTGACACATGCAGACGCAAACACATATACATGCAGAATAAGTAAACAGTGCAGTGGTACATCACCATGCAGTTCCCCAGCTTACTGACACATACAGACACACACACATGCAATGTAATGGTACGTCACCATGCAATCCCCCAGCCTACTGACACATACAGACACAAACACATATACATACAGAATAAGTAAAAAATGCAATGGTACATCACCATGCACTCCCTCAGCTTACTGACACATGCAGACATAAACATATATACATGCAGAATAAGTAATCAGTGCAGTGGTACATCACACTCCCCCAGCTTAGTGACACATACAGACGCAAACACATATACATACAGAATAAGTAAGCAAAGCAATGGCTATTCATGTTGATATTCTTGGTTATTAACTTCTTGCGAATAAATAGGCTGTATTGATATGCTGGTTAATTGGCTCTGTGCAATGATCTAATTTTATACTATTGTAATACACACTACATATAATCATACACAGCTGAAACATCTTTGTATTTGATACAAAGTTTAAAAAAAAGGCTGAGATATGAGGAAAATGGAAAGGGTAAAGAAAAGCTTGATGAAGCTGTAAAATTCATTACATGTATTATCATCTGAATATCAGCTCAAATTACCAAAACAGAAGGCGAGTAATTCAAGAAATAGTATGATGGGCTGGTGAACTTTTGGGATGTCTTTGTCAATTCACAGCAGACAACAGGTTTGCTTTGTTTGTGGAAGAACAGATGGTTGTAGGTTTTAATCTTGCTCCCTGTGGCTAAAGACATATTCATATACTGTCACTGCATGGAGCAGGTTTTTTTCCCTGTTGCTGGAGACATATTCATATACTGTCACTGCATGGAACGTGACAGATCCTATACACATATACATATACTGTCAGTGCATGGAGCATGGGAGATCCTATGCACATATTCATATACTGTCACTGCATGGAACGTGACAGATCCTATGCACATATACATATGCGGTCACTGCATGAAGCATAAGAGATCCTATGCACATATGCATTTACTGTCACTGCATGGAGCGTGAGAGATCCCATGCCCATATTCATATACTGTCACTGCATGGAGCATGAGAGATCCTATGCACATATATGTATACTGTTACTGCATGGAGCGTGAGGGATCCTATGTACATATACATATACTGTCACTGCATGGAGCATAAGAGATCCTATGCACATATACATATACTGTTACTGCATGGAGCATGACAGATCTTATGCATATATTCATATACTGTCACTGCATGGAGACTGAGAGATCCTATGCACATATACATATACTGTCACTGCATGGAGCATGAAAGATCTTATTCACATATACATATACTGTTACTGCATGGAGCATGAGAGATCTTATGCATATATTCATATATTGTCACTGCATGGAGCGTGAGAGATCCTATGCACATATACATCTACTGTCACTGCATGGAGCATGAGAGATCCTGTGCGCATATACGTATACTGTTACTGCATGGAGCGTGAGAGATCCTATGCACATATACATATACTGTCACTGCATGGAGCATGAGAGATCCTATGCACATATACATATACTGTTACTGCATGGAGCATGAGGGATCCTATGCACATATTCATATACTGTCACTGCATGGAGACTGTGAGATCCTATGCACATATACATATACTGTTACTGCATGGAGCATGAGAGATTCTATGCACATATACATATACTGTTACTGCATGGAGCATGAGAGATCTTATGCACATATTCATATATTGTCACTGCATGGAGCGTGAGAGATCCTATGCACATATTCATATACTGTCACTGCATGGAGCATGTGAGATCCTAAGCACATATACATTTACTGTCACTACATGGAGCATGAGAGATCCCATGCACATATACATATACTGCTACTGCATGGAGCGTGAGAGATCCTATGCACATATACATATACTGTTACTGCATGGAACGTGAGAGATCCTATGCACATATACATATACTGTCACTGCATGGAGCATGAGAGATCCTATGCACATATACATATACTGTCAATGCATGGAGCATAAGAGATCCTATGCACATATACATATACTGTCACTGCATGGAGCATGAGAGCTCCAATGCACATATACATATACTGTCACTGCATGGAGCGTGAGAGATCCTATGCCCATAGACATATATTGTCACTGCATGGACTGTGAGAGATCCTATGTACATATACATATATTGTCACTGTATGGACTGTGAGACATCCTATGTACATATACATATACTGTTATTGCATGGAGAGTGAGAGATCCTATGCACATATTCATATACGATTACTGCATGGAGTGTGAGAGATCCTATGCACATATACATCTACTGTCACTGCATGGAGTGTGAGAGATCCTATGCACATATACATATACTGTCACTTCATGGAGCATGAAAGATCCTATGGACATATACATATACTGTTACTGCATGGAGCATGAGGGATCCTATGCACATATTCATATGCTGTCACTGCATGGAGCATGAGAGATCCTATGCACATAGTCATGTACTGTCACTGCATGGAGCGTGAGAGATCCTATGTACATATACATATACTGTCACTGCATGGAGCATGAGAGATCCTATGCACATATTCATGTACTGTCCCTGCATGAGAGATCCAGTGCACATATACATATACTGTTACTGCATGGAGCATGAGAGATCCTATGCACATATTCATATACTGTCAATGTATGGAGCATGAGAGATCCTATGCACATATACATATACTGTCACTGCATGGAGCATGAGAGATCCTATGCACATATTCATGTACTGTCACTGCATGGAGCGTGAGAGATCCTATGTACATATACATATACTGTCACTGCATGGAGCATGAGAGATCCTATGCACATATTCATGTACTGTCCCTGCATGGGCGTGAGAGATCCAGTGCACATATACATATACTGTTACTGCATGGAGCATGAGAGATCCTATGCACATATTCATATACTGTCAATGTATGGAGCATGAGAGATCCTATGCACATATACATATACTGTCACTGCATGGAGCATGAGAGATCCTATGCACATATTCATGTACTGTCACTGCATGGAGCGTGAGAGATCCTATGTACATATACATATACTGTCACTGCATGGAGCATGAGAGATCCTATGCACATATTCATGTACTGTCCCTGCATGGAGCGTGAGAGATCCAGTGCACATATACATATACTGTTACTGCATGGAGCATGAGGGATCCTATGCACATATTCATATACTGTCAATGTATGGAGCATGAGAGATCCTATGCACATATACATATACTGTCACTGCATGGAGCATGAGAGATCCTATGCACATATTCATTTACTGTCACTGCATGGAGCGTGAGAGATCCTATGTACATATACATATACTGTCACTGCATGGAGCATGAGATATCCTATGCACATATTCATGTACTGTCCCTGCATGGAGCGTGAGAGATCCTATGCCCATAGACATATATTGTCACTGCATGGACTGTGAGAGATCCTATGTACATATACATATATTGTCACTGTATGGACTGTGAGACATCCTATGTACATATACATATACTGTTATTGCATGGAGAGTGAGAGATCCTATGCACATATTCATATACGATTACTGCATGGAGTGTGAGAGATCCTATGCACATATACATCTACTGTCACTGCATGGAGTGTGAAAGATCCTATGCACATATTCATATAGTGTCACTGCATGGCGCATGAGAGATCCTATGCACATATTCATATACTGTCACTTCATGGAGCATGAAAGATCCTATGGACATATACATATACTGTTACTGCATGGAGCATGAGGGATCCTATGCACATATTCATATGCTGTCACTGCATGGAGCATGAGAGATCCTATGCACATATTCATGTACTGTCACTGCATGGAGCGTGAGAGATCCTATGTACATATACATATACTGTCACTGCATGGAGCATGAGAGATCCTATGCACATATTCATGTACTGTCCCTGCATGGAGCGTGAGAGATCCAGTGCACATATACATATACTGTTACTGCATGGAGCATGAGAGATCCTATGCACATATTCATATACTGTCAATGTATGGAGCATGAGAGATCCTATGCACATATACATATACTGTCACTGCATGGAGCATGAGAGATCCTATGCACATATTCATGTACTGTCACTGCATGGAGCGTGAGAGATCCTATGTACATATACATATACTGTCACTGCATGGAGCATGAGAGATCCTATGCACATATTCATGTACTGTCCCTGCATGGAGCGTGAGAGATCCAGTGCACATATACATATACTGTTACTGCATGGAGCATGAGAGATCCTATGCACATATTCATATACTGTCAATGTATGGAGCATGAGAGATCCTATGCACATATACATATACTGTCACTGCATGGAGCATGAGAGATCCTATGCACATATTCATGTACTGTCACTGCATGGAGCGTGAGAGATCCTATGTACATATACATATACTGTCACTGCATGGAGCATGAGAGATCCTATGCACATATTCATGTACTGTCCCTGCATGGAGCGTGAGAGATCCAGTGCACATATACATATACTGTTACTGCATGGAGCATGAGAGATCCTATGCACATATTCATATACTGTCAATGTATGGAGCATGAGAGATCCTATGCACATATACATATACTGTCACTGCATGGAGCATGAGAGATCCTATGCACATATTCATGTACTGTCACTGCATGGAGCGTGAGAGATCCTATGTACATATACTTATACTGTCACTGCATGGAGCATGAGAGATCCTATGCACATATTCATGTACTGTCCCTGCATGGAGCGTGAGAGATCCAGTGCACATATACATATACTGTTACTGCATGGAGCATGAGAGATCCTATGCACATATTCATGTACTGTCACTGCATGGAGCATGAGAGATCCTATGTACATATACATATACTGTCACTGCATGGAGAATGAGAGATCCTATGCACATATTCATGTACTGTCACTGCATGGAGCATGAGAGATCCTATGCATTTCTATTATGCCATCTTTTGGAAAAAAATGCATAAACAGGGATCTTTGTACTGGTTCTGGTGGGAGCATAGGTAGTTATTAAAGACCTAGTGGTACTTGTCAAGCAGTGACAGTGAATCCCTTACCAATAACCAAAGTTAGATGCAGTATTTAATAAGAACTGAGGAAAGTAAAACACAAAAACATTGCAGTATCCAAGAAGGCAATCATCATCTCCAGATGAGTTAGTAATGTAATGTGTGCTGCCTGAATATGCAGTTATTAGTAATGTGTACTGCCTAAATATGCAGTTATTAGTAATGTGTACTGCCTAAATATGCAGTTATTAGTAATGTGTACTGCCTAAATATGCAATTATTAGTAATGTGCACTGCCTGAATATGCAATTATTAGTAATGTGCACTGCCTGAATATGCAATTATTCAAACATCTAATCTGGTAAATAGAGCTTATTCTTGCTTTGCCTTGCTGCTGGTAAAAGGAAATTCAAATGAATGCTTTAAGGACCTTGAACCCAGTCTTCTGTTAAAGGTTTCATAGTTGTTTATTTAGGCTTTTCACTAGATGCTTACCATGGCAACAGTGTAAAATAAAACTTTTTTTGTAAACTAAAATTCTATCCTTAGTTAGCATTTTGTATTATTTTAAACATGGCCACTGGATTTTAGTGGTAGTAAATTACAATGACAATACAGAAACTAGTTTATTATATGCTTACTTTGAATATAAACTGCTAGGTAACCTGCTGTCTTATGAGTTCATTTGAATACTTTGAGCATACAACATTTTTCTTGACATAATTAGGGTTATGTTGTAGATATTTTGCTTTTTATTCCTTCTCATGGTCACTCTTTTCACACCCTCAGAATGATGCCATATGTGTATCAATTTTTGTGTGCAGTGGCAAAGCATTCCAGGTAAACAAAGTCATCTCTTTTAATTAAAGTTAAGACATTTATTTATGTTTTGATCACAATACTACATCATCTCGTGTAATAATTATCAGATTATGGAAGTAAACAGCCTAGGACTTGGCAGAGAGGATGAGAGCTGTGAGCTGTTCGTTTTGGCACAGGGTTTGATTCCTTCAGCCCTCATTTGCTTATACTGTCACCTTGAGCAATGGACTTAACAAGACAGTGGTTTGAAACTTGGGCTTGGCTCCTCAGTGGTCCCTTGGACTGTAAGCCTAGTAGCCATCTATGAACCAGACTGCTTGCAGTCACTAGCTGATGAGATGTCTTTACCGGGAGTATGTCTCCTGTGGTTAGCACAAAATGGCGTAGTCTGTACACCCAGTTCTACAGCCTGGAAGGGTGATGCTTTGATGGCAACGCACATGACTTGAATTTCATTAGTACCTTGGACCCCTGGAAGAGCCAGGGTGGGGATGATGGGGGATAGTGGCAACTGCCCACTCACCTATCCATGGGAGAGGGAGGGAGGCAGCTGTAATGCAACAAGTCAGGAACCATAGAACTAACTTGTAAACAATGTAAATTCAATGAGAGCAAATTATTGAAAGATAGGATTTATCAAGCTGACATATTGTTGGAAATATAATAGTATTTCAAGAAACATAAACAGACTAATGAAAAGTTGAAATTCACACTTTTAAAGAAAATACTAAGAATGCGTGTTTTTTTTCCTTTGTAGATGGTTGGAAAACTCCCTCCAGTGGGGTTTCTTCCACCATGACACCAATAACAAACCATACTTTCTCTAACATTACACTTCCTAGTTTTGCAGAAAAAAAAAAAAACAGCTATCCCCTTTTATGTTGAGGTATTGAAATTCAGAGTTAATAGTTAGTTATTAGGGCTCTAGGAATATAAATGAACAGACCCTCACAAAAACATATACATAGCACCTTCTTTAAAATATGTATATACCAAGTTTTTCACTAATTTTGGTTTGAGAATGACACATTGAAGTACAGTTTGAAAACTTTGTCTTCTCAACTTCTTTGCATAATTTTAAGCCAGTTTATTTCTTGTTTAAGTTGCATTTGAATTTTGGAGAACTCCCCTATTTACCTTCAGAGGTATCAAAAGATGTCATAGACCAGCCCGTTTTGTCTAACGTCTATACACAGATATTAAAACTGTCAACAAAAGGGAAGACAATGTGTTATAGCAAATCTGGTTAAAAGGATTTTTGTGGATGCATTTGCAATACACGAAAAATATTTGTTCCTTTGTGTAGTTTATTTTATTTTCTAAATGTATTATTGATGTTTGATATTTGCTGTACAATTCACTTATTTTCTATGAGCTGTTCATAAACCTTTATTATTATAATGTTTTATCACAAAGTACTTTGCAAACATATTAAATTATTTATTGAGTTTTATTGAGTTTTAAATCTGGACAAGAGTCATACCAAAACAAGGACCTTGTTAAATAACTAAAACTTCTGCCTAAGTCATTGTTAGTTTCCTTTAATATGTATATTTCACAGAGGGCATGTGAGAGGTACAGCCTTTCTCATTTGGATACAATGTTTCTAGAGCCATGCCTTCTTCAGTTACATAATAACTTTAGTAAATTCTGCTATAATCCTCCTCTCAAGGATCCTTCCTATGCCTCTAACTTCTGCACCCACTTAAACAGATGTATTGATAAAGCCTCTATCTATGGCAAATATAACGAGAAGTTTAAAAACAAACCCTGTGGTGGAATACACATAAAAATACATTATATAACAGTAGAAAGAAACTGCTTAATGCACATAAGAAGTCTCATCCTGCCTACCTTAAGAGCATACATATGCAAATTAAGAAAGAGCTTATGGCAACCATTAGAAAGATCACAGCTCAATATGAACTTAAATAGCCATTAAAACAAAACTGACTGCAAATCTTTCTTTATCTATGTCAGAGTTTAGAACTAACACTCAACAGCATTCAGAGCTAGTCCACAATAATACTACAGTCTCTGACCCAAAGGAAATAAATAATATTCTAGCTAAGAAATTTAGTGCAAATTTTGCTAAAGCAGTGGATAGTGACTATGTAGTACATACAGCATATCTAGACCTGGCCAGGACTTTGACACTATTCACTATGCAAGTATTATGGCAGGACTTGTAAATCTGAATATAAATCCTCCTGTTGTGTGATGGTTAGCTAACTGGTTATCCGACAGAATCCATGTGGTTAGAGTAGTAGATACCACTTCTGAAAGCAAAACGGTTACCAGTGGCATACCACTGGGCTTGGCTTTCGGCCCTCTCCTATTTGGCATATATTTCTCAGACCTTTAGACCAACACTTTTAGCCTACAGTTAGCTACGTTGACAAATGACTGTAAATTGAGTGCTGCTATTTAATCTTCAACTCACGAATAATTGCTCCAACATGGCTTAGACCATGTTAACAATTGGTGTAAGGACAATGGCCTCAAATTAAATAGTTAGTTTTGGTAAATAAAACAGCTTCATTTAGTGTATAGGAGATGCACCTCTCCAATCAGATACTATTGTAAGGGATCTGGTACTGTTGTTGATTTCTTATCATTTGACCATCATATCTCCACAGTAGTTCAGGAAGCCTTTAATCTGCTCCTCTAATTTTTAAAGCCATCTCCACTAGATCCAGAGAAGTCTTAATTCCCCTTTACTCATATTTTATCAGACCTGTTATTGAATATAATGCACCTTTTGCATGTATTTATGTAAAGACATGACACAACTTGAGAGACTTCAGAGATTCCTACCTAAACAGATCAGTGGCCTCAAAAATCTTAGTTAACAGAAGAGACTGGCAGCCCTTTCTCTGTACTCAGTCTCTTACAGACTCCTCCATGGAGATTTATGTCTAGCCTTTCAGGCCATGAAAGATCCAACTCTATTTGATCTCCTATTCTTTTGCAGAACTAAAGGTACATTAAATACTCATACAAAGGAGCTAAAACATCAGCAACAGATAAATAAGACACATTAGTGTGATAGATACATACCCCAACATATACCTCACCTCTGGATCAAACTTCCAGTACATCAAGCAGAGTAGCATCCTTGCCACCATCAAGGTAAACCTAAGTAATTAGACCGGCAGCCTCAAATTCTCTCCTGGACTAGCTTGTCTTGCCCTCCATATGGCCAGAGGAAAATTTTGAATAGAATTTTTTGGGTAGGCTTCAAATGGTTTGCAGACAGATTGCTTAGTTACTTACCTATGATTCTATGTATGTGCCATTTAATAGTTACTAAAATTCTTTTTTTTTTGATTCTTTGGCCACCCCTGCACATCATTCAAACTGTCCAGCTCCCAGTGCTCCATGTCCAGGCCAAGACTGCTAGCTAGTCTCCAATCCTCCAGACTTAGCTTGGAATTGCAAAGGCTGGTCATTGATTCTAACAGCATCTCAGGAGCTTGTCCATATTTGCTTTCATCCCAGGGGTTCTATTATATGCTCTACCCACTTCCCTTTCCCCACCTACTCTGCTTATTGACCACATTTGAAGTCAACTCCTCTCTGTTGACCATGACTACTCATAAGGAGCATCATTGATAAGTGGTCTACATCCCAGGACTGGCATGCCCACCCTTCTCTGCATCTCCATCAGTCCCCTGAGATGTTAATCCTGGCTGAACCTGCTCACTATACTTCATTCAACCCCCTTCAACCTAAGTCACACCTCGCAACCCTCTCCAATCTCCTAATCTACCCATTTTTTTTTTCTTTGTCACCACTAACTTACCATATCCACTTTCTCTCTCTCTCTCTCTCTCCTGAGGACCTTTCCTCTGCATATTTTTCTTTCCTCCCTCCTCACCTCAGCTACCTGAAAACACCATATGCTGCACTCTTCTTATAATCTCCTTTTCTCTCCATCTTTACTTCCCTCTGCAGCACTAATATGAACACTCTACTAGGACTATCTCTCATACTAAGACATCACGCAATTTCCTCTCACTGTCTCTGATCATGCAATCTCTAATAACTGATTTAAATTTCTTATTAGAATTGTCTTGAAATTTCATTTATTGCACACTAATCTATGTAACAAATAATATGACTACTGAGTTTTTCTTTCACATATTTCCTCCACCTCATGGTATTATTTTTCATTGCACTCTAGTATGAAACATGTTCTAGGTTTTACTCATCACAATGTTTTTTCACTCCTGTGTTTTATAGTGTTACAGGAAACTTCATGATTTAAAATATCTGTAATTGATTTTTGATTTATGAATTTTTAGCTTTTCTGCCCAGACTTATGCTGAAAATGGGCACTTTTTGGCCTAGTTGGACTTTCCTAGTAAACAAATGTGAAGGAAATAAGTAAATAAATAATCTAACCAGGGTCAGATGGGATGTAGTAAGGATTTTATCCATCTATAACACCAGAATGGCTTAGTAAGCAAATTTAATCAAGTACAGCTAATAGAATATTGACCTAATGTTCTGCATTGTAGCCCATTCATTCCATATGTGTAATGAGTTATCAGCCGAATCATTTGAAAATTGAATGACTTATCCATTAAGTAGTCAAGTACAAGGTTCATAGTCTCCCAATCTGTATTTCTCTCAACTATGCGTTAAAAAGAAAAAAAATTGTCTGGTTGTGGGACCAAACATTCTACCTTTAAACTGTAGCAGCCCACTTATTATATTTGAATTATGTGGCTTGTACAGCTTTTACAGTGCATAAAACAAAGAGCGTAAGTGCATTGGTCTTGATGTCCTGTCTACAAACCCACTAGCTGAATTCATTTCTGTACCAGCATTTAGAAATGTTGATACAGAAATGAATACCGGTTACTGTACTAATGATTATTTGGCATTTTTCGATCATGCCCCCTAAAAACCTTGCACCCACTTTAGCTATGCTCCTATAAGTCTTCAGAGGTATCAAAATATTTCTTAGACTACTTTTGTAGAATAAACTATACTGTACTATGTCCATTTTGAATATATATAAATTTACTAAGAATTCCTAAATTGATTATACTCAGTGGTATTAGTTGATTTCCAGTGAATCACTGCTGACAATATATTACACCAAACTTGGGAAATCATCATTATAAAATTCTTATTTTTCTGTGATCCCAGACAAACAATATATGAAGTTTGACAACAAACCAAGTTGTCCTGGGACATCTTCATGTGGGGTTAGGTTGATATTAGTGGGAGTTAAGTGGGTTGGGGAGGTGAAAGGGTTAAGTGGGGGTAGGGATGCTTGGGAGGAAATATATATATATATATAAACAAAAAAAAAGAGTCTATACATTCATAAGTAGATAAATATGATTACAGACGTAGTCGAAATCTGGCAAGGAGCTCTGTAGTAGAAATATATAATAGCGAATACCACAGAATATATATATATATATATATATATATATATATATATATATATATATATATACATATATATAGGTTTACTATCAAAATGCCAATGTGCAATTGCACGGCTATGATGTATTCGAACAACATATGTTCGAAAACTTCATAGTTCAGCAGGTTATGCGAGCGAACGTTATCATTGCGAATGGACTGTGCATTTGCAATTATAACGTTCGCTCATATGAGGGGATCGCGGTATAGTGTGGTTAGGGAAATATATCCCTTTCTTCACTGTAGTGCAATCTCGGAGTTGGAATATTAAGTTAGGGGGGGTGTGGGGGGCACAGACCCCCACAGTGGGATGCAGGGGGGGCTTGCCCCCTTTGCATAACTGTGAGTTTACGCTAGTTAGGTAGGGAGTTACAGGATGGGTGGGAGTGCTGTTGATTGTCAGAAATGTCGCAAGTGACATTTTTGACAATTAACACTTGTTTTCGACATTAGGGCCATACGAAAATGTGTACGTTCGGCGAAACAATTCGCTATTACGTACACATTGTATTATAACTTTCGATATTATGACAGTAAACCATATATATATATATATATATATATATATATATAAAAACAAAAAAAAGGGTCTATACTTTCGTATGTAGATAAACATTACAGAGATACGTTGGATAGCTGGGGTGTAGAGGCTTGGTAGGGCTTTATTTTTCTAGTATGCAGCATGATTCTTATTTTCTAGTCCCTTACCTGGCGAAGTAGTCATTACTGGGTATTCCATAGCATTCCCTGTGTGGTGTGATTCCCTCCAAGCCGCAACTAGTTTTTCACGAGCTGAGAGATGGGTTCATAGATGCCTCTGCGCATGCATCTTCATTTGAGCTGTAAAGAACATTATCCCCTCCACACCCACTCTCAACCCTGGTTAGAAGGCTAGAGCTGCCTTGGCTTAGGGATTCACCACAACTGCATTTTATTACCATTCAGCTCTTCTGTATTGCAATGTACAACTTTTGTTATGGAGTAACAGTGCTGAAGGAATTCTGCTGGGGCTGCAGCAGTAGCAGTTTATGTGAGTGAGTATCATTTGCTCGGATGTGTATGCAGTTTTTCTCTCCTACAAGTCATTGTAGAATTAAGGAGTTTTGTTAGGTGGTGGTAGATAACATAAAAAAAAAATTGATTTCTCATTTTAGGAGTGTTGGCATGGTTGCAGATATGGCTGAGGGTAAGGTTACTGTTGGTGTCTGCGCACGTGTTGCGGTGGTTCTCGTTGGGGTTATTTGCATGGCTTCTTACTTTCATAGGAGGAACCATATGGGCAGGGTGAGCATTGCTGCTGGCAGGAGACCTGTTTCATGGGTGCTTGGATATGGCCATCAACAGCCATGAATTCTGCCATGTTCAGTTGAGGTATTCCCTCAGAACAGCCCTTAAAAAAAAAAAAAAAAAGACAAAAAGGTAGGTTGATAGAACCCCTTTATTCTACCGGCTTGCTGGGTTTATAAGTGTAACGGTTGGGTTTGGTTTTGTGTGGGTTTTCATTGCTGTTCATGCGCAGTTGCTACCATTAGGTTGTTGACTGTTGGTAGTCAGTGCTCTCGTTGGGGGAGGGGGGGCTTCACTGCATACCTCTTAACTATACAGATTTCCAGACTGTCCACATTTTGCTGTATAACTTTGATCTGCTTTCATAGCATGATGTTTTTTTTTGGCTATTGGTGGCAAACTACTAAGATCAAAGTTAGAAAATAAAGGATACCCTTCAGAAAATCCATGCTAATGTAAAACCTGTTATTTTATAAACTTTCTAGGTTGGTGACAGCAATATTTAAAAAAAATTGTTTTTAATTTTGGGCTTTCGTACCACTTTAATTTCTCCTGTTCTATTGACTGGCTCCATCTACACAATATGTATTTGGGGATTGTCTTGGGGTGTATCTTGTGCCATCATTTCTGGCTTTAGTGGATGGTTTGCTGTGGGACTATACAGATTTTGCAGGATGTCCAGATTTTACCTCGTATTTGGTTTTATGGCATATTAGCGGCAACTCACTAAGGTTAAACTTAGAAATAATGACACGCAATTGAGTTTCATGCTAATGTAAAACCTGTTCAAGTTTGTAAGAGCAATGCTTAAAATTATTTTGTATTGGGCTTTTGCCCCCTTTATTTTGCCTTTGGCTAGGCTGCTTGCTCTGGGAAGTTGGGAGGTAGGGGTCTGAGAATCGTATGAAGGTCATTAGATTTTGTTTGGGGTCATTCTAAAGTCGCACTGCTGACTACTGACACTGGGCCATGCAGTTATTGGCTCCTGATTGGCATGGGACTAAGTTGTGGGGATGTTTTTGATGCCGCCTGGAGTTGTGATCATTGGGGGAGGGGGAGGGATTCCTGCTGCTGGATTATAAAAAAAAACAAAATTTGGGATTGAGTTTGGTTGTTCACACAATGGCAAATCCCTTGTATTTGGGATTTGCTGACTATAATTATTACTGTGACTGGGTGTGTATTGTTGGTACAAGAATTGTTTAGAAGAATGGAGTATCGATGAGAGGGAAGGGCTGTTTTCCTTCCACAGGGGTTTAGAGGGGGTTTCCGATGTATATTTTTTGGCATCACTGACTTTTGGGGGACTTAATGACTGACTCAGATTTTGTTTTGACCTTTTTGCTTTGTTCTGGAGTTTCTGCTTTTTGTGGAAGGGTGGGGAATTATTATTGGTGTTTGGTTCATGTTAGCGGTTGTGGTATAGCCTGAAATTGGTGTTTTTCATTGGGCTGTATTGGAACCATTACAGTTGTGAAAGCATACCTCTCAACTTTTCAGATTTTGCAGGCTGTACACATTTCTCCTCATCAATTTTTATACAGTTGTATTAGCTTTGACAAAGCATTAAGGGTCCAATTTGAGAAATGGTGGCAAGGGAATTTCAGACTTCATACCTTTTCTAAAATCAAGGCAATGCAGAAACTGTTTTAGACAGTCCTTAATTTTTGTAGGAGTTATAGGTAGGTATACTTATTCCCTATGATTGATGGCCTTGTCCACAGTTTTGTTAAGAGATATAGTTAGGGTTTGCCGAAGAGGGTAGGTTTACCCCATGCTTAGTAAGGTGCACATTTACTGGGACTGCTCTGACAGCTGGGATGGTGACTAAAGTTATAGATTCAGTTTATCATTCACAAAGTTTCCTATCCTTAAGTTTCATTGTGGTGTCAAAGACCCCTTGGCAGTGCTTAAAATTTAGGAAGTTTTGTTTTTAGGCATTTGTAAAGGATTTAGAATTTTCTTTTCTTTTGCAGATCACAATGAGGTTGCAGCTGAGGAAGTGCGGAATGGGCATCAGTCAGTCAGTGGCTTGAAGGAACTGGGGTTCCAAAAGGTGGCATTTTCTGGGAGATGAAGCTGTCCCTCAAGTAAACTCTGCTGTTGTCACATACCAGGTGAAGCTTTGTGTGTGTTTTGTGGTAACAATTTAATTATGTTTTGGGCTGGTAGGAGAGTTTTAGTACATACATGAGGTGAGTATAGGTAGGATATGTGAGAAACTGTGGGCAGGTTTACTCTGAATGTAGGAAAGCTTATGTAAGGCATTCATTTTGGTTTCTTTGCAGATGTTGGTTATTTTTGCAAACTTACCTGATGCTGAAATTTGTTCCTAATGTGTGGTATCTTTGAGGTGACAAATTTGTCCCTTGAGTAGGTAGTGTGATTGCCATTTGGTAATGAGTGAATTGGGGGTGTTTAAGATTGGCCACATAAAGTACTTCATTACTGGGCATAGGCGAGTTTTCAGGAACTATGTCAAGGGGTTGTGGTTTTCTGGCACTTAGCGTTAGGTCATTAAAGTTGGAGTTAGACTATTCCCTGCAGTAATCGGGTTACTGCACATCCAGAGCTGTGTAGTTTAGTGGGCTAATGTGATATGCTATAGTTGACAGGGCCCTGGGTCTGAGACTTGCTAAGGGTTTTTCTTTGACTGTGTGCAGATTTGTGTTCAAGGGGTTATAGTTTTTGTGGCACTTGTTATGGCTGTAGGTTTTCATTCCAAAAAGGTCGAGCCATGGTTAGTGGCTTGAAGGAAGTGCACTAAAAGGGAATCTGTTCTCTTGGAGTGGATCTTCCAGTGGTACAGTAGGTCATGGGTAATCCTACATTATTTAGTTTCATTACGACGTGTTTCAGTGCTGGTATGTCAAGGCGTGGGGTTGATGACAGGGTTCTAATGTACTGTACGGATGAAGGGTACACTGAATGATGTTTGGCTTAACCCGTCATTTTATGGGAGGCAGTTGGTTGAACAATTTTGGGTAGAAAGGAGGGGGAGCAGCCTGGTCAGCATGGTTGGTGGAAAAATGGGATAGGTTTGCCCACTTCTTTTCCACCTCTGGTGTCTGGAAGTTCATTTCAAGGATCTGGGGAAAGGAAAATGAGCAGTTGGAGGAAGTTTGCTGAATACATAAGCAAACTGCTTATTTGGTGGAAGGTAATTCAATGAATGGTGTATGAAGTGAGATGGGCCACTGCTTCATAAGTAAAGTAAGTGAGCAGAGGTATGGACCCTGCTTATTGGGCAGGGTGAGTAGGTACGCTGCCCTGATTAACATTACAAGGATGGTGCTTCATAAGTAAAGTAAGTGAGCAGAGGTATGGACGCTGCTTACTGGGGCACGGTGAGTAGGTACACTGCCCTGATTAACATTGCAAGGATATTATGCTGTGTTTAGAATCAACTATATTATGGTTAGTTGTAATTAATGAATTTGATGTACAAAACTACATTATGGAAGTTTAATTAAAGGTTGTCAGATGTCATTTGGTGTGATGTATAAACAAAAACTGTATACTGAATAAACAAAAAAAGAAAGAGAAAAAACCACACTGGAATCCACACTTTAAAGTTAGCGCTTTCGTTTACTTGTTTTGTACCGGATTTGATTCTCATTGACACACTAGCTAAAGGTCTTACTTTTGTTCCAACTTGCAGAAGTAAAATAGAAAGAACACTTGCAGACCTTAAAATTTTCACACAGAAACTTAATTTAAATGTTCTACTGAGTAACACTTTTAGTCTCAGAAATGATTTAAGAGTGGCTAGTGTGTTCAACCCAATTTTACATCCTACCATCGCCCTTTTTGAAAAAGGCTGTATGAATGATTTCAGGAACATGATTCACTTACACGGACCATTAGAGTCTAATGAAATCAATATCACTCAAACAGAAAAGGATGCATTGGTTCGGTTGAAATTTGCAAACATCCGGATCATGAAACCAGATAAGGGGGGTGGACTGGTTTTTATGGACCAGGAGGATTACATTTCTAATATGGAAATTCTACTCCACAGTGAAGCCTATTCGCAAGTCTCTTTGAATGAGGTCAATGGTGCCTACCGTAAACTGTCAGGGTTCATTAGGGACCTTTTTATAGACAGACGGATTGACATGGATCTGTTTAAATATTTAGAGATTGCTCATCCAATCACTCCAAGCCTATTTGGACTTCCCAAAATCCACAAAAACTTAGTTAAGCCCCCCTTTCGTCTAATCATTGATGGACGACAGTCATTAACCTATGGTTGTGCAAAATATGTGGATCTAAAGTTAAAGGAAGCTTTAATAGGGGAAAAACAGATTTGTAGGGACTCATGGGCTTTTTTAAAAACCATCAATGAAATTCCCTTTGATGAAAACCTTAGCTTCCTTACGATTGACGTATGTGACCTATACACCTCCATTCTACAAGATGTTGGTTGTGAATGGGTAAGGGATTTCTTGTTGGAGAAACACCTAGAAGGCCAGGTCATTGATACCATTATTTATTTATTGGAATTAGTACTTAAAAACAACTATTTTTTGTTTAATGGACATCTGTACCTACAAAAAAACTGGTGTAGCTATGGGTTCTCCCTGTGGTGCCACTTTTGCCAATGTGGTCATGGCATTCTGGGAGAAACATTACCTGTTTATTAATTCTACTTTTAAGAACAAAGTTGCATGGTACACCATATAGTTGGATGATATTTTCATTTTATGGAAGGGTGACAGCGTTTCAGCTAGTAACCTTTTGAATGAAATAGAGAAATGGACTAACTTTTTGAAATTTACTTGGGAATTTCGAACTGATTTGGTCTCATACTTAGATGTAGAACTAAGAAAAGACCTAAGTAGAAGGAGTTTCACTTCCAAAATCTTTAGAAAATCAACATATTCTAATGCATTTTTACACTTCTCCAGTTGCCACCCACAACATCAACAGAGAGGGGTTGTTAAGGGGCATTTCGTTAGAGCTTCCAGGATGACAACTTTGGATGAGGATTTTTTTCAAGAATGTGAAATTCTGAAGAATATGTTTGTGAAGCGTGGTTACCCTAACGGGTTGATCAACAGTTTGATTAGGGAAGTCTTAAATAAAAGGACCAGTGGTAGTTTTAAGCCGATTTTAAACATCAAGGAGTTTAATATAATGAAGAAACCAGTCAATGAAAGAACTGATGAAGGTATACAGGCAAATTTAGGATACCTAAATGTAGATAAATGTCCCCAAAATTATTTGAGGAATGATGGGGCAATTGGTTTGAATTTTATTACTACATTTTCCTCGGACACTCACTTGTTAAAATCTATTCTTTGTAAAAACTGGTGCTTTTTGTCCGAGGACCAAAGTGTCAACAAATACATTACTGAACATCCCCGGATTACTTTCCAGAGAGGAATGAATTTGAAAAGTATATTAGACAATAGTAAACCTTACTGCCATAAACCACATTGTGGCATGTACAAATGTAAGAACTGTACTTGGTGTAAACACATCAAAGTGACTAGTTCAGTAACAACTGGTAAAATGAAAATTTACATCAATGACAAATTTAATTGTAACACCAGAGGAGTGGTTTATTTACGGTTATGTTCCCAATGCTCATCTTTTTATGTGGGCAAAATGGATAGATCCCAGAAAAATAGAATTTATGAGCATTGTTATGCTATTAAAAGGAAAAACATTAACAATGCACTAGCTAAACATGCGCTCAGCTTTCCAGGACATGAATTTCAGTTTTTAATAATTGATAAGGTTTCAGATAACGGTAAGGGTGGTCCTACTTGTTTAAAACTAGAGGAGAAAGAAGTGTTGTGGCAATTAAAACTGAATGCTGCAGCCCCACCAGGGCTCAATGATGTTATTTCCATCAAAAGCATTTTAAAACTAAAAGCATTAATAAGGTGAGAGATTTTTCTCATTAGGCATACATTGTTCATTTAAAATTTATTTCTATTAGTGTGAATGAATTTTTTGTGCTTTTTATAGCATTTTACATTTTATTAGATTTATTAACTGGTTCTTTAAAATGAGGTGGGTTGTTTGGTTAATGGATGACATCACTATATTAATTGTATTTAAGGTTGAGAATGGAATTTTTATTGTCTGAAGTTTCTAATTTGGTGTGATGTGTATATTGAAGGTGACCGGGACAACTTTGTTTTTTCTCATGTGTCATTCTTTTTTTGCTTCAGTATACTGAGTAGCAAGTAATTAGTTTATTTATCTAATGTTGCTTGCATTAAATTATGCCAAGAAATTACCATTTTGCACTTACAAGCAAAACAAAGTTTTGAAGTATGTTTCAATTTTAAAAGGCCTGTCACATAAGGAAATATAAACAGTAGAGCAGGCCTGGCTTCATTTTCCAGTTAATTTAACTTACTGAATGTACATAAGTCAGTAATTTGTACATGCAAGTTGTCTTCTCATTCTGTTTATCAGTGTATTGTGACTGGTATTCATGAAAATACACAGCTTTCCTTATCTTTCATAAAATTTCAGGAAAACTAGCTGTTTAAAGTAGGCCTGTCAAATGGGACCAATTTATCTTTATTACTTTTAGTTCTGTTTAATTTAGTTGCCTATTTTCTTGAAAAGATCAGTGTCAGAACAGCACGGCACCTTTATGTTTTTGTGCAATGGCATCTCAAAAAGTCTCAGAGGACTGTTACATTATCAGTATAATGGAAGATTTCCAGCATTAGTTTGTGAGAGTCACACTGAAGAACAGCATACCTGTTTAGAGGAAAATAATTGTGAAACATAGTAGTATGTACAGTGAAAACAATGATGTAGATGACAAAAGTGAAATGTGTAGAACAGTAGCCCATACAAAAGGAGTAAATTATTTTCTTTTTTTATGCTGTTTTGGTTACCTGATCTCATTTTGACTGTCAAGAAAGCACCAATACTGAAATGTTCACCTCACCCCATTTCGTAGCATCTGAAAACACCAAGCATGGATCATGAATCATTATCCTGTAGACATTCATATCTGCATTACCCCCACCCCCACCCATCTACCACTGGCTAGCTGTTTTATTGCAATGGTTGCTGAACTAGTCTCCCATGGGGAAAGGTCTTCTAAACACAATACTATGCATATATAAGTTGTATTGCTTTCATTGGTCCTTATTTGATTGAGTGAATGCTTGAACTCTGATCAATAGTTGTCACTCCTTGCATTCGTCACTTACTCTCACACATGGTTGTATGGCTCATCCTTCTCCCAGGCTGATAACTGAACCCATATCACCTGAGCCACAATCAGGCTTCTGTCCCTCTGAGTCTCAAATCTGGTTTAAAGGTGGGCCTGTAATTTATTTAATCTCACAATGGTCATTACATAGTTAATCATTTAACACTACTGTATAGTTATTGTAACAATGGGAGATACAGCCAACCTATCTGTCTCAAATTTTGTAAATAATTACAAGTCATTTGTGAATATCAACATGATGTATATAAGATGCTTATGTTACAAATATATTAGAACGTATGTCATATGTATATCAAACTGCTTGAAGGTATTTGCAAAGTGCTGTTTGAAATGTAACCACAGTGTACCCTACTGGAAAAGAACAGAAATGTACATGCATTATTGTAACTGTTTAAATGTATATATTTTAATAGTGGAAACTGGGATACAGGAGGTTAACCTCAGTCTTGTAAATTTTAGAAAAATATTCCAGCAATAATATTTGAGATATTAATTTGAGAGATCTCTGAGTGAGGCACACCATTCAGTATTCTGCTTTGGACATGGCAAAAAGAACCATTCACCACACATTTGCCATGCTCTGTAAGTTTCTGGTGTATAATAACTCTCTTAAATCAAGTCAGAAATATAGCAAAACTTAGTTAAGATATTTTTCTTTAGTCATTTGAGATTGTCCTGCAATATTGTTTTAAATATTTCCTGTGATTTTGAACTCTGATGTCACTGTTTATATACTGAGTATTTTCCTGTTCTTTTATTATTTATTATTAAATATATTTAAACATTTCATTGTGGTTGATTTGTATAGAGATTTTTAAGTTCTGAGAGTACTTGAATATTTATTTGGTGACACTGTGTAGGCCACTCCTAATAGTCTTGCTCTTGGTCAAACTACCATTTGTATTAATAGTAAAATTACACAGTAAGATTGGACACCCTTTATTAAGGAAAGCAAACAGTGGCAGCAAGGTAACCAGGCAAACTCCTTCTACTGTTCAGTAAAAACGTCTTTATTATAAAAGTGAACAAAAGGTAACCGCTTTCGCTAAAATAGCTTCATCAGACCTTCAAACAAGTAAAAACAGAGTGATACATTTATAGTACTGGTCATAAACCCTTAGCCAACCCAAATCAATCATCAGTTCAAAATTAAAATCATGTGATGTTACAAAGTATCAAAACATTTAAAGTAATAGCTCCAATGTTAAAAATTCACTTTTAAAACATACCAGGATCTGCACCTTGCAACTAAGCTATACAACTATATAATGAAAATGCACATCCAAATAGTAAACATTACTATCTCAATAAATATATGCACAGCTTAAATAAAAATAAGAACATTTTTGTCTAAAGTGCTTCAAATCTGAAAACATTAGAGTGTCAAAATGGCTAAATGCACAGCAAATCTGAAAACATTAGAGTGTCAAAATGACTAAATGCACAGCACAAGTTCAACGTTTACTAATCCTGCATGCTTTAAGCAAGGGCTTGATGGATGCCCTTTCATAGGTTCATCGATTCATAGGTAGGTACTAGGCTGTTGGCCCTAGGGCCTATATAAGCCTAGCCAAAAAATGTACCCTGGCTTTTGCCACCCAAGAAAATTATTTTCCTGTGCCCCTGTTGAGCAGAACCACAGAAGTGATCCCTGGGGTGAATTTCCCATTTCCCATCCAATCATCAAGATTTTTCTTGAAGAGTGCTAATGAGGAACTCTGTTTGACATAGATAGGTAGTCTGTTCCAGAGTATGGGAAGTCTCTGAGACAGGAATCTATCCCTCCAGCATGTTCTGTTTATTGTGGTGACAAGGTTTAGGTCCCTAGAGTGTGTAGCTCAGAGGGATTGGGACTTCTTTAAGTGGAGCATGTCCAACAGCTCTGGGTTTAACATAGCTTTGTATGTTAGGCAGAGATCGCCCCTGAGTAGGTGATATGCGATGGAGTAAGGTTGTAGTTTTTTGAGATGGTCTCTGTAGGGCATCTGTTTGAGGCCAGTAATCCTCTTTGTGAGGTATTTCTGTGGTCTTTCCAGTTGTTGTAGAGGTCTTGTGAGGTACATACCAAAAGGGGCGTTGTACTCTATAATGGGTCTAATGAGTGATGAGTAGAGGGGAACAATGACCTATTTTTTTCTGGATGAGAATCCTTTTTTGATGAGATGAGCCATGTAGAAGGATTTCCTGACCACTGTGGCGATGTTATTATCAAAGGAGAGACTACTGTCCACCTGTATCCCAAGGTCTCTTATCATATTTTTGGCATTAAGTAGACTACCATTTAACCCACTCCCTCTATCTGCTTTAAGAGTAATGATCCAGTGAGTTTCCTGATTCTCCGTATGGTTCCTAAGGTCCCCTTCACGAATGTGTGGAGTCACAACTTCAATACCCGTGAACTCAAACTTGTGCGACTCACCTGTTGTTCTAATATGCTTAGAAAGGGCATTATGTTCAGACTGAGTCCTGATGCCATAAAGATGCTCCCTTATTCTGTCCCTAAAGAGCATATTGGTCTTTCCCACATAGAAACAATGACAGCATTTGCAAACCGCTAAATAGATAACGTTGGAGTTTGAGCAATCTGCCATTGCTCTAAAATGAAATTCCTTGTCCAAATCTGGATGTACAAAAAACATTGGAACTATGAATAAAAGGACAGAAGTTACATTTACCACATGGTTTAGTGGAATTTATTTGATCTCCTGTAAATTTATGATTGCTACCATAACATAAAAGTCTCTTAAGGTTCTTCTTATTCCTATATAGAAACAGGGCTAGAAGTCAGATGACAAGAAATGATGTCATTCTGCAAGCTATCCCAGCAGTAATATTTGAGATATTAATTTGAGGGGTCCCTGAGTGAGGCACACCATTCAGTATTCTGCTTTGGACATGGCAAGAAGACCCATTCACCACACATTTGCCATGCTCTTTAAGTAAGTTTCTGGTGTATAATAACTCTCTTAGATCAAGTCAGAAATATAGCAAAACTTAGTTTAGATATTTTTCTTTAGTTATTTGAGATTGTCCTGCAATTTTGTTTTAAATATTTCCTGTGATTTTGAACTCTGATGTCACTGTGATTATATACTGAGTATGTCCTGTTCTTTTATTATTTATTATTAAATATGTGTAAACATTTCATTGTGGCTGATTTGTGTAGAGATTTTAAGTTCTGAGAGTACTTGAATATTTATTTGGTGACACTGTGTAGGCCACTCCTAATAGCTTTGCTCTTGGTCAAACTACCATTTGTATTAATAGTAAAATTACACAGTAAGATTGGACACCCTTTATTAAGGGCCTTAAAGTAGCTGATAAGGAGTTGGTTGGTGGCAGTGATAAATACCTTATTGTCTGGACAAAAGTGGGCATAGTTAGTCAACCTGTGCCAGCCTTTCCCTGGTGTGTGTGTGTGTGTGTGTGTGTGTGTGTGTGTGTGTGTGTGTGTGTGTGTGTGTGTGTAAATCAAACTTCAAAGTGTGTGTGTCAGCTACTTGGTCAGGGACATGAAGCACTGGTTGGACAGAAAGGGTGCTGGAGGTCTTGGCTTGGCCACTCAGCTGAGATCTCAGCTCTAAAGCTGTGCCAGTGGGGGGAGTCATATTGGGGATCTGAGAAAGAGGGAGAAACTAGCCCAGATTGACTGTGGTCTCCATGTGCTCTTACGGAAAATTGCACTTGATGGAGAGAGCTACATCTGGAAATACTGTGTGTGTACTTCTCATTCTCTCAGTGTACATCCACCACTGGTGCCAGTGGTGAGGATTGAGGCTCCTTGATTACTGGTCCAGTGGTGGGTCATCACAGTTGCCATTTTGAAAATGAAAAGAGTTTACTGAAAAGGGCAGTAGGAGTTCTGAAAAGGTGTCTGTGTTAAAAGTGGAAATGTTATGAACAAAAGAATAACACCCTGTTATCCTTCTAGCACACAAAAAGACTTAGACATGCCCCCTCCCCCTACTTTGACGACAGTGCATACTATTCTGAGAAATTACCTAGTATTATCTTAACATAGCATTGTACAAAGAGAACATGAAACAGAATAGTTTCACTTCTGTCTGAGTCTTACATTTTAAGTGCCACAATTGAAAGCGTTTTATCTTGTCTTCATCTGTCATTTTTCTTCCATATACCATTTGCTTTCTATTTAAGGGATACAGTAACTGCTATAATCAGTACCAGTCAAGCATTAAAAGCACTCTGTAACTGCTTTTATTTCACCTTAGAAACAAGATTAAAAAAAAAATAGACAGTAGTATAAACCAAAACCACATGCACTAATGGTATATATTATGCGAAAATACTCTTTCCTTTTGATTTCCTCAATTTCTTGCCATTTCAATGGTTTTAATAGCACATTTGATCAAGTTTTGTTTCATCCACTACTGTTATGCACTTATAAACAAGCTTTTGTAAACCTTACACAACTGTGACATATTTTTATAGTATAATCTTGCTTATTTTCCACTTCTACTCAGTCTTTACTCACACACACACACACAGACACACGCATACACACACACACACACACATACACACATACATGCATGCATACACACACACACACACACACACACACACACACACACACACACACACTCTCTCTCTCTCTCTCTCTCTCTCTCTCTCTCTGTTTAGAAAATAGAAAACTGGTGAGGAACTTTTCTTATTTTGTTTAAAAGTTAAAAGGTAAAATCTCACCTATGACATATCTTAAGGATACCAAACCAAATTGCACAAGTCCATAGTAGGTGCTTTAACCATACATGTTGTACAGTTGAACAAATGCAAAGAAAAATTATTTAGAAAACAGGACCAACAGGAAATTTCAGAAGTGGGTTTGATACATGAGTGACCAGAAGAAAGTGTCAGATCCAATGTATATTTATTGATTTTTTTTAACTTTATTCATTTTCAAGCAGTCTCAAAGAATCCTTTTGTTTTGGGGGTATAAGTGCACCAACATTGCAGATGCAAATTTTTATTTATTTATTTTTTTCATTTATCCTTTGTTGACCAGTTTCAGGGGAAACCCAAGGAGGTGTTTATAATTTATACTACTGGGAGAAGTTTAGGCAAGGCATCTGAGAACTTTCCCATCTCTTTTATATAGATGCCATGGGGTCTTTGACATCCATTTGAGCTAGTAACAACTTGAGTAGATGGGAACTTTGTTTAACATCTCATATGAAGGACGGCACTCAGGTGTACAGCACCCTTCTTATGCTGCACTGCAGTGTCGGTAATCCATCTTCCTTGTGTGGCAATAGAACCTACAGCCTTCTGCACCTGAGGTGAGAGTGCTACCTGTTGAGTCAGTGTCACTCAAACCCATATTAATTTAGAACAACAAATTAAAAATTAATTTGTTTCAGTACAACATATGAAAAAGAAATATAAAGAAAAAAATGCCTTTTTGAATTACAAAAGGCAATGATACACTTCTACAAGGATAACAGCACACTGGTTTATAATGTTCAGATGAATTATCAGATCCTAAGAGATGGCATTAAGTGATTAATAAGCAGTTTATCTGTCATGAACTGATACCTTGTTTTTGTAATCTAAAGTGGTCGGTTGTATTTCATTTATGTACATTTAAGTTAAAATTGTCTGCTCAGGTCTGTTTCTGTTTACTGCAGCCAAATATTCCCCATCCACTTGCATGTAGACAACATTGCTGACATCCAGTAGAACCAACCTGTAAAGGATGTTTATGCAGTACTGCAGAAAGTGTTTGCAGGAGAGATGTCCACTTCCCTGTAAACCCCAGCTACAGGCTCAGCTTTTACACATCTGATTTCTAAATTGACTGCTATTGAGGTTGCACATACTCAGCATAAGGGAAGAAATCAGTTCTCTTTTCTTTGAGTTGTTGCAACCTTTAAGGTTGATTAATTAGAGGGTGGGTATGGGGCAGACGCCCCACTTCAGTAAAGTAGGTACCATGAAAAAGCACTTTCAAATCAGCTAAACACACTTCTGAATCCCAGTGAACTCATGGGATGGTGGGACCATCGGTTCAGCAAGGTGTGCCTTGAGTTACCAGGCTTTGATAAGCAAAACTAGACCCATTTGACGTGTAGCTACAAATATTGTTAAAAATACAGATTATATTACTTAATAAATTAATTAATTAATTGTACATTGATTTTATGACCCATAATCCTGACTTTCATGGTAGCACATGTAGGAAATAGATGTATGTATTTTCTTTTTACATTAAGAATTACGTTATAGAACATATCAAAACATGATAGTCTTACAGAGTGAACTGTATGATTAATAGAAAAATAGTAATATGCCAAACTGAAATAAAATGCATAAATAAATAAATAAATGAAAAACAAGGTTGACAAATTAAAACTTGTCTAAGACATGAAGAGGTTCACAGCTGTGTGCTATTAACTTTTTTTACCATCAAATTTCTTAATTATCACTCAACACTTTGTATCCCTTGCTCACAATAAAGTAAAGCATATCTTACTTCTTCTAAAATTATTCCTGATCAAAAAAGATTCCCACCTCACCCTTTTTCCCACAATGCTCCGGTCTTTCTTTGTTTTCTGGGTATCAACACTCTAGGCACCTTCCATCACAGAATAAGATTCAGGAGATATTCCTGTTTTGTTGCATTGGGAATTTTATGTTGCTTAATGGATTTGGTGATGACACCAGTCAGAATAAAACAAATGCTCTAAAATTTACTGTAAATGGGTTTTCTAATATTTTTGCATAACTCATTATACTAAGATCTCGTGCTACAATTCCAAAATGGGCTATAGTTAATCTCACATAAAGAACACTTGTAAATTGATTTCCTTTCAACATGATCTCTGATTTCACTAGCACTTGTGTGTAATTTGCATAGTGATCACAATGCTGTACACTGAGCTTAACCATAACAAAGGGGGTCCCAGCAAAGAACTGCCAACACCTGTTTCAACTATGGACAGTTGTGATGCTTGTTTGGAATATCACTTTGTGTTCACTTAATGTCCCACAATATTTTCAACATTTACATATTATAATGACTTCTTTGATAACCATTCGAAATGCTGGTACTAGAACCCAGTACAGCAAGTCCTGAAATATGAAGGCTGAATAGCCAAAAACATGGACTTACATATATCAACTCTGAGATGGCCATTTCCCAGAATATTCCATTGTATCCAATGTATTGTGATCTTGAAGTTGGTATATATAAGTTGGAAGGTGTGTGGGGCTTGCCTTCACATTGTAGGGTGCAGGAGGGTTTGCTCCCTGCAAAAAGAGGTTTTAAGGAGAATAGTGATGTTCAAGATTTGCTCTTCGTCAGGATTTTTGCTTTTTTGCAGCATGGTGATTCTCAGACATTTGAGTGTCAATATTTCAGTAGCGAGACAGCATATTGATTCAGTAGTAAAGATGTCTCTATCACACCTCCATTGTTCAATGTTCAAGCCTGGCCTCTGGTCACTTCCTATGCATAGTTTGCATATTCTTTCTGGTTATACATTTTTTTGACTACTTATTTTTTCTACCTCTGAAAAACATAACGAATAATTGTCTACTCTTAAAATGCATATACTTTGCATATACACTTGCCCCTCTGGTCTGAGTCATGGCTGAAATGCGTAAGGCATAGATGGTTTCACTTGTTTTGTTACCAAATAGATAAATTAAAACTCAAATGATCTGACACGTTACAGCTATCAGTGTCTTAATTCTCCAAGGAATGGTAGTTTTGCATTTTTGCCTGCGACTGAATTGCTGTTTGTTCAGAATCATGTTTTGGTGAAAGGTTTAAACACGTTGTTTGTTGATCCAGACAGTAGCTGTTGCTTCCATATATTACACTGATGACCAAATAGCAAAGAAAAATATGTAGAATCTAGAAAAGAATAACTACAAAGAAAAATAATGACCGATTCTTTTTAATGCCTGTAGGTTTAGGAAGATATAAAAGCAGAATCTTAAGATACATCATTGTTTGTCATTCTGCTGATCTACTCATCTTCATACTCATCATCATCAGCCCCATCTTTCCCAATATTCTGTGTCGTACAACCATCTCCGTCTCTCTTCATTTGGTACTGCTCTCCGATCTGTTTAATTGTCATGCCTGACTCTTCTAGGTCTCTCATGCAATCTGTCCAGCTTTTTGTTGGACACCTTCATTTCCTCGTATCCTCTTCCTGTCTCTTCCAAATTTTCTTCATCAGATTGTCTTCTGCTTTTCTGTGTATATGTCTGAATCACTGTAATCTGTTCTTTCTGACCTTCTCTGCAATTCTTTCTTTGACTTCTGCTCTGATGGCCTCAATTCTTCGTCTGTCCCATAGAGTGCATCCCACTATCCATCTCAGGTACTTCATCTCCACCACCTCTAGCTTCCTCAACTGCTCTGCCTTCACTGCCCAGGTTTCTGTACCATATATTAGTACTGGTCACACCACAGTTTTGTTCACCTTCATTTTCAGCTTCTTTGATATTCTTCTGTCACATATTACCCCTTACATTCTGTGCCATTTGGCTGCAGTCCCTCTGATTACAGCTTTGAGCTCCTCATTCAGACTTCCTTTCACTTCAACCACTCTTCCCAGATGCCTGAAGCCGTTAACCTCTTCCACTTTTCCCTTCTAGATCAATTTTCAGTTTCTTTTGATTTCCTCATTTGCTGCCATGACAGCTGCATTTGTCAGTTTTGCACTGCATTCCCCTATCATTTGCTGAAATTCTTAGTCAGAGACTGTTTGTAATGCCACATTATCTGCATACAGCAGCTTTGCTGATCCATTTTTCTGACTTGTTTGCCAATATAGTCTATTGTTAGTACGAATAGCAGTGGGCTCAGAGCATCAGAACATCAACTCTTACTCCCACTGGGAACCCATCTGTAAGTACAAACATTGTCTTCACTTGTGTCATTGGGCCCCTGTACAGAACATGCACTAATTCTACTAATGTTTCTGGGATTTTTAACACCATAGGATTGTCCATATCAGCTTTTTTGAAACCTTGCCGTATGCTTTCTCCAAGTCTAGGAATGACCATTTGGACTGTTTCCTTATTTCTCATATCTTGCTTACAAATATTCTAACAAGTATAAGTAAATAAATGAAACATTTATACAGTTAGAAACAGATATAGCTACGCACACACACACACACACACACACACACACACACACACACACACACACACACACACACACACACACACACATGCTTTATTAGTGGCTCTGAGGGAAGAAAACTCAACAATATTTATTACAGCACAATATTTATTACCTTATGTACTACAGAATTGTAAAACATCTTAAAATTAACCATGAAATCAGACCATCTGAATCTAATGCAATCACAGTACTAAGTCAACAGATACATCAAAGGAAAAAGATGCTCAAATGTTTGTTAGAAGTCACTTTTTCAGGCTTATTGGAATTTTCCTTTGTGTAATCACTTGCTATAGATGTCTATCTGAGATGACGACCAGTTTAAAATCTGGACTACTGAATTCTTTATAGCCATGGGATGCTTTTTTGCAATATTTTGTAGTAATTTAAACCTGTATGTCATAACACAGCCGTTAAACAGTAACGTTGTAACCATACTTCTTTAAAAGCACATTCACTCAGCACCAGGTACCCCTCTGTGGGATTTAAAATTAAACCACAATCTCCTCAGTGTTGTCTTTCTCTCATTCTTTTGAAGCCTCGTTGAGTGATTCTCAATTGTAGGTAGATGGTAATTGAACTTTTATTTAAAACAATTCCTGTGCTTTCAAGTTCAAGTTCAGTATGCTGACATTGTTTGGCTAGATCAGCATATTCTTAGTGTAATATGTTTTTATGAGGTTTCAACTACTATAGCTTGAAACGCAAATACTCAAACACAAAATTACTTTCTCAAGAACAAATATCATGTGAACATGCACTCAAATATAAACAAGATCTCTGCAAATTCTCCATGTACATGATTAAATAAAAACATCTGCACGCAGTGAATTATTATGATGACTCCAACTCTGCTACAACCTGAAGAAACAGCAATAAATTAAAAATAAAAAAAAATAGTCCTGCAACTGCAGGCAAGCCAACACTATTTAGATTGTCTGTACAATGACCCTTAACCCTTATTAACTAAGCATGGAATAGTACAATGACCCTTAACCCTTATTAACTAAGCATGGGTCAGGCCATTGTACATGATGAACAACTCTTTGTCATGGCTGCTGCCCAGACCTGTGACCACATCGTGTTAGATCACCTCTCAACCAGATTAAAGTACAAGCAGCTGAGGTAGACATTGAATGTATACGATCACTTCTAGTACTTATCTAGAGTCTGTTATCACAAACGTTAAAATAAGTGTCAGTGCTGATGTAATGCACATCAATGTACAGGCAGAGAAATGTTCCATGAAAGGAAAAATATCATGGATAGCTAAGGCTGGAGTAGAGGTTTCACTATAGCAGCAGAAACCACAGACATGGACTGAAGAGTGCAAAGGGAGATGCCCACCATTGCAGGGCTGCAAAACACAATGGAGGAAGTGCTCCATTAGGTAATCTAGTCTGTTTCTGTGCATACCCCTATTCCGTGCGATCTCTGTAGGGGCTAGAGTTATACACAGGATAGAATGCAAAATTGGATGGTGGCAAGCAGTGGCAGGTTATTTGTAAAACAAAACAATGGTATATATATATATATATATATATATATATATATATATATATATATATATATATATATATATACGCACACACACAGTATGCAGGTGTTGACAGCATTCTAATTCCAGTCTCCCTTTGACCAAGGAGGCTGTGCTTGTATCAGCTCCAGTCACTATAGTGATAACTGCACTATTCCTCTATGTGTGAAATATCAGTCACATAGAAGACAGCCTTGGTCAAACTATTCTACTCATCAGCCTTAGGTTGTGACCTGATATAGCCCTCCTGCAGGATCCTTTGGGTGAAACACTTATGGCCGATGTCCAGAAAAATCTTGTCCTCCTCCTCACACCACCTGTGTGCTCTAAAAGGAACATAACTGCCCTGCCTTCAAAGACCTTGGGAAAAATGGCAGGAAACTGGCACCCCTCTTGATGTATGTAACTCTGCCCTTAACATGCATGTATCAATTATGGTGGAGAAAGAACAGGCTGCTTTATAAAGAGTGGTAAGTTTAAAAACTGGGCAGGTGACTTTGCTTTTATGCAGTATTAATTCAAAGATGGAGTTTTCACTTGCTACTAATTATATACAGTTTCCTCTGAAAAAAGTTCATGATTTAGACATAGAAGGTAAACTGCGGCATTAAATTAGCCATAATTGTTCTGAAACAACAAATCTGTTTGACCATAAACGTGTATAATTCTTGAGTCAGATTCCAAAAATTGCTGTAAACTGCATTCATAAAATGGATTCCTTTCAAGTACTCCATTCATGAGTGGTTATTTTTAATTTGCTAAACTTTGTTTGCTTGATTCTTTCTTTCTCCTTGTTTGTTTGAAAATTGTACTTTGTTTTATGTGTATGAGCTTGAACTGTATTCTTTTCAGTCAACTCCAATATTGCAGCATCTAACAGAAAGAGTGAAGCATTCGGCTGGATTCATAAACTTTCCAGGATCATGCTAATCAAATCTGCACAAGCAGTGGCCATGCACAATGCGGGTGTGATTTAGAAAACCTATTTAAATGATGTGGCTTGGCCAAACAATGAGTGGCCACTCATAGGTTGGGTGCAACTTAGAAAACCTAGTTAAATGACGTGGCTTGGCCAAAATATGTGGCCAGCCATTCTGTTTGCTAATGACTGTATAATGAATAGTTTTGTATGATAAGGAGGCAATACAACATGGTAGATTGATTCAGAAATGTTTAAATGATGCACAGCAACCCTACTGTTGCCTTAGATTTGATCTCAGCCACATGTCCATGTTTGGAGAGAGTACATTGCACAAATATGCTTGGGGGTTGCCCGCATCATTGTAAATATTTATCGTCAGGGGGGCTTTATTTCAGCAGCTTGGCCTGATTGTACACAACATTGCCCCAGACAAAAAAAAAATAAAACAAAGACATAGCAAAAGCAAATAATGATGATACCTCCAACTATATATATATATATATATATATATATATATATATATATATATATATATATATAAAATATAGGTTTACCTTGAAAATGTTGAAAGGCATCCCCTCAAAACTGGGATGGTTGGCAGATTTCAAAATGGCTGCTGACTAGGAAACACTGTCTTCTTTGTGCTCTTACTACTGCCAGACAACTCACTAAAATCACTTGCTGCTGTTTCATCAAAAATTGAAAAAAGGGATTTTTCAAAACAAAGCTAATCAAAGTCTACTTACCTCAAACAATTTCTCTGGAATCGAGACTCAGAAAGGCTGATACTTCTCCTGTTTCACTAAGGGTGCTGTAGCACTCACAGCCACATGTACTTGGGCCAGACAGCACTGCAAGAAATCTACAGAAGCGCAAACAAAGAAAGGAAGACAAAAAAGGGGAAAAACAAAAAATTGATCAAGATGGAACAAATGGAGGAACAATCTTCGAAAACTAGACTGTCACTAATTTTGTCTCCAGAGAAAGAAATGTCCACCAAAAGGCAAAAAGCAACCAAATCACAGCCTGAGGCCTATAAGCAGCAACATAAAAACAAGGGTGAACATCCCTTAACAATTGAGGATCTTAAGGCAGCACTATCTCCACTTCAGTCTGAAATACAAGCATTTTCCTCAAAACTAACCCTTTTTGGCAACAATCTGGAACAAATCACTACAAGATTAGACCAAAACAAAGCAAAAATAATGGACAATGAAATCAAAATACAGCAACTTCAAAAGACTGCCTCTACAAATGATTCTTGTATAAACGACATGCAGCAAAAATAATTGATCTGGAGGCTAGAACAAGGCGTAATAATGTGCTGATTAGAGGCATTCCTGAGAAGTTTGAACAACCACAACTACCCACCATTGCAGAGGAAATATTTGGACTCTTAATGGAAAACAAAGACCTTGCACAGACATTTACAACCAAAGGAATACATAGGGCCTTGAGAAAATCACAAGTTCCGGATACACCTAGACAAATCTACATAAGGTTACTGAATGACTCACATGCCCAATCAATCTTACAAGCAGCAAAACCAAAGAAGTTCATTATATGGAGAGGTTCAAAAATTACATTTGCTCAGGACTTGCCGTTTCCTATAAAACAAGAAAGGCAATCCTTCTCGCCCGTCTGCAAGTTTCTTATAAATAAAAGCATAAAATTTCAGATGAAGTATCCAGCCACTCTTTCCATCCAGCATAAAAATGTTACACATTCTATAAAAAACCTACAAGAAGCGAAAGCTACATTCCACAAAGTATTTGGTGAAATTCCGACATCCTCCTAATAAGCATGAAACAGGACTGCCTGTGTGCCTTTCTATCTACAGGTCGAACTAAACAAACAAATAGTTTTCAAATAAACATAAAAACTCGCACATGCCTACAAGCCTCGGGATGCTGAACAAACCATGATGGATCAATATACCACTTGTAAAATCATCCCCTCAACTCAGACTTGAACATGGTACCTTTTATAATCTCTTGCTCTACTCCATATCCCTTGGCCACAACCAAGTTACCATTCCAACGTTCAAATGGTAGGCCCAAAAAAAAAACATGGATCCTGGTAATCCAGTGACTTATGACCTCCAGGTGCAACCAGTTAATATGTCCCACAGGAACCCCCTTGATTCTCTACTATGACAGCTTGTCTCATGCCGAGTGTACTCTGCTGCCAAAACGGGAACTCCGCCCATCTGTCTGCACTTTCTAATCAGGAAAGTGTGAGCTCCGGTAGCTGTGGGGAAGGAAAAGGACTTTCTGCAAAAGCTCAGATATGGGTAGTATTTGTTTACTATCATGATCCCCACCGAGTGAGCCTCGTTACCTAAGTGTATCTTCCGCCCAGCTGTATGCATGGTCTGTAAAGGAAAGAGTGAGCTCCGGTTGCTTTGGATAAGGAAAAGGTCACTCTACAAAACCCCAATATAGGACGCAAGTGATTTGTGTCAAGAGGAAACGGACCAGTCAACAATCCCTTTATGCCTTAAACTCTGGCACAAGCTTACGGGGTAGAGAATTAACAAAGATCGACCCGGACTGAAACAGCCAGATGCAGAATGATGATTTTAAAACCCTGTATAAATGGCAAGTTCTTGCATCAGAGTTGCTCCAGTTGGATCGAGCAACACTTGCAGGTAATCGGAGCAGTTGGTTTCAACTGGCACAAGTGGTCAGAACTTTTTGGACAAAAAAGGGGGGGAAGAAAGGGGAAGGAAAAAAAGAGACAGAGGTAGAACATCATTCACATATAGTTATTTGGGGACTCACTTACCATGTCCACCATCGGACCCAGGTCATTAAACTTTGATTCTGATTCAGGGGCTAGGGTGCCAGGGTTGATATCAAGCTAAAGTAAACTCACTTAAAGATGTTATGTCATTTTCACTTTCTTATTTCCTGCTAGTAGTCAGCAAAATATGTGTAATTGTGTAAACATTTCTTTTGTGCATGTAAAAGTGCATAAAAGAAATGGAAATGCAGCATTAATTGGAAGAAATAACCCTGCATCTACTGCAGTTGCAGGTCAGAAAAAATAATCACAATCTACTTTTTAACTACTTCAAGCCTATAGCACCTTTGTTGTAGACTTCCAATTAATACCTATAGCTCCTTATGACATCCAGACCTTTTTGGATCCATCTTCTTTAACCAAGTAAAAATAAGCAGAATTAGAAAGCACAAGGACATTTTAATAAAATGACACTAAGACTGTTAGTCTACGATGTCCTGCAAGAAAAGATAAGAAAATTATCATTGTTTGCCACTTATTCATATTTTTATATCTATGTACATATTTTCATAACTTAAAGACCTACATGATATTGAGGGGTATGACATGAAATTCCATATTGGGTGATGAGAAAATTCATTGTTAATGTCCATTTGTCTTAATCTATGCTGGAGATACTGCTGGTTTGTTAGTAATAAGCAATGTTTCCAGATATACTTGATACTTCAAAATCCAAGTGACAAACTATTGCATCACATCAAGTGAAACTTTAAAAGATATTGAAGAAGACAGTCACTCATACTGGCACTACAAGTTATACGTATTTAGAAGATATGCAGTGTTAACTGTATAATCTGCAATACATGTAAGCATATCTTTTCCTATTTATGTAAATATTTCAGTAAACACACACTCATATTGGAATTTCATGCTGTCATGTGGAGGCTTATATCTGGTTAACAAAAGTGCTCTAAAGGGAAAAAAAACAAAGGCTTTGCTTGCTTTCTGTGGGAGGATTCTTATCTCTTACAATTTTAAGCAGGCTGTCATGTTTTTTTTTTTTTTTTTAGGGGGAAGTAACTACATGTATCCTCTGAGTACTCAAAGGCTGATCTAATGTTTAACAAACGTTATCATCTCAAAAACATGTGAGTGTGAAAAGATGGCTATAAACATAATTAAACCCCACAAATGTCTTAGGGAAAGCACTACTAGATATATATAATAATAGTGTGGAATGACAATATATAAAATTTGTGCAAAGCATTCAAACTGTTTAAGCTGAGGGTAATTGTGGGTAAATGACATATGGATATATCAAGCAGTTTTCTCTCCATGCTAATCGAGGTCTGTAGTGACATATAAGCAGCTCAGAAATAATAATGCTCTATGAGGTCCTCAGTTAGATCCGGGTCAGAAAAGCTAAATGATCTGATATCCAAATAGCATTCTTGTTGCATTTATATCTGCCTATATTCATGGATGCATCCAAAGGTGCGTTCCCCCTGCAGGGGACAGTTTCAGCCATTTAAGTGTTATGACAGGAATTGGTTTGAACCTAAAACTATCTGCTCCAAAGTGGCGAATCTGTAACACTACATGTTGTGTATGTGTTTTGTTTATTCACATATATGCGCTTTTTTGTATATGTATTATAGGACTTGGATTAGGGCGGTGGAGGATAAAAACAGGTGAAGCAGCACTCTGGGGTCTGATTGCAGTGAGGCCAGTATTGATGTAATGATCCTTGGCAAAGTAAATTTATGGGAGGCTGACAGCTGTCTGTTCCTACCTGCCCAGTCTTATGACACAAAAATCTCTCTGGGGGTGGAGTTGTTGCCATGAAAAGACATAGCAATCTCAGATGGTAAAGGTACTATATTTCATTGTTTTGGAAAGATAAGTGGGATGCATAATTATTGTTCGGCTCCAAGTGCAAGACTCCACTAGAAGCCAAGCCTTTACAAACACAACAAAAAACACTGGTCAAAAAGTACATCTGTAAAATAAAAGGAAAAGAACCCCAATATGCCTGGACAGTGGTAGAGATACCCTCACCCCTAAAATACATTATTTAAACCCTACTAAAGCCACTTATGAGCCATGGCTATTAGTTCAGTTTAGGTAGTCCAGGGGGGGGGAGGCCGTTACGCTGTCCAAAGGGGTTATTCACATGCTAATCTTCTTGAAATATCAAATGGTATTGTGTTAACCTTAGAACTTGAACAGCGTATGAGAAACCAATAAAAACCAAACGGAGCCGGTAACAGTAGATAAACAATTTACTCTTAGCGCTTTCGGTAAAACCAATGCTTCACCTTCTTCAGATAAAAAATGAATCAATTAAGACACTTTAAATAGTATTCAATATAACAATTAATAATTAACAATTAACAATGAGTCTAGTTACCCAAATTCAGCTACTGAACAACGTGAAAGTTAAAGATATAGTCCACATACACGTAAACTAACAAACCTAATAATAAAAGTCTTTTCAAAGACTTCAACCCACATCTTGTAATAACTTTTGATAATCCAAAATGAATAAAAATAAATAAAAAATATAGAAAAACAAAAAACATATGTATAAAATATATATATGAATAAGAAATTATGCATTAAAATGTGATTCTAAAAAGGTAATGTGCATACATTTTAATAAAAATATAAATACAATGTCTAAACCTTTCAGCGTCTCAAAGATAGAAGTTTGAGTACACATTTGATGGATATTTGTTCATTAAGACCAGGGGGTATATAGGCAGTTGTCCTAATCTGCCACTCAAGCTCATCCATTTCCAAAAGGAGTTGCCAAGGGCCACCCCTTAAGTCAGGACGTCTACAATGCAAAACTAAAAATTTAAAACAGTGGTCTGGATACTCAAGTATATGTTTAGCCAAGGCGTTGTTTGTATCTCTTTTACTAGTGGCATAAACGTGCTGATAAACACGCTGTTTTAATTTTCTTTCGGTTTTGCCTATATAAAAGGCAGTACACTGGTCACATGTAGCAGTGTAAATCACGCCTTTAGATTCACAATTGAATCTCCCCCTAATAGAATATGGTTTATCATTGATCACGACATCTTTAGTGACTCAAATATTTTTACATTGGGCACATGTCCCACACTTAAACATACCATTAGAACATAACCCTTGCGGTTTCTTCCTTTTTTCAAGTAAAGCTTTAAGACTTAAATTCCTTCTATAGGTAATCTTTGGTTGCATACCCAATTTCCCACTCAAAACTGGATCCTCAATAACAACCCTGCAATTTTTGTTTAATAAACGCCTAATGTAAGCGTAGTCCACTGAAAACGTACATAAAAAAGTTGTTTGGAAGATTTTATCATTAATAGGGGCAACTTCAAAATCCTGTTCGTTATTTACTGGTGTTTCTTTAGACAAAGGGGCTCCCAGTAATGGTTTAAAGTGACCATCATGTCTTTTCAACACTACTTCCTCTCTAATGTTAACAATTAAATTGATTGGATAGCCTCTATTAATAAACATTTTTTCTAAATTCTGACATTCCGCTAAAAAATCACAAAAATCTGTGACCATTCTTGCTGCTCTCACCATTTGCCCTTTTACAACAGCCTTCTTTTGATGGAAAGGATGGCAGCTGTCGTAATGCAAGAAGGCGTTGGAATACGTGGGTTTTCTATAAATTTTACTCTTGTATTTAATGTTAGGACCATCTTTGTATAACAGAATATCCAAATAGTTAATGCTATTCTCATCCACTTGATAAGTAAAATCCAAAAAATTGGTCAATTTTACAATCTCCGAAATAAACAAAGGGACACCTTCTTTTGGGCCTTTCCACATAAGGAACATGTCATCCTGATACCTAGTGTACCAGGAGACGTGTTCCCTAAATAATGGGTGTGGGAACAACAAGTTATTCTCCCATTGTGCCATGATGACATTGGCAAAGCTCCCTCCAAAAGGGGAGCCCATAGCTACTCCTGATGTTTGTAAGAATACATCCCCTTTAAATGCTAAATAAGTGTAAGATAGCACTAATTCTAACAAGGTTTCTATAATATAGATAATGTTGTCTGGAACATTTCTTACAAACAAGAAGTCCCTAATCCATTCTAAACCTAAGTTGTGAGGTATTACAGTGTAAAGATCCTTCACATCTATAGTCACAAAGCATGTGTCAGCTTGATAATCCAATTTGTCTATATTACGCAGGAAAGCCCACAAATCTTTACAAATTTGCACTTCCTTTTCAATTAAAGGTTTCAATAAACTGTCTACATACTTTGCACAAGCATAAGTTATAGACCCACGTCCATCAACAATAGGTCTAAAAGGTGGATTTGAAATTGACTTGTGCGATTTCGGAATTCCGAAAAATACTGGAACTCTTGGGGCTAAAATGGATAAATATTGATGCAAGTCAACATCAATAAGGGACTCGAGAAACAGATCTTCTAGAGTAGTTCTAACCTTCCTATAAGCAACATTTAGTTCATTAGTTGAAACTTTCTTATAAACATCAGAATTTAAGTGTTTTCTCATAGATATTAATCGGTATGGTTCATCAACACCAGCCCCCCACCATTGTCAGGTTTCATAGCCCGTATGTCACAGGTGTTAAGCAGGTGAATAAAATTGTGTTCAGTTGATGTGGTGTTAATATTATTATACCATGAATAAAATATGTTAGTAGGTTTTAATTAACTTACCTAGAAGTAGTTATAATTCATGGTATGTGTGTTTTAGGCATCTTGGTTTAGGCTGTGAGGGTATGTATATGCATTGGTTGGTGTTGATCAGCTGTCTTAATTAGTAGGACGGATCAGCTGACTGATGTTCATGTTATATACTGTGTTTTGAACATTTAATTGTATCTGAAGAAGTCTAGCTATCCAGCCAGACGAAAAGCACTTCATGGAATAAAAAGTTTGCATTACTTGCTTGCAAGTTCGTGGATTTATTTATTTCGTCTATGGATCCTGCTTACACCATTTCTCATTCTTATATGAAATCTGTTCACTCATTGAAAAATTTCGCAATCATCTATTGATCCTTGGTGGGGACTGGAACATGACTGTCAGACCGGAAATGGACAGAACATGCAAAACCAACAAACAGCCCATACGTACTACTAACACAATAAGAGATATAATGGACGACTTTAACTTGTTTGATCCTTTCGAACTCTTTAGAAAAGATCCCTCTATTAGTAACTACACAATTTTCTCAGCTTACCATAAATCCTGGTCCAGGATAGACTTTTTTTTAATTTCACCATTTTTTTTCTACCTATGAAATAGTATATAGCAATGACCCCAGAACTATTTCCGACCATGCCAAAATTAACCTTTACTTAAATATCTATAAACCAAACCATGAGAATCATATTCCTACAAACTGGTCCCTTAATCCAAACCTTTTGAACAACTTGACTCTCCAACGAGAAATTCAAGATTTCCTGTCACAGACAATTACCTCCTTTGATATGTCCGCTATACCTTTAGATGTACAATGAGTGGCAGCCAAAGCTACCTTAAGAGGTACCCTTATCCAAAAAGCCTCTCTAGTTTAAAAACAATCTAAATCACGCACCACAGCACTAGAATCAAAACTAAAAAAATTAGAATCAGTGCTGCAAACCAAGTTCTCTTTAGACATTGAGAAACAGATGACAACCATTCAAAAACACTACACGAATTACACCTAAGTCAATACTCACTTATGGAGTCCAGACTCATCCATAGGTATGCTGAATGGGCGCAAACGCCTTCGAAGATCCTGGCAAGGATAATAAATGTCAAGCCCCCTCCTACCACAATAAACCGAATTAACCATAAGGGTCATTCCTTTTTCACAGTTAAGGAAATCATACATGTATTTCAGGAAGTATACAAGGAAATTTATGGACCCCAAACACTTGAGTCAGAAGACCTACAGGATATCTTCCTAAACTAATTACAATTTCCAGCAATAAGTGATACTCACATGAACTTACTAAAGGCACCTATAACCATTAATGAAATCTCGATGGCCATTGACAGACTGAAACCAGGTAAAGCCCCAGGTCCAGATGGTTATGTGTCAGAATTCTATAAAACCTTTAAGCAAGTGCTTGCCTCCATGCTTCATAAAGTTTATGACCACATAATCCAGTTTGGTATATCTGATTTATATATTAACAACTCCAAGACCATTTTTATACAAAAATCAAATGACAATAATCTCAGCACAAATGACTACCGCCCAATAGCATTAATTAACCTTGACATGAAGATTCTAGCATCTATTTTAGCAAATAGACTAAAAAACATATTACCGCATATTATATCCCATGACCAATTAGGCTTCATGAACAATAGGCATGCTTGGGATAACACCGTATCAATTGAAGCCATAACATATATGACAAAGTATGACAAATTCCCTAAGTATGCATGTTCTGTTGATGCCCAAAAAGCTTTTGACAGGGTAAATTTAAACTTCTTTAAAATCATGAAATGCTTTTCCATCCCTGATAAATTCATCAAAATGGTTACAACCCTTTACATTAAGGCATCTACTACTCTCAACATAAACAAAAATAACTCCAAACCAATTCAAATTATTAATGGCACAAGACAGAGGTGTCCACTATCACCTTATCTATTTAATATCTATCTTGAAGTTCTATTGCTAAAACTAAGTCAGAAAACATTCCACCGTTCAGTCTACTTATATAAAGTACCAGTGAAATACACCGCCTTCGCAGACAACTTAAACATTTATTTAAAACTCCCCTCAAAAGAACTGGAGAAAATTCTAAGCTCAATAGACAAATTTTCACAAATCTCAAATTACGCCATCAATCCTAGCAAATCAATAATATTCCCACTAAACCCTCTTGGTCACAAAGAATTCTTTATACCAGAAACAACGATCAAAGTTAATTATTCTCTAAAATATTTGGGTATAACTTTTGTCCACCCTCAACAAGAGCTAATCAATAGCAATTTGTACAAAACATGGTCTAAGGAGATGGAAGATCTCACAAGATGGAAGAGTTTAAATCTATCCCTCCTCTCAAAAGCAGCTATTATAAAAATGAACATTCTCCCCAAACTTCTCTTCCACTTCTTCACCCTTAATCAAAATATCCCAAACACTTTTTTTTCCGAAAATAAATACTACACTGGGGAAATGTATTTGGCACCCTAAAAATGTCAGAATTAGCTTTACCAAACTAACACTTCCCAAAGAAAGAGGAGGCTTGGCCCTTCCGGACTTTCTAACATACCACCATATAATAAACACTAGTCATATTGTACACATAGCTAAATTCCAACATTCAAATAATGACTGGAACCCCTTATGGATAAGAATCTACAATGCACATATAAAGGCATCCAATATCAACCCTAGAGCAATTATCTCTCAACACTAAAACTCTCAAAGAATATAAAATTCACCCTATATTAATAAAAAATATCAGTGGTTTTCAAAACCTGATAACATCCCTTGGTTTGCGGCACTCTCTAATGATGGCCCAACCAATTTATCTAAATCTCAATTTTAAATTGAGTAACAACATTTTAAATCTCGATAGTTACCCTCTTATCAGGAACTGTACTGTGTGAGACTTCTATATAATTTTAGACCTACCATTTAATGCTATCATATCTTCATTGGCAGTCAATAAAAAGTACTATATAATCGTTAAACAAATATTTTACCTAATATCTCTGGTTACAGACAAGATGTCAAGTTATCCCCCTACATTACCAGCTGTACCAGACACTAATAACCCAACTTCTGTCAAGGACTAAAATGCTTTCCAATGTCTATAGACTAATAACAAAAATAAAACATCAAGACAGTATACTGTTCTCTAAGTTCTGGGATGGACAAAACAGGGAAATAACACTTAGCCAAAAACTCGAGGTAATTGACGCAACAATAAAATTAACCCCCTTCAAAAAACTAATTTATACCCAGCTCATGATAAACAATAACGCCTATCACACGCCATCATTCTTAAATAAAATTAATCCAAACACCTCACCTTTCTGCCCAACATGCTCCAACTCAGTGGCAGATGTAATCCGCATATTTTGGTCCTGTAAAAATGAGTACAAACTATGGTGCTCTCTAAGAGCTCAACTTGAGAAAATGGGATACATGAAGTCAACCCTACCCTGAGAAATGGTGTTATTAAATATATTTCCAAGTCCATTTAAGTCTGAAACTAAACATATTATTGTGACACACTGTGCACTACTCAAAACGTACATCACATTAAACTGGCTAGACAAATCTAAAATGTCTTAGAAGGACTTCCAGTCGATGGCTGTCAAGTATGTTTTGGCAAGTAAACTAAAGACACCAAGCAAAAAGAAATTGTTATTTCCAAAAATACTGGAATAACCTTATAGATGCTCTTAATTAATATCGTTCCTACGTATATTTCCATTCTCCCCTTTTTCTCTTTTGGGTCTCCTTTCACTTTCCTTGTATCTAACTCCCCCTCTTCATTCGGTGTTAATGTTTCGTCAAACATTTCTTATCTTTAAAATCTATCTCCACTCTAACCCATGAAAGACCACAATAGAAAGATTGTTACTCCATTCTCTCCTACCCTCGTGTAAGCACTAACAACTAACTTCCTTATACTAACACCCAATCATTTAGTGACACTCGTGTACATAATGTATATAGTTAAATCAAATAGGTTTTAGGCTTACTGTTACACAGCCTCATATCTGTATAATAAACACCTGTTATTGATTTTGCTACCTCTCACTTTGTTAATCTCCTATTCACAATGTAAGTTAATATTTTCTCCTTGTAATATTGGGATGATTATACTTGTACCTAAGCAGGTTTTACTAAGTATATTCACTTACTCGCTTTGAGCCTATTTGTTTTCTGTGATTTGTAATTAACTCTGTATTTGTATATTAAAAAAAATAATAATGCTAATAGAAAACAGAATGCAAAAAAATAGTGTATATAGTTTATTAAGTAGGCCTAGACATATGGTTGCATCTTATTTGTGTGAGAATTTAATAAGTATATCACTACTTTTACAAAAACAAGTGAACATCAAGAACTGTCTTATATGAGCTTATGTTTAACTCTAAATGCTGTATTAGCACTGCAATACATATCTCTGATACTCTAAACTTCCTGTATTTGATTGTATGTAACTTGCTTTAGTTGAAAGCCAGTTTTCTTTCTGTATCTGTACTGTATATCGAAAATTATAATAAAAATGATATTGGAAAATAAAAACTGGGATGGTTGAATAGATATGTCCAGGTCTCCATAATAACAAACTGAATATGAATGAATTCACTTTAGTGAATGCCACTGTGCATTCACAAATCTGAGGTTGAAATTTTGACTGGAGAAAACACTACAGTGGGGAGAGGGAAATATACCCTTTTCCTCACTGTAGTGTGACCTTGGAGTTTGTATATTTAATAAGCAGGGGGTGTGGGCGTGCAGGGGGCTTGTCCCCCTGCAAAACCTTACTTTAACATTACTGGATGTTAATGTCAAGCTGGTAATGTTGAAAATGTTGAACTGTGACATGTCGAAATTATCAGTTTTAACATTTTCAGTACAAGATATTTTAGATTTCCACATTTACGGTCAGCATTGTGACCGTTCAAAGGGATTTCTTTCAACATTTTTAAGGTAAACTGATTTTATATATATATATATATATAATTTATATATCTAGACACACACACAACACACACACACACACACACACACACACATACACACACACAAGTAATGCACATTCTTCAAAGCTTTTTGTTTGTGCTGCACACCACATCTGCTTTCTGGTGACTGCCTGACTGCCTTACTTGGAATCAATTCCAAGTTTATAGTATGTTCACTTAATCATATGTTCTTTTCTAAAGAAAATTTGCATTGCTATAAAATAAACATTCTTTGTGGCATTTGAGATCCTAAATTATTCTTCAGCTGTCTTGGCAAAGATAATACCTGGCTATCTTAACTTTTTGGGTATCCTTTAATAGTAAAGTGCAAGAATATGGACTATAAACAGTTCTAAGGGCTGTATTACTTAATTCATTAGGAGAAAATTCCCAGAACACCGATTTAACTGTACTTTTACTTTATCTCTTCAGTGACCTTTTCCTCTGATATGGAAGTAAAAAGTTACATTATTCTGTTTCACGGCTGGGTATGGCAAATGTTTGCCTTGTATGGCTGCTTAAACTCTTTAAAACATGATTTTTATCATCTATGTAGGGAAATCCAGAAGATGTGAGCCTAAGCCTTTCTCTCTGTTTCATTCCTTTCTACCATGTCTTAGGATATGCATTCAGTGAACTCTCATGAACAAGGCCTATTGAGGTTTGTCCTTGACAGGATACTTAGTGTAGAAATTATTTAACTGCTTTCCAAGTGTAGTACTTCTGCTAACAGCTGTATCCCATCTACAACCTTCTTGTGCCTATGAAATACAACAAGACCCCTTAGGTTCTGTGGCATTGATAAGAATCTCTATCTTTTTTTTTGCATCTTAGTCCAGTCACATCTTATAATTAACCCTTTCCCTCTCATAATTTTTTTGGCCAATAAAGAGTTAAATGACTAATCTTTAAAACATACAACTTTAATCTCTACATACTTTAACAGCAGCACAGCTTAGAGCCATGTCTCCCTACAAGTCTATGCTTAATCTGATAGCATACTTCCTTCATGTAGCTTGCTCACTTCTTGTTCACCTCCTTCCTAGTACTGAAGGAGTCTGCTGAGACATTCATGCACATCTTTACATCAGATTCATCTTGGAGATCCTCCCTCTAGTAGCATGTCTGAGAGCTATCTTCATAATCAACCTACTTGTTGAAGCAGTGCAAATGCTGTTGTACATCACGTCCTACTGTTGAAAATCACATGTTACAGCTGTACATCACGTCCTACTGGTGTACATCACGTCCTACTGTTGTACATCACATGTTACAGTTGTACATCACGTCCTACTGGTGTACATCAAGTCCTACTGTAGTACATCACATGTTACAGTTGTACATCACGTCCTACTGGTGTACATCACATCCTACTGTTGTACATCACATGTTACTGTTGTACATCACATCCTTCTGTTGTACATCATGTCCTACTGTTGTACATCACGTTACATTTGTACATCACGTCCTACTGGTGTACATCACATCCTACTGTTGTACATCACATGTTACTGTTGTACATCACATCCTACTGTTGTACATCACGTCCTACTGTTGTACATCACATGTTACATTTGTACATCACATCCTACTGTTGTACATCACATGTTACTGTTGTACATCACGTTCTACTGTAGTACATCACGTCCTACTGGTGTACATCACGTCCTACTGTTGTACATCACGTCCTACTGTAATACATCACATGTTACTGTTGTACATCACATCCTACTGTAGTACATCACATGTTACAGTTGTACATCACGTCCTACTCTAGTACATCACATGTTACTGTTGTACATCACATGTTGCTGTTGTACATCACATCCTACTGTAGTACATCACATGTTACTGTTGTGCATCACATGTACATCACATCCTACAGTTGTACATCACATCCTACTGTTGTACATCACATGTTACTGTTGTACATCACGTTCTACTGTAGTACATCACTTGTTACTGTTGTACATTACATGTTAATGTTGTACATCACGTTCTACTGTAGTACATCACATGTTGCTGTTGTGTATCACATCTTACTGTAGTACATCACGTTACTGTTGTACATCATATCCTACTGTTGTACATCACATGTTACTGTTGTACATCAATTGTTACTGTTGTACATCACGTTCTACTGTAGTACATCACTTGTTACTGTTGTACATTACATGTTAATGTTGTACATCACGTCCTACTGTTGTGCATCACATGTTACTTTTGTACATCATGTCCTACTATAGTAGATCACATGTTACTGTTGTACATCACATGTTACAGTTGTACATCACGTCCTACTGTTGTACATCACATCCTACTGTTGTACATCATGTTCTACTGTAGTGCATCACTTGTTACTGTTGTACATTACATGTTACTGTTGTACATCACATGATACTTTTGTACATCACGCCCTACTGTAGTACATCATGTTACTGTTGTACATCACATGTTACTGTTCTACATCACGTCCTACTGTAGTACATCACATGTTACTGTTGTGTATCACATCCTACTGTAGTACATCACATGTTACTGTTGTACATCATATCCCACTGTTGTACATCATGTCCTACTGTTGTACATCACATGTTACTGTTGTACATCACATCCTACTATAGTACATCACATGTTACTGTTGTACATCACATGTTACTTTTGTACATCATATCCTACTGTAGTACATCACATGTTACTGTTGTACATCACATTATACTGTTGTACATCACGTTACTGTTGTACATCACATCCTACTGTTGTACATCACATGTTACAGTTGTACATCATGTCCTACTGTTGTATATCACATGTTACAGTTGTACATCACATCCTACAGTTATACATCACATGTTACTGTTCTACATCATATCCTACTGTTGCACATCCCATGTTACTGTTGTACATCACATCCTAATGTTGTACATCACGTTACAGTTGTACATCACATCCTACTGTTGTACATCACGTCCTACTGTTGTACATCAGGTTACTGTTGTACATCACATCCTACTCTTGTACATCAAATGTTACAGTTGTACATCATGTCCTACTGTTGTACATCACATGTTACTGTTCTGCATCACATCCTACTGTTGTACATCACATCCTACTGTTGAACATCATATGTTACAGTTGTACATCACTTCCTACTGTTGTACATCACATGTTACTGTTGTACATCACGTCCTACTGTTGTACATCCAATGTTACTGTTGTACATCACATCCTACTGTAGTACATCACATGTTACTGTTGTACATCACATCCTACTGTTATACATAACATGTTACAGTTGTTATCATGTCCTACTGTTGTAGATCACATGTTACAGTTGTACATCACTTCCTACTGTAGTATATCACATGCTACTGTTGTACATCACATGTTACTGTTGTGCATCATGTCCTACTGTTGTACATCACATGTTACAGTTGTACATCACTTCCTACAGTTATACATCACATGTTACTGTTTCACATCACATACTACTGTTACACATCCCATGTTACTGTTGTACATCACATCCTACTGTTGTACATCACATGTTACAGTTGTACATCACATCCTACTGTTGTACATCACATGTTACTGTTGTACATCACGTCCTACTGTTGTACATCCAATGTTACTGTTGTACATCACATCCTACTGTAGTACATCACATGTTACTGTTGTACATCACATCCTACTGTTATACATAACATGTTACAGTTGTACATCATGTCCTACTGTTGTAGATCACATGTTACAGTTGTACATCACTTCCTACTGTAGTATATCGCATGCTACTGTTGTACATCACATGTTACTGTTGTGCATCATGTCCTACTGTTGTACATCACATGTTACAGTTGTACATCACTTCCTACAGTTATACATCACATGTTACTGTTTTACATCACATCCTACTGTTGCACATCCCATGTTACTGTTGTACATCACATCCTACTGTTGTACATCACATGTTACAGTTGTACATCACATCCTACTGTTGTACATCACATGTTACAGTTGTACATCACGTCCTACTGTTATACATCAGGTTACTGTTGTACATCACATCCTACTCTTGTACATCAAATGTTACAGTTGTACATGATCTCCTACTGTTGTACATCACATGTTACTGTTCTGCATCACATCCTACTGTTGTACATCACATGTTACTGTTGTACATCACATCCTACTGTTGAACATCATATGTTACAGTTGTACATCACTTCCTACTGTTGTACATCACATGTTACTGTTGTACATCACGTCCTACTTTTGTACATCCAATGTTACTATTGTACATCACATCCTACTGTAGTACATCACATGTTACTGTTGTACATCACATCCTACTGTTATACATAACATGTTACAGTTGTACATCATGTCCTACTGTTGTAGATCACGTTACAGTTGTACATCACTTCCTACTCTAGTACATCACATGTTACTGTTGTACATCACATGCTACTGTTGTACATCACATGTTACTGTTGTGCATCATGTTTTACTGTTGTACATCACATGTTACTGTTGTACATCACATGCTACTGTTGTACATCACATGCTACTGTTGTACATCACATGTTACTGTTGTGCATCATGTTTTACTGTTGTACATCACATGTTACTGTTGTACATCATATCCTACAGTAGTACATCACATTACTGTTGTACATCACGTTACTTTTGTACCTCACGTCCTACTGTAGTACATCACATGTTACTGTTGTACATAACATCCCACTGTTGTACATCACATCCTACTGTTGTACATCACATGTTACAGTTGTACATCATGTCCAACTGTTGTACATCACATGTTACAGTTGTACATCACATCCTACTGTTGTACATCACATCCTACTGTTGTACATCAGATGTTACTGTTGTACATCACATCCTACTGTTGTACATCACATGTTGCAGCTGTACATCACATCCTACTATTGTACATCACATGTTACAGTTGTACATCAAGTCCTACTGTTGTACATCACATCCTACTGTTGTACATCAAATGTTACAGTTGTACATCACGTCCTACTGTTGTACATCACATGTTACTGTTGCACATCACATCCTACTGTTATACATCACATGTTACAGTTGTACATCACGTCCTACTGTTGTACATCACATCCTACTGTTATACATAACATGTTACAGTTGTACATCATGTCCTACTGTTGTAGATCACGTTACAGTTGTACATCACTTCCTACTGTAGTACATCACATGTTACTGTTGTACATCACATGCTACTGTTGTACATCACATGTTACTGTTGTGCATCATGTTTTACTGTTGTACATCACATGTTACTGTTGTACATCATATCCTACAGTAGTACATCACATTACTGTTGTACATCACATGTTACTTTTGTACCTCACGTCCTACTGTAGTACATCACATGTTACTGTTGTATATCACATCCTACTGTTGTACATCACATCCTACTGTTGTACATCACATGTTACAGTTGTACATCATGTCCAACTGTTGTACATCACATGTTACAGTTGTACATCACATCCTACTGTTGTACATCACATCCTACTGTTGTACATCAGATGTTACTGTTGTACATCACATCCTACTGTTGTACATCACATGTTGCAGCTGTACATCACATCCTACCATTGTACATCACATGTTACAGTTGTACATCAAGTCCTACTGTTGTACATCACATCCTACTGTTGTACATCAAATGTTACAGTTGTACATCATGTCCTACTGTTGTACATCAAATGTTACTGTTGTACATCACATCCTACTGTTATACATCACATGTTACAGTTGTACATCACGTCCTACTGTTGTACATCACATCCTACTGTTGTACATCAAATGTTACAGTTGTACATCATGTCCTACTGTTGTACATCACATGTTACTATTCTACATCACATCCTACTGTTGTACATCACATGTTACTGTTGTACATCACATCCTACTTTTGAACATCATATGTTACAGTTGTACATCACTTCCTACTGTTGTACATCACGTTACTGTTGTACATCACATCCTACTATAGTACATCACATGTTACTGTTGTACACCATGTCCTACTGTTGTACATCACGTTACTGTTGTACATCACATGTTACTGTAGTACATCCCATGTTACAGTTGTACATCATGTTCTACTGTTGTAGATTACATGTTACTGTTGTACATCACATCCTACTGTTGTATATCACATGTTACAGTTGTACATCACATCCTACTGTAGTACATCACATTACTGTTGTACATCACATGTTACTTTTGTACGTCACATCCTACTGTAGTACATCACATGTTACTGTTGTACATCACATCCTACTGTTGTACATCACATGTTACAGTTGTACATCATGTCCTACTGTTGTACATCACATGTTACAGTTGTACATCACATCCTACTGTTGTACATCACATGTTACTGTTGTACATCACATCCTACTGTTGTACATCAGATGTTACTGTTGTACATCACATCCTACTGTTGTACATCACATGTTACAGCTGTACATCACATCCTACTGTTGTACATCACATGTTACAGTTGTACATCACGTCCTACTGTTGTACATCACATCCTACTGTTGTACATCAAATGTTACAGTTGTACATCACGTCCTACTGTAGTACATCACATGTTACTGTTGTACATCACATCCTACTGTTGTACATCACATCCTACTGTTGTACATCACATGTTACAGCTGTACATCACATCCTGCTGTTGTACATCACATGTTACAGTTGTACATCACGTCCTACTGTTGTACATCACATCCTACTGTTGTACATCAAATGTTACAGTTGTACATCACGTCCTACTGTTGTACATCACATGTTACTATTCTACATCACATCCTACTGTTGTACATCACATGTTACTGTTGTACATCACATCCTACTTTTGAACATCATATGTTACAGTTGTACATCACTTCCTACTGTTGTACTTCACATGTTACTGTTGTACATCACATCCTACTGTAGTACATCACATGTTACTGTTGTACATAACGTTACTGTTTTACATCACATGTTACTGTAGTACATCACATGTTACAGTTGTACATCACGTCCTACTCTTGTAGATCACATGTTACTGTTGTTCATCACATCCTACTGTTGTACATCACATCCTATTGTTGTACATCTTGTCCTACTGTTGTGCATCACGTCCTACTGTTGTACATCACGTCCTACTGTTGTACATCACATGTTACTGTTGTACGTTACATCCTACTGTAGTACATCACATGTTACTGTTGTACATCATGTCCTACTTTTGTACATCACATGTTACAGTTGTACATCACATCCTACTGTTGTACATCACATCCTACTGTAGTACATCACATCCTACTGTAGTACATCACATGTTACTGTTGTACATCACATGCTACTGTTGTACATCATGTGTTACAACTGTGCATCACATTCTACTGTAGTACATCACATGTTTCTGTTGTACATTATGTGTTACTGTTGTATATCACGTTACTGTTGTACTTCACATGTTACAGTTGCACATCACATCCTACTGTTGTACATCACATGTTACTGTTGTACGTCACATGTTACAGTTGTGCATGACATCCTTCTGTTGTACATCACATGTTACAGTTGTACATCACATCCTGCTGTTGTACATCACATGTTGCAGTTGCCCATCACATGTTACAGTTGTGCATTACATCCAGCTGTTGTACATCACATCCTACTGTTGTACATCACATATTACAGTTGTACATCACATGTTACAGTTGCTCATCACATCCTCCTGTTGTACATCACATGCTACTGTTGCATATCACATGTTACTGTTGTGCATCACATGTTACTGTTGTGTATCATATGTTACTGTTGTATATCACATGCTACTGTTGTACATCACATGTTACAGTTGCCCATCACATCCTTCTGTTGTTCAGCACATGTTGCTGTTGTACATCACATTCTACTGTTGTACATCACATGTTCACATGTTATTGTTGTACATCACATGCTATTGTTGTACATCACATGTTCAGTTGTACATCATACATTACTGTTATACATCACACGTTACTGTTATACATCACATGTTGGTCTCTGCTTGACGTATGTCCTTTTGGAAAGCGTTATTAAATCTTTTTGGTTCAAAATTAAGTGATTCTGGTGTTCTATTCTGCCTTTTGCTTGTGTATACTACTTGGTACTTCAGTTTGCTGTACTCATACCCTTATTTGGGTCTCCACGAGTGAAATTATTAGTGGTTATACATCACATGTTACAATTTTTCATCACATCCTACTGTTGTGCATCACATGTTACTGTTGTACATCACATGTTACAGTTGTACATCACATGTTACTATTGTACATCACATGTTACTATTGTATATCACATCCTACTGTTGTACATCACATGTTACAGTTGCCCATCACATCCTTCTGTTGTACAGCACATGTTGCTTTTGTACATCACATCCTACTGTTGTACATCACATGTTCACATGTTATTGTTGAACATCACATCCTTTTGTTGTACATCACATCCTACTGTTGTACATCACATGTTCAGTTGTACATCATACGTTACTGTTATACATCACATTTTACAATAGTGCATCACATCCTACTGTTATACATCACATGTTACAGTTGTACATCACATGTTACAGTTGCACATCACATCCTGCTGTTGTACATCACATGTTACTGTTGTACATCACATGTTACTGTTGCATATCACATGTTACTGTTGTACATCACATTACTGTTATACATCACATGTTACTATTGTACATCACGTTACTGTTGTCCATCATATGTTACTGTTGTACATCACATGTTGCTGTTGTATATCACATGCTACTGTTGTACATCACATCCTACTGTTGTACATCACGTTACAGTTGTACATCACATCCTACTGTTGTACATCATATGTTCACATGTTATTGTTGTACATCACATCCTATTGTACATCACATCCTACTGTTGTACATCACATGTTCAGTTGTACATCATACGTTACTGTTATACATCTCATGTTACAGTTGTGCATCACATCCTACTGTTGTACATCACATGTTACAGTTGTGCATCACATGTTACTGTTGTACATCACATGTTACAGTTGTACATCACATGTTACTGTTGTATATCACATGCTACTGTAAGCCTGTCTAACAAATGCCAATGTCACTTCTAGATGCATCATTTTCTTTTCCATTTGAGTGATTTAATTTTCCCCCAAAATCTCAACTTTACTCATCCCTTTCATACCTCTCAACTGTACAGATTTTTGCCTGATATTTTTTACCCATTTCTCATACAATTGTGGTTTTCTGACAAAACACTGGCAAATTATTGAGGGGTGAAGTCAGAAAATAAGGACAGTCATTTGAAATTCAGACTTTGTACCCTTTAGAAAATTCATACTAATGTAAAACCTGTTGTTCTGTCTACTTTTTAAGTTTGTAAGAGCAATATTTAAAAAGTGTACCTATTTTTGGGCCTTTGTCCCCCCATTATTTATTGCTTTGTCCAGATTTCTTGCTATGAAAGGTTGAGAGTTATGTTTTTGATGTCATGGCTGCAGTATTGAGGTCAGAACTAAAAATGTGGCAAGTCTTTAGAAACTTACATTTCTGAAATTGCTGGATGCATACCACAAACAACAAAAGCACAAACTGATGCATTTTTTTGATCTGCAGCTTCCTTAAGCACTCAGGGTAAACAGCTGTGGAAAAAATAGCATTTCCACAGAAAATGTAATTCTCTACTTTTTCTATATATGGTATCCTGATAGCAGTTTGCTTTCCTATGATTTGTTTGCAGGTGGACAATTTGCAGTCTACAAATGCAGTGGCCATTAAGCATAACATCTGCACTTAACTATGTGAGACTACAAATAGGGAAGCTATGACAAATGAAATAATAAAAAAAAAATAAGAAAAACATGAGAAGTAAAACTTTTTTGAAAAAAAAACAGTACTTCATATTAGATTAAGGAGAATATATAAAATTTCTGTTATAATTGATAGCATCCATTGTGCTGTGGTATTACCACTATAAGCACTTTAAAACATGAAATATTATACGTCTGTGCTCATTGTCAGGTGAGTACTTGCTATGCTGATATATGCAGAATCAAAAGTGTTTCAGAACATCTTTTTACTACTTTTTGAGATATAATTGTTTCTGTTTTTAATGAGAATTAGATGTGTCATGGTAATTAGAATCATTTTCAGGTTAGAAGAGGTAGAGATAGTTAATGGCTGCCCTATTAGTGCAGAAAAAATTGTCTGCGCTCCCCGCTTGTAACTGTTGTCAACAGAGTCAGTGTCTTCAGACATGAAAGGATGCAACAATGAGAAGTGCAGTCCCAAGAGTTACTGATTTCAATATATAATTTTATTGATGCCCAGAATGAAGACTGGTGCTGAAATCTATCATTTGGTGCTATGATGTATTGCTTCTTGCTCTCTCTTTTCCTCAGGAAGATAGCATGGATACAATGAGTTTTGTCAAGCACAGTCATTTTAATTAGAAGATTAAAAGTACAGCTCAAGTGATTGTCATTTTTATTGAGTACTGGTGTAATTTTTTTTCATCTGCATATTTCTGGAGTTTTCATCATTTCCTTTAAGGAAGAATATGACTTTAGGAAAGCTTTCCAATTTGTTATTGGAAAAATGTGCAATCAACCTTTGAGTAGTTCAGACAGTGATATCCATTACTGTGCCCTGATAAAACAGTGGTAGTGGGTCCCCTCTCTACATTAATGCCTACAGTACTGCAGAACAGCTGCAGATAAGTATTGAAATAGTTATATGCTTTACTTTGGCAATGACAATAGCATGGAATCATTTATGCCCCATCACAGCACATTCGTGATTATTATTAAAGGATTAATTTCAGTCCAGTTTTTTTTGCTGCAAACTTAACAAAATGCTTTGTTTCTGTTGCAAAACAAAACCCTTAAAAAAAGAAGATAACACTGACTTCCTCTAATTCTGCACATAGGTTAAAATGTCTATGCTTTTCTTTTTTCTGTGTATACTGGTCCTTTTAATAATGTATAGTCCAAAAATGATGCATGTTTGCTGGTTTTGTAAATTGCTTAGTTCCTCAGCATTTTCATTCATGTTACATTTGCAAATATTTTTCTACATAACATGTTTACCAAATTAATAGCATTTAAGTAAAAGTACACTGTCTGACAGTAAAGAGATTAAAGGTTGTGAGGTATTAACAACCTACTCCATGTAGTCAAGAGTTTGATTCCCTTGGCTTCCATTTGCCTGTTGTGTGACTCTGAGTAAGACACTTAACTACACTGTGCTCTGAAATCACTCTTTCCAAGGAACACATATCCGGAACCTTACCGAGTAAAAAAAAAGTAAAGAGCTATTCAATTTCAGAAGGCATTTCAAAAATTGAGCTAGCTGCCCATCTGTGTGATAGTGATACTGTTTCACTACTAGTGTAAAACTCAACTAACATCATCTCCATCTTCATATATAACATTTATACACACACTCGCACCCAAGAAGCCAGTCAAAACTATCCTTTGTAGCTAAGTTTGATCTTTTGGGCTAAAAACAAAATATACAGTAAAATATAATGAACACCCATGAAATGTTTTACTGCACTTTGGAAGTAGATCAGCAAATGTAAAGAGATCAAAAGTGTTGCTTTGCCTGTGAAGATCTCATTAGGGATTTTTGCAGCTGTTAATGGATACCCATGATCATCAGCTTATAACCTTAGAAAGAAACTGTGGGCCAAAGGTAAAGCCCTATCCCTCCTTTTTGCACAAAGGGCACTTAAGATTAATGATGAGTGCCTCACAAAATGGTTCCCATTTTATTCCTGTGAATACTTAACAAAGAGTCTCTTTTGCAAGGCTACAGCTCTGTAATGTACTTTTCCACAGCAATGTACTCATCCTTAGCACTCATTGTCTATCTTATGTCTGTCCTAAAGTTTTACAGCACTGTACCATACTATAACACTTCAGTGAAAAAAGACTGCTCACAACAACATCTGTTACTCTTTAATACACTGCAAAAATAGCAGCATCCTAATCCTAATCTTTTTGTTAGCCCCTGTTTATTAACTCTTTCCCTTTTATGTTTATAGGATTAATGAACCCGACTATTCATCTATAAGGTCCAGTTTCTCTCTTTTTGAAACAAATTGCTAGTTAGCAGACACATTCTTAAGACAGCTGTCTTCCATACTGCCTCATGACCCCTTTCTCATCATGTCTGTCAAGCTCACAAAATTCACCAAATATATTGATTTAAAGGGCAAGGGCTTCAGGGCTATTTAATGAGAAGTCAGGGCAAACTAGATGGCAAACCAAATGCCCGGTTTTATTGAAAGTATGGCTGTAGAGTTATAACTCAATTATCTGCCATTATATATGACCTCGTTTTCATCACTGGTGTTCACATAGCATTTCATGCGGACACAAGTACACACACGCATGCACACACATACACGGACACTCAGATATACACACACAGACATAGACACACACATAGACACACACATACACACACACAGACACACACACATATGCACACACACAAACACACACACACAGAAAAAAACTTACAGAATTCAGACGAATGTGTATTATAACGGCATAAATTCAGTGAGAAGTCATTATAGATATGTATTTACATGGCAGGAGGGGACACTTCCAGAACCAGTTTATCTCATCTGATTGTTATAAACAGAATTTAGGAGTGGCACACATGACCACGCTCTGATCCATTATTGTAAAGCTAAAATTTAGCATACAGGTCACAGTGAGAAGGTGTGCACTTGTGGTACTGGAAAAGGACTTATAAAGAAACACAGAAAAGGGATTAGAGAAGACAATAAACTTATTACCTATTATGAAAAATCAAATTCTTACATAAAATTTAAAAATAAATTTAATTTTGGGCAAACTGATGTATCTCTGCATTTAATATTATACTTGTATGAAGATTAATAATTAACAAATGTACACATGTAAATGTCCATGAAGAATGTTTTGGTCCTGCAACAAGATAGACAAGTTATGTGGATGTGTGTCAAAGATACCATGCTTCTAATGAATGTATCAAAAAGTCAAAGTGAAAATTACATTTTTTTATGATTAAAAAAATTGCAAGCTGCTTTGCATATAGATATGCACAGCCTTTTCATAAATCAAATTGTGTTTCTATGCATGGATAGGCAAATCAAAGCACAAACTGGCAGAATGCAGCTCACTAAAAAGAAATAATGCCTAGAAGCTTTTATCTGAATACCAGAACCTATTCATGCAAAGTTTTGCAGACATATACACCCTTACTTTGGGGTATTATGAGAATCTAGCTACAGCTTGAAGAGAAGAGTTTATGCAAATTTAATTAGAATAATAAACACAGCTACTTCACCTGCAAATAAATACTGTGCTTTTAAAGATGACAGCTCTGTTGATGAGAAATCTATCTTATCAGTACTGCAAGACATAAATCAATGTGTACATAGATAACAAGGACCATCTACGAAGAGATGCATTTTAAGTTGTGCTGATGAATAAGAACTCTTTCCCCTGGAGGCAACTAGTCATCGTGTAGAGATGGCTGCCTAAAAATCATGTCTTGTACAAGTAATATCTAATATGATTTATTCATTTACAGCTTGTTGAAGTTACTGTAAGTAGACTGCATCTAAACAGAACCTCATTTTCAGTAGGATACTAAAAATTAGACAGCTCTTATCTAAAAACAAAGGCCTTTCATCCAGAGATGCACAGTTTGTTGGTCAGTGAAGGAAAAGAGGTCACAGTCCACCTACTTTATTCATTGATTGCTTATACTTATATGTGTATGTGCACATGCGCGTGTGTGTGTTTATGTGCAGGCATCTTTACAGATAGCTCAAACCACAGAGAAGAGTAAAGTGCTAATAGCATACTATATTTCCTGAATTAGTCAAATATTGTGTGCTGCTTTCTATTCTTGATTTTAATTAACATTCATCACTTTTTTTTATTTCTTTTATACTATATTTCATGACTAAAGCAACCCTCCTCTACCAGCATGTGTGTTTCTCCATGCCTCCATTTATGTCTATACATTATACAAACTGAGATCATTCAGAATTTTCTCTCACAAATTGCTATAGGAAGCTACCTGTCTTTGGAACACTATAATTTGACTGTGCCATGTCTAAGACATAATCCCTAAAAGTGGACCAACACTCCAAACAAATCTATACCTGGAATTAGTCCTGATATTATGTGCGGAATCTGCATGTCCTCTTTGTGGTCACGTGGGTTTCCTCTGGGTGCTCTGGTTTCCTCCCACATCCCAAAGACATGCTGTAGATGGATTGGACACTCCAAATTGGCCCTAGGTGTGAGTGCATGCATGTGTATGCCTTCTATGGAAGGTTGGGCATCGGGCTGGCAACTCGACACTGTAAAAACTCCACTGCCAATCATGAGTGGACAGGTGATCCGCTGTGGCGACCCCTAACCGGGAAAAGCCGAAAGAAGAAGAAGAAGAATTATGTGGCAGTATGTCCACTTCCATCTGTCTTCTTACACTGTCATCCTGCCCTTAAATCCTCACTGACACTGTGTTCTAGAAGCCACTGTCTCATTGCAGATACCATCACCAGTTCGTTTTCCATTGGGATTTTGTCAAATGGAGCAAAGATGTGCAGTACTTTGCCTAAACCTCAAGTTTTATAGAGCTGATCTCTTCCCCATTTTGATCATGATATTTATCCATTATTAATGTCTGTCATATTACAGTTGTAGTTTAATCTACCTGAAAAATGTAGATGATTTCTATTTTTTACAGTGACATTTTTTTATTAGGTATGTAAATGAACTGGTCATCATGGACCTTTTTCAGGTAGGATCCAGGCACTAAGGTAAATGTAGGATATAGTGGTCACTTCATGACAATAAATCAAAAGATGTGTTTTTAAGAGGTTGAAAAAAAAACTGATGGACTCAGAGAAAACCCACAGAGAGATATAAGGAAAGCATGCAATCTCTACACAATGACCAGATATTAGATGTGAACCCCAGACCCTAAAGTTGTGAGGCTGAGACCGTAACGCTAAGGCATTATGCTGCTTAGTTATGAAATTATTAAAGAGCATATGACCTTCTGTTGATTGCACATTTAAGCTATCAGTTGCTGCTTTCGCTGCAGTAGGACTTTGGTATGATGCCAACCCTCCCTGTCTTCACTCTCATTCATATAGCAACCTATTTAATAATTCATGCCCATCTTCTCCATATCATTTCTGACCTTCTGGCAGTTGAATTGGTATAATAGCCGTTTTGTAGGACACTGGCAAGGGCTTTTGTTGAAATCCAGCTTGGTTATATCCACTGTCCATTATTGCTGACATTCAAGCGTCATTTCAAGAAGAAAGCTCTATGTTTTGCACAGTTGGCTCAGTAAATTGCAATAAAGATTGTCTTAGCTGGAGTTAAAGAACCTCACAATTGTTTCCTTAAGCAATGTTTCAGTCTGTTTCCTTGTCACTGTAGTGAAGTTGCCATTATGTCTCCTTCTGCTTCATTTTCCTGTTAAATGACCTTGCAAGCTGTCAGAACCATACTATTTCCAAATTATTTTTAACAAGCTATGACTACTACATTTCCAAGTAAAACTATTACATTGCAAATTCCATTTTTTTGCTTAGACAAATCATTCCTAACATCTACCCACTGATGCTTTGCCCTGAGCCATCAGAGAAGTTGACTCCAAGAATAATGTTAACTTTGTACATTTTGCAGCAAAGACAGGCATCGTTAGATTTTCTTATCGGTACTTCTGTGCTGTTTGGCTGTAAGCAGGTCAGTGTTCCTCTTAATAAAAACTTGTGAACCTTTTTCACCAAATCATCCAGCAAAATGTTTTGCTTCAGAGAAATTGCTCCTGCCAAAATAATGAAGGGTCTGTGTTTAATTTAGAGAAATCATTACAAGTTTACATACATCATGTCAGTTGTCTCATCATAGTTATTTTTCCAAATGTATACATTTATTAATTATTAGTGTGACATGCTTAATTTTGTTTAGTTTCTAAATAAAGTGTAAACAGTTTTTCTAGGTGTTATGATTACAGATATATAAGGTCATACTGTGCAACCCTATCTGTGTTAGGGAAAGAACTGTTCACTGCACATTTTGCAAGGTATATTCAATTTTTTCCAAAACCACACAGACATGCTAAAAAGTGAATTGGTTAGCCTCAACATTAACTCTGAATGTTGTGTGTGTGTGTGTGTGTGTGTGTGTGTGTGTGTGTGTGCACCTGCGCCTACATGTGTGTCTGCGTGTGTGTAAGGTTTCTGAAAGGATTCTCTATAAGTATCCAAACCATAATCGGCTGACAACAAACTGGATGAGTTAACCTCGTCAGAGCATACATCCACTGAAAACATAGATGGTATCACTATTGAACTATTTTTGCTGTGGAGGGAGCAAGACCCAATGCATCTTCTTATGTGTCAGCTTTATTCCTATAAATCCTTACTTATAAATACAAACTCCGTGGTTATGCATCCACAAGGAAAAGAGAAGCCCTTTGTAAAAGCGAAAAAAAAAAAAACTCATACAATTGCCACTTTACAATAGAACAGATACATGTAAAAAAACAATTTGAGTTATGTAACATGGTTGAGTTGGGTGTGACCAGGGAAATAATCTTCTTGGACTTTCTATTTGCTGAATGGTATATGTCCTGTGATGCAACAGACTGGACTCTCATGCCTGATCAGTTCTCTCCTATGGCCCCTTCTTGCTGAGATATACTGTCTTCTAATCTAGAATATGGCAAAGTGGGTATAAGAAAATGAACAAAAGTATTTTGTGCAATATTTTTCTATATTCTGCACACTTTGGCATGTTTTGCATGGTATTTGTAAGTGTCTATAAAATTATATGGATTTACTTTTTCTGATGTGTGTGCAGCCCTCCAAAGTGCTACAACTGGAATATCTAATTTTGACATCTTACAACACCAATAATACACATTGTCCTTGCATTTTTGTAAGTGTAAAGTCCCACTGTGCCTCTCCATGTAGAGATGAAGGTCACCATTCATACCACAAATTTTAATATTCTAACTCTAAGTTCATTCAGCCTTGGAGCAAATAGATGGAGGCAATTTGGCAAAAATATCCAGTATCCCCATTTCACTTATGATATTCAGCCTGAAATGTAAACTCATAGTCACCAAATTATGACTTCATAGTGTGAATGTCCAAGGAGTGGCAGTCAGTGAATGAAAGCAAATCCAGCTGAGATTCCAACAGATGTTATACACAACTAATCAAAAGACAGTAATGACTTGTCACATAAACTGTGACTGATGATACGTAAAGGATTGCCTGTGACAGTACTGTTATTATTTGATTTCTTTCACCCTTGTATACTAAAAAGTTTCACCATTGTTATATGTAAATTGTAGCATCTGCTGGTTGTGATGAGGGACTGCATTGTTTGGAAAAAATAGTAGAGTTTCTAAATGATTGCTGTATTCTTTCTTTTAACATATGATACTTTGTTACCCGAATCTCTAACTAGTGCTACATAATGTAATTCTATATGAATACAAGCTAATGTAAAAGAGTTAGAGAGCTTTTGGACATATGTGCAATCTCACAATTTTTTGTTTCATGCCAATATAACAATGATGTTAAAGCTAATGAATTATTTTAGAATTTTTCAAGTTTAAATAAGATTGGGTGGCTTTTTATTAAACTTAATTTCTGGAGGAGGAAAGGGGGAACAGGTTTTGCAATAATAGATGCAGAGTATTTATTTATTTTATTTATTTATTTGACATTTGTTAACCAGGTTACTCCATCTGAGCCAATGGCCTGTTTTCAGTGGAGACCCAAAGAGAAATGCACAAGCAATGCAAACATAAAAAGATAACATAGTAGGCAATATACAAAACCCAAGAAAAACAGTGCGACAATACAACATAAGCAAAATTACATATACAGTAATCAGGTGGAACAAATAACTGCAATAAAAATAAAACAAAATGAAGTAAATACAACTAGTACATTTAAGTATTTACAATAACAACATATCTTTCCCAAGTAGCATAATATAGCATTGTCTAGTCTGCAGATTAGTCATTGAATTATTAGATATAGACAGGTAGTGAAAAGAAACGAAAATGCACATTATGGAGGATTTAGGCAAGGACAGGCCTTTGAGTTCAAAAAGTGGTGCTTGATTTCAATTTTAAAGCAGCTGGAACTAGTGATGCTACAAATGTGAGGTGGTAGCCTATTCCACACAAGGACACAGAGTGTTTATAGAGGAGTTTAATATAAGTTTTGTTGTCTTTATAGATGTCTAGAAGGTGCTTGTCAGATCTACAAAGACACCGGGTTGGGGTATAATGGGATACTAAGATAGAGAGTGATGGTCAGGCTAGTGGTTTGTTGAATAGGGAGTGTGTTAGCCAGGCAGGTAATAAGAGCTGGAGGAATTCTAGTCTTTGAAGCTGTTTCAGGGCAAGGCAATGATAGGAGTTATAAGGCTAGTTACTGGCGAATCTGGCTGTGTTAGTGTAAGCTTGTTCTAGTTTGGAGAGAAGGTTTGACTGGTGGTGAGTTAGGATAAGGGAGGTGTACAGGAGACATAGAAGGAGATAGGCTTGGGCAAGGGTGGATTTGGAGTTGGGTGCAAGAAATTTCTTATTCCTGTAGAGAAGACCCAGTTTCATGTAAGTTTTTTTGCTGCAGTGTTGAATACGGATGTCGAATTTCAGTTGGTCATTGATTATTGTACCCGGTAACTTAGTGTGGCTGTGTGTGAGTGAGAGGGAGACAGATGGAGATTGATGGACCAGTGGCAGCAGCAGATAAAAGGTTTGCTTACCTCTTGAACTTTTAGCTCAAGAAATATGAATAAAGCCTAAAATAAAGGTGGAATAAAGGCTTAAAGATAGGAAAAAAAATTAAATGTTCTCCAAGTAAGTTAAATAGCAGGATTTGTGTTAACATGGGAAATAAAGTCAAATGTATGTCTTATTTAATGACTTCAATCCCCAATGACTGGCAAGAAAGCAGACATTTTAGCAGTAAGGAACCAAAAATAATGCAAATATCTAGATATTTTTTTGTAAATTATATATTGTGGATGTAAAATGCTTCCTCCAGCACCATTTAAATAAATTACAACAACTTTGAAGCATTAGGCAGAGGAACAATTTTACATCAAAAATATATAAAAATAATATTGTAATAAAAAAATATAAATAATTAAAACAACAATTTTACAGACAGCTGATTCTCTAAGCAAAATTGTGTGTGTTATTGTGTAAATAATACTCTTCCAGGGGTGTAAAGGTCCTCCGCCTGTGGCATCGGGCCTGTACACCTGGGCCACTGGGCAGAAGTGCCTGCAAGAGATATTAATAAACTACTGGTTAAGTAGTCAAACAGAGCACATCCTAGTATTTCATGTTACAATCAAGCCACTCATATTTGATTGCAAGATGATGTAATATTACTTTGCCACAAACTTCACATTTTACAGTACTATAGTACCGGGTTGCATTTTAGAATATAGTCAGTTCAGAATGCTGAAACTCAGAAGGGCAGTATCAGAATGTAGACATGTAATAATATACACAGGTCAATATGTAAACAATTATTAATGTAATCAGAGGTAAGGGCTGGGAGTGTGTGCAGATGTCGGCAGGTTACAGTTAGAGTAGGTGGTAGGTTAAGGTATAAAGTAACTGTTGTGCATATTTATTGGTGTGTTTGCATCTGAGCCTGTCTGGTGTAGCAGTAGTGCTATGGAAAGGATTTTTCTAAGATAAGGTGCAGGGTTAAGGTCTGGGGGCAGGTTTAAGGTTAGGACACATTAGTAAGCTGGTGCAGGAAGGTGAATACTGCCACTACAACAGACATGGCTAGAGACCCAAACATACTAGTTATCTGACTCTTTTGCATTACCCAAATATAAATTATAAAAATGATATAGAACTGGTAGCACAATCAGGCAATCAGGTTAATGGGAGGTGGATACCACAGCTTGCCAACCTATAGGGTTAAATAATGCCCTGTTCTCAGAGAAATAACAATGTATATATAAATACTATATACATGCCACAAGATCTTAAATATGAATAAATAACATTTCTCTTAATAAAGAAGTCAAAGCAATGAGGATACACATTAAATATGCAGTGGTAAATAATGCACATGTAAAGAAAAATAATCAGTTGTGCAGACATTCCACAGACAGGAGTACTTAAAGACTAGTCTGACCAATAAAAGCTACCTACATTAATTTAAATAACTGTATTCTTTCTTAAATAATTACTGTCATATACTATTCTAAGCTAGTCAGAAAGTTATGCAAGGCCAAATAGTGAATAGTAAACCTTCATAGATTGGGTCATCAAGCTCTTGCAAGTAAGACTAAAAGATATTACATTTGCTTAAGTTCCAGTTGTATATTTTTGATCATTGTTTCTGTTCCCATAGAAAACCAGGGTGATTTTATTACTTCATTTTCGACAGAATAAAAGAATGACCACCCTTTTCCACACAACAGAAGAAAGACTGACTAACTAGACAATAAACATTTTTTCCATGTTTGGACCCCCCGCCCCAATCCAATGTCCAGGTTTCTTAAGTGAACACTAAGGGCTGGCTCTGTTGAAGTGTCTTGTGATTTATTTTCAATAGTCCTTTAACTTTCTGACTCTAAACTCTTGTGTTGTTTAATTACATGCAAGTCTTTAGGTCTTTCTTGACAAACTGCAGAAAGTTATACTTTATATTTCAATTATAAGTTTTAAACATTCTTCTTCTTATTCTTTTTTCTTTTTCTTCTTTTGCATTTCCTCTCTTTTGTCATTCACAGAGTGAGACCATACAGTTACACATACTTCCATAACACAGGGAACACATATACAGCAGTTTTAATATACCTTTACAAATGTGCCAAAGTTTTAAAATAAGAAAGAAAAAATACATCACATTTTAATTTAGTATTCTATCCTGGAATCATGGTATCTGTGAGCATTCTGTGGAAATCCATTGAAGTGCTTGGATTTATAACCTTATCAGAACAGCTGACATTTCAGGATATGCTCCTGTTGACCTCATATATGTCACTCCATCTCCTGCTGTGCTGTTTTTCTGTGTGTCATGATGACCGCATTTTATTGTTTCATTTATTATATTTAACTTTCCTGCACTCCTCTTGTGATTTTCTCTCTTTTTTTTTTTTTTGTAATTTTCAGCTTTGTCTTGGTGTTATTTTTCAGTTTTATCTTTCACAGATCTTGCTCTTCATCTAATTCTCTGACGTGTAAACTTGTTATTTTATTAGTTCTGCATATATCTGCACTGTTTTCCAACATTAAATCATTGTCACATGAAAGTCAATGTCAGCAGCTTAACAGTTAGTAGACTCAATGTTTGATGCTGAAAGATCAGAAGACTGTTAGTTCTATTCCAACACTAGGTGCTTCAGTCACGTTTTAGTAGTGACACCACCGTATAGCATAAGTGTTATTTTGCACATCAGTGTGCTGTCCTTTGGAATAGACATTAAAGTGAGGCCCACCCTCCTGTTTGGTGGTATCTCAGTTCAATGTTAATGATCCCATGCATCTATCAAAAAGAACAGAGAGATTTTCCTGGTGCCCTGGCCACATGTTCTCCAGTAAGTATGATTACCATTTCAAGTCTTCCCTAAAAAAAGGTAGCTGGCCTTATCTTCATTCTAATCTTGTCAATGGTAGTCCTGTTGTGGGGTTGCTATATTTTATCAGATTTGCACTTCTTTGATTTGTGATTCAGTTCAATGCTATATGATTCAATTGTTTTTGTTGTAACCTGGTTTCTTCTGGAAAGCAAATATCTTAAATGTGTGCTTTTGCTCAAGGCGCACAGTGCTTCTTAAAGCTGTCTTTGATAAATGCTAGGGTTGTTTTTTAGTTCCTTAGGCAATTAAGCAAGCAATAATGCATGACAGGGTATGTGTTAATGTGTAATTAATGCCCACCCACACCACTGGAAGGGCATTAATTACACATTAACACATACCATGGAGGGCACTATTGTGCTTAGACAATGGGCTCACTGTAAAATTGTTGCGTTTTACTTGTTTATTTTTTTAGGACTACATTATTTTTTTATATATTTATTTATTTATTTATTTACATTTGTTGACCTTGAGAGTCCGACTGGACACAGGTCCATTTTCAGCAGAGGCCCAGGGAGAAAAGCTCCACATTAAGTATTACTTAGATTATACAGTTAAAAACATAGCATTTAAAATATAGACATTAGTCCAGCAAAGGATGTAAATCAAGAATAAAACATAGATGTAAAACAGTTGTAGAACATAGTACAATTTTAAAATATGGTGACATATACTAAACATGGTTACAAATGTAGTTGAGATTCATCAGTGAACAGTTGATACAATCTGTTTTAGAGGTACATAACAGTCATTAGCAGTTGTTGGTACAAGAAGTTAGTACTATGTGGTAGGTAGCTGGGAGCATGAGTAGCCAAGCTTGCTAAGAGTAGGTTGTTGATAAGGTGCCGAGAGAGGTGGTGGGTAGAGTGGATGGTATTAGAGGGGGGGGTTGCAAGGACATATCTGGCAAGTTTTGAAGTGTGATTTTTAGTAATGATTTAAAGTGGGTGCAAGAAGTTACAGAGGTAATTGAGGATGGGAGGGAGTTCCAGAGTTTGGCTATAGTGCAGGAGAATAATGCTTCTCCAGCAGAGTTAATGGTTCTTGTGACCTGTAGGAGGTTTTTGTGGCTGGATCTTAGTGGTCTCATGGTTATGTAGGGTTGGAGTAGATTCTGGAGAGATGGGTCTTTTAGTGGTTTGTTTATTAGTTTGTGGGCGAGTGCGAGTTGGTACCATTGAATGAGGTGGGGGAGCTCTAGCTAGCCCAGTTCTGCTAGTGAGAGACAGTGGTGAGTACAGTAGGAAACCCCTGTGGTGAATTTGGCGATTTTGTTGTAGCATGTTTCGAGCTTAGTTCGCATTGTCTAAGGTTAGAAAATATTGGAGAGGCGTGGAGTAGGGTAGAGATAAGATGAGAATTTACTACCGAAATTTTAGCTGCTTTGGTAAGTAGTTGCTGATTTCTATATAATGCTCCTAGTTTTTTGTGCACTTTTTTAATCGTCATGGAAATGTGAATGTCAAAGTTCAGTTTATTGTCTATTTCTGCTCCTAGTAATTTAGTGTGTTCTGTAGAATGAATGGTGGTGTTGTCTTTTGCTGTGATGTTAAAGTGAGAGCTGTCTAGGGTAAGTTTGGTGGGTTAGAAGATTAGTAATTTTGTTTTCTTTGGGTTGAGTATTAGTTGGGCATCGGATAACCAAGTTTCAATAGAGGAAAATGCTTCCTGTGTGACTTTTTGCAGTTCGGGTAGGGTGTGGGCTGTGCAGATGATGGTTGAGTCATCTGCATATTGTATGAGTGTGCCACATGTTGTGGCTGAGGCTAGATTATTGGTGAAACTAGAGAGGACTAGGGGTCCCAGGATGGACCCTTAGGGAACCCCTATGGAAACTAGTAGCTGGGGAGATAGGTCATCCTGCCAAACAACTGTTTGTTGGCGGTCAGATAGGTAACTCTGAAATCAGTTGATGACTGGTTGAGAGAAGGATAGGTTATTGAAAAGCGAGATGACTTGTTTGTGTGGGACCATGTGGAAAGCTTTAGAGAGGTCTATGAAGGCAGCTGAGGAAAGATAACCTGCATTTTTATTTTGTAGGATAATGTTAGAGAAAGAGAGAAAGGCAGTGGTGGTGCTATGGTTATGTCGGAAACCGTGTTGTGTGTTGGAGAGGAGGTTGTTAGCAAGGAGGTGATCTGAGACTTGAGAATGAATGCATCTCTCTAGTATTTTGTAGAGTGGTGAGAGAATAGCTATGGGGTGGTAATTGGTTAGATCTGTGGAGGGGCCTCCTTTGTGTAGGGGAATTATGTGTGAGACTTTCCACAGTGTGGGAACGTAACTTTCTGACAGACATCTGTCAATCAAGAGTGATACTGGGTAGGCTAGAGAATCAGCTGCAAGTTGAAGGTACTCACTTGGGAGGTTGTCTGCTGCTAATCTGGTGGTTTAAGTTTAGTTAATATTAGTTTTAGTTTGGAGGTAGGAACAGGAGATAAAGAGAAGCTAGTGTGGAGATTGTTAGTTGTAGCTGATGGTGTGGGTTTATAGGGGGGTTGTGCTGTCTACCTAGTGATAGTACGGTTTGTGTGAAGTGGTTGTTGAAAGAGGTAGCAATATTTTTGGAGGAGTGAGTTAAGTTAAGAGTTGGTGTACTTACTTTACCTGGGTGGAGGATTGAGTTTATTGAGGACTAGAATTGTTTGGGCTTATGCTTTGAGGAGGTAAGGGCAGAATGGTAGTATTGGATTTTGTCCTGTTTTATAAGCTTTTTGGTTCTATTGCATAGTTCTAGGAATGTTTGCCTAATAGAGGGGTTTTTGGTTTTGTGCCAGTTGTCCCAGGCTTTATCCCTATTTTTCATTTCAGACTTAGTGTTTTTTTGTAGCCATGGGGATGGTTGGGCTCTATTTTGGGAATGTCTTATGAGGGCATGGTAATTAAGGATGCTTAGGAATGTTTTATTAAAGTAGTCAACTGCGTCTTCTAGTTTGAGGTATTTTAGAGGTTGCCAGTTACAGTCTTTTAGGGATGAGCTGAATGAGAGAGGTTTGAAGTTCATTTTTGATGATGGGTTTCACCTTATAAAGGTGTTTTCTTAGTAGGAAGGTTGGGGAGTGATCATGGAGGCTGTCAGATAGGCAGCCTGCTATATATGACTGGGGGCTCTTACTGACTAGTATCCAATCAAGGGTAGTGTGTTTGTTGGGGTTTTTATTTTTCTTAGTAGGTGACTGGACTAGTTGGGTGAAGCCATGAAGGTTTACATGATGGGTTGGGTGGTTGCTAGAACAGGAATGCCAGTCAGTGTTGAAGTCTCCTAGAATTAAAGTTTATTGGGGTAGGTGGTGGGTAGGCCAGCTGAGGAGGTTTTCAAGTGGAGGGATGTTTTGGCCAGGTGGGAAGTAGCAACTTATTATGTTTAGGGTTGTATTTTGGTTTATTTTAATGTTGGTATGTATTATTTCTTCCTTACCTATTTGGGGAGCTTCTAACTGTAAGATCTGGATGTCTAGATGCTGCTTAAATATTTTAGCTATACTACCTCCTTTTTGTTTAGTCGGTCTACTCTTAGTATATTTTAACCGATAGGGAGGATTTGCTCATTAGTAATGTGTGGTTTTAACCATGTTTCTGAAAGGATCATTACATCTGGGGAGTAGAAGTGTATGGTGGCATGGAGTTCATGCACCTTGTTGCATATACTTCTAATATTTAGGCTTATCAGAAGGAGGTCGGTTGACTATCTGTTGGCTGTGATTTGAGAGAAGATGTGGTTTGTAGTCTGATTATGAGGGGAGGGGTTGGAGACTGAGGACTGGGATGGATGTTTCCACTGAGTGTTAGGTTGGATATGGATGAGATTATTAGTTTTATCAATTTCTATATATGCTTGTTTATAAGGGAAGTTTTTTGATTGTGTTCTGTGGGTAATAGGTATGGTGGTAGTGTTATTTTAAGTTGTAGGGTTGTTTTTAGTTTAGGTATTGTGGTCTGTAGTCTATATACAGGGTGTATCGGTAAGGTTGTTGACGTGATGGGAGAGTAGAAGAGCAGAGCTGGGATATGAGTGGTGGTGTGTTTGGTGTTTGTGTGAAGTGGTTGTTGAAAGAGGTAGCAATATTTTCGGAGGAGTGAGTTAAGTTAAGAGTTGATGTACTTACTTTACCTGGGTGGAGGATGGAGTTTATTGAGGACCAGAATTGTTTGGGTTTATGCTGGGAGGAGGTAAGGGCAGACTGGTAGTATTGGATTTTGTCCTGTTTTATAAGCTTTTTGGTTCTATTGCATATTCTAGGAATTTTTGCCTAATAGAGGGGTTTTTGGTTTTGTGCCAGTTGTCCCAGGCTTTGTCCCTATTTTTCATTTCAGACTTAGTGTTTTTTTGTAGCCATGGGGATGGTTGGGCTCTATTTTGGGAATGTCTTATGGGGGCATGGTAATTAAGGATGCTTAGGAATGTTTTATTAAAGTAGTCAACTGCGTCTTCTAGTTTGAGGTATTTTAGAGGTTGCCAGTTACAGTCTTTTAGGGATGAGCTGAATGAGAGAGGTTTGAAGTTCATTTTTGATGATGGGTTTCACCTTATAAAGGTGTTTTCTTAGTAGGAAGGTTGGGGAGTGATCTTGGAGGCTGTCAGATAGGCAGCCTGCTATATATGACTGGGGGCTCTTATTGACTAGTATCCAATCAAGAGTAGTGTGTTTGTTGGGGTTTTTATTTTTCCTAGTAGGTGACTGGACTAGTTGGGTGAAGCCATGAAGGTTTACATGATGGGTTGGGTGGTTGCTAGAACAGGAATGCCAGTCAGTGTTGAAGTCTCCTAGAATTAAAGTATATTGGGGTAGGTGGTGGGTAGGCCAGCTGAGGAGGTTTTCAAGTGGAGGGATGTTTTGGCCAGGTGGGAAGTAGCAACTTATTATGTTTAGGGTTTTATTTTGGTTTATTTTAAGGTTGGTATGTATTATTTCTTCCTTAACTATTTGGGGAGCTGCTAACTGTAAGATCTGGATGTCTAGATGCCGCTTAAATATTTTAGCTATACTACCTCCTTTTTTGTTTAGTCGGTCTACTCTTAGTATATTTTAACCGGTAGGGAGGATTTGCTCATTAGTAATGTGTGGTTTTAACCATGTTTCTGAAAGGATCATTACATCTGGGGAGTAGAAGTCTATGGTGGCATGGAGTTCATGCACCTTGTTGCATATACTTCTAATATTTAGGCTTATCAGAAGGAGGTCGGTTGGCTATCTGTTGGCTGTGATTTGGGAGAAGATGTGGTTTGTAGTCTGATTATGAGGGGAGGGGTTGGAGACTGAGGACTGGGATGGATGTTTCCACTGAGTGTTAGGTTGGATATGGATGAGATTATTAGTTTTATCAATTTCTGTATATGCTTGTTTATAAGGGAAGTTTTTTTATTGTGTTCTGTGGGTAATAGGTATGGTGGTAGTGTTATTTTAAATTGTAGGGTTGTTTTTAGTTTAGGTATTGTGGTCTATAGTCTATATACAGGGTGTATCGGTAAGGTTGTTGACGTGATGGGAGAGTAGAAGAGCAGAGCTGGGATATGAGTGGTGATGTGTTTGGTGATACAGTGGTAGTGGTTGAGTGCGGGAATGGAGGAAGTTTGGTAAGATGTGATGTATACAAGGAGTGTGCATGCAGTGAATATAGGTATGGTGTGCTTGTACATGTTAGCTGAGTAGGAGGGATAGTAGTGAGAAGCTGTAGGAGGGAAGTATAGGTGTAGTGATGTTATAGGTTGATTGAAAGGTGGGAGTGGTTACTGTTTGTAATAAAGGTAGGACCACTGGGGGCAGGTGGAAATTGGGGGCAGGGAGGGGACCGTAGCGGACAATAGATGAAAGAAGACTATCAGTAGGTTTAGGAGCCAATTTAAAGGGAAAAAGCTTGTAAAATACAACCATAATACAAGGTAGGGAAGACCCTTCCGTGGCATTTTCATTTTGAGCCCTTACGGAGTACTGGGAGATGGGTAGGAGCACTACAGGGTTTAATAAAAAATAATTAAGTGTTCTGCATAGGGTTTCAATAGTTGGGAGAGGGAAATTGTTCAGCTGGTCATTTAAGGTACAGTGCTCAACAGGGTTTCCTAGGTACACTGCCTAAATAACAGGACAGTTTAATAGATTGTAACAGGTTTGGAATTTACAGAAACATCTAACATACTTTGTTTCAGACTGTTTGCAGCAGTATTCTGTTGCTGTCTTCTGGGGGACAAGATCTCAGTATATAGCTGTCGGACAGGATACTCTGTATTTCAATTAATGTGGAAAAATACAGATTTACTGGATAGACTTCTAGGAGGGAAAAGGGCAGTTCTTCTGCCTACTGTTTCAGACTTGCTGAAGTATAAGTTAATGGTGTTGGAGAAAGCATTTTACATCAAATATCTATAAAAAAAATAATATAGTCCTTAAAAAAATAAGTTTAACAACAATTTTACATACAGCCCATTTTCTCTCCCATTCATACATACGCAGTGTCTTCTGCTTTCACATACATAAATATACACACACAGACTCCTCTGCTTTCATTCATACATGCATTCACTTACACAAGATCTGTCTCACATTCTTTCTCAATCTCTCAGTCGTCAACTGATTTCATACACACATTCAGCCTCACTCTCTCTCGATCTCTCACACAGTCTCCTCTGCTTACATACATGCACTCACTCACATCACACATCACTCTCGCTTTCTCTCTCACTCACTTCATCCTCTCTCTCTCTCACATATGCAGTCTCTCTGCTATAATGCACCCATTCACACACACACATGTAGGTAGAAACACACACATGATCGCTCTCTCTATCTCTCTTACTTAAACATGCATACACACTCTCTCACACACACACACACACACACACACACACACACACACACACACATTTTCTTTTATTTCTATTTTACGCTCACTAAACAGCAAAAACACTGCTTAGCGAGTGTAAAATATGGATCACTCACTCTCACTGACATGCACGCATGAACTCACACATACACACACACGCAGACACACACTTACCTTTTTCTCTTCTTTTTAATATTGTATACTCACTAAACAGCAAAACCACTGCTTAGCGAGCATAAAATAATGGCAGCCATTCCGTTTCTTCAGTCCGAGCTCCACAGCGGCTTGATAAGCAGCCGTGAAGCGGCGGACTCATTCTTCTCAGCGGGCATTACTTGTACATTAATACCCTGCTGGAGAATGCTCGTTCTCCAGTCAAGGTATCAATGTACAGTTTGCCCATTGTCTAAAAAGTATTACTAACTTCAGTGGCATTACTCCCTGCTAAATTTAAGAAAGCTGTTTGTACAGCTGCTTGTTTATGTTTAGTCCAGATACAGTACCAAATTCAACTCACTGTATTAAGCCTTCCAATTTTCTTTGTAAATAAGGCTGGATTTGTGAGGTTAGAACTGTGGCCACATCTATTTATTTTTCCTTAAAATTAGTTCAGTGCATCACATTTGTATGTCTGTATTTCTGCTATCTTATTTTTATTTTGCATTCACTTCTGTTGTGAAGCAAACAGATACTAAGACTTGGAGGTATAGATTAAAAATAAATCTTTTCTTCTGTATACTGTTGCTTTCTGTTTAACCACTGTTTTCCTCAGGGGCTTGAACATTTAATTTCTTGGCATCTCACTTGCATGAACAATGGACAGCATGGAACTGCACTGCCCACAGCGTTTGATATGAACAATGGACAGCATGGAACTGCACTGCTCACAGCGTTTGATATGAACAATGGACAGCATGGAACTGCACTGTTCACAGCGTTTGATATGAACAATGGACAGCATGGAACTGCACTGCTCACAGTGTTTGATATGAACAATGGACAGCATGGAACTGCACTGCTCACAGCGTTTGATATGAACAATGGACAGCATGGAACTGCACTGCTCACAGCGTTTGATATGAACAATGGACAGCATGGAACTGCACTGCTCACAGCGTTTGATATGAACAATGGACAGCATGGAACTGCACTGTTCACAGCGTTTGATATGAACAATGGACAGCATGGAACTGCACTGTTCACAGCGTTTGATATGAACAATGGACAGCATGGAACTGCACTGCTCACAGCGTTTGATATGAACAATGGACAGCATGGAACTGCACTGCTCACAGCGTTTGATATGAACAATGGACAGCATGGAACTGCACTGCTCACAGCGTTTGATATGAACAATGGACAGCATGGAACTGCACTGTTCACAGCGTTTGATATGAACAATGGACAGCATGGAACTGCACTGCTCACAGCGCTTGATATGAACAATGGACAGCATGGAACTGCACTGCTCACAGCGTTTGATATGAACAATGGACAGCATGGAACTGCACTGCTCACAGCGTTTGATATGAACAATGGACAGCATGGAACTGCACTGTTCACAGCGTTTGATATGAACAATGGACAGCATGGAACTGCACTGTTCACAGCGTTTGATATGAACAATGGACAGCATGGAACTGCACTGCTCACAGCGTTTGATATGAACAATGGACAGCATGGAACTGCACTGTTCACAGCGTTTGATATGAACAATGGACAGCATGGAACTGCACTGCTCACAGCGTTTGATATGAACAATGGACAGCATGGAACTGCACTGCTCACAGCGTTTGATATGAACAATGGACAGCATGGAACTGCACTGCTCACAGCGTTTGATATGAACAATGGACAGCATGGAACTGCACTGCTCACAGCGTTTGATATGAACAATGGACAGCATGGAACTGCACTGTTCACAGCGTTTGATATGAACAATGGACAGCATGGAACTGCACTGTTCACAGCGCTTGATATGAACAATGGACAGCATGGAACTGCACTGTTCACAGCGCTTGCTATGAACAATGGACAGCATGGAACTGCACTGTTCACAGCGTTTGATATGAACAATGGACAGCATGGAACTGCACTGTTCACAGCGCTTGATATGAACAATGGACAGCATGGAACTGCACTGCTCACAGCGCTTGATATGAACAATGGACAGCATGGAACTGCACTGCTCACAGCGTTTGATATGAACAATGGACAGCATGGAACTGCACTGTTCACAGCGTTTGATATGAACAATGGACAGCATGGAACTGCACTGCTCACAGCGTTTGATATGAACAATGGACAGCATGGAACTGCACTGCTCACAGCGTTTGATATGAACAATGGACAGCATGGAACTGCACTGTTCACAGCGTTTGATATGAACAATGGACAGCATGGAACTGCACTGCTCACAGCGTTTGATATGAACAATGGACAGCATGGAACTGCACTGCTCACAGCGTTTGATATGAACAATGGACAGCATGGAACTGCACTGTTCACAGCGTTTGATATGAACAATGGACAGCATGGAACTGCACTGTTCACAGCGCTTGATATGAACAATGGACAGCATGGAACTGCACTGTTCACAGCGTTTGATATGAACAATGGACAGCATGGAACTGCACTGTTCACAGCGTTTGATATGAACAATGGACAGCATGGAACTGCACTGCTCACAGCGTTTGATATGAACAATGGACAGCATGGAACTGCACTGCTCACAGCGCTTGATATGAACAATGGACAGCATGGAACTGCACTGCTCACAGCGTTTGATATGAACAATGGACAGCATGGAACTGCACTGCTCACAGCGTTTGATATGAACAATGGACAGCATGGAACTGCACTGCTCACAGCGTTTGATATGAACAATGGACAGCATGGAACTGCACTGCTCACAGCGTTTGATATGAACAATGGACAGCATGGAACTGCACTGCTCACAGCGTTTGATATGAACAATGGACAGCATGGAACTGCACTGTTCACAGCGTTTGATATGAACAATGGACAGCATGGAACTGCACTGCTCACAGCGTTTGATATGAACAATGGACAGCATGGAACTGCACTGCTCACAGCGTTTGATATGAACAATGGACAGCATGGAACTGCACTGCTCACAGCGTTTGATATGAACAATGGACAGCATGGAACTGCACTGCTCACAGCGTTTGATATGAACAATGGACAGCATGGAACTGCACTGCTCACAGCGCTTGATATGAACAATGGACAGCATGGAACTGCACTGCTCACAGCGTTTGATATGAACAATGGACAGCATGGAACTGCACTGCTCACAGCGTTTGATATGAACAATGGACAGCATGGAACTGCACTGCTCACAGCGTTTGATATGAACAATGGTCAGCATGGAACTGCACTGTTCACAGCGCTTGATATGAACAATGGACAGCATGGAACTGCACTGCTCACAGCGCTTGATATGAACAATGGACAGCATGGAACTGCACTGCTCACAGCGCTTGATATGAACAATGGACAGCATGGAACTGCACTGCTCACAGCGCTTGATATGAACAATGGACAGCATGGAACTGCACTGCTCACAGCGTTTGATATGAACAATGGACAGCATGGAACTGCACTGCTCACAGCGTTTGATATGAACAATGGACAGCATGGAACTGCACTGCTCACAGCGTTTGATATGAACAATGGACAGCATGGAACTGCACTGCTCACAGCGTTTGATATGAACAATGGACAGCATGGAACTGCACTGCTCACAGCGTTTGATATGAACAATGGACAGCATGGAACTGCACTGCTCACAGCGTTTGATATGAACAATGGACAGCATGGAACTGCACTGCTCACAGCGTTTGATATGAACAATGGACAGCATGGAACTGCACTGCTCACAGCGTTTGATATGAACAATGGACAGCATGGAACTGCACTGCTCACAGCGTTTGATATGAACAATGGACAGCATGGAACTGCACTGCTCACAGCGTTTGATATGAACAATGGACAGCATGGAACTGCACTGCTCACAGCGTTTGATATGAACAATGGACAGCATGGAACTGCACTGCTCACAGCGCTTGATATGAACAATGGACAGCATGGAACTGCACTGCTCACAGCGTTTGATATGAACAATGGACAGCATGGAACTGCACTGCTCACAGCGTTTGATATGAACAATGGACAGCATGGAACTGCACTGTTCACAGCGTTTGATATGAACAATGGACAGCATGGAACTGCACTGCTCACAGCGTTTGATATGAACAATGGACAGCATGGAACTGCACTGTTCACAGCGTTTGATATGAACAATGGACAGCATGGAACTGCACTGTTCACAGCGTTTGATATGAACAATGGACAGCATGGAACTGCACTGTTCACAGCGTTTGATATGAACAATGGACAGCATGGAACTGCACTGCTCACAGCGTTTGATATGAACAATGGACAGCATGGAACTGCACTGCTCACAGCGTTTGATATGAACAATGGACAGCATGGAACTGCACTGTTCACAGCGTTTGATATGAACAATGGACAGCATGGAACTGCACTGCTCACAGCGTTTGATATGAACAATGGACAGCATGGAACTGCACTGTTCACAGCGTTTGATATGAACAATGGACAGCATGGAACTGCACTGTTCACAGCGTTTGATATGAACAATGGACAGCATGGAACTGCACTGCTCACAGCGTTTGATATGAACAATGGACAGCATGGAACTGCACTGCTCACAGCGTTTGATATGAACAATGGACAGCATGGAACTGCACTGTTCACAGCGTTTGATATGAACAATGGACAGCATGGAACTGCACTGTTCACAGCGTTTGATATGAACAATGGACAGCATGGAACTGCACTGTTCACAGCGTTTGATATGAACAATGGACAGCATGGAACTGCACTGCTCACAGCGTTTGATATGAACAATGGACAGCATGGAACTGCACTGCTCACAGCGTTTGATATGAACAATGGACAGCATGGAACTGCACTGCTCACAGCGTTTGATATGAACAATGGACAGCATGGAACTGCACTGCTCACAGCGTTTGATATGAACAATGGACAGCATGGAACTGCACTGCTCACAGCGTTTGATATGAACAATGGACAGCATGGAACTGCACTGTTCACAGCGTTTGATATGAACAATGGACAGCATGGAACTGCACTGCTCACAGCGTTTGATATGAACAATGGACAGCATGGAACTGCACTGCTCACAGCGTTTGATATGAACAATGGACAGCATGGAACTGCACTGTTCACAGCGTTTGATATGAACAATGGACAGCATGGAACTGCACTGCTCACAGCGTTTGATATGAACAATGGACAGCATGGAACTGCACTGTTCACAGCGTTTGATATGAACAATGGACAGCATGGAACTGCACTGCTCACAGCGTTTGATATGAACAATGGACAGCATGGAACTGCACTGCTCACAGCGTTTGATATGAACAATGGACAGCATGGAACTGCACTGCTCACAGCGTTTGATATGAACAATGGACAGCATGGAACTGCACTGCTCACAGCGTTTGATATGAACAATGGACAGCATGGAACTGCACTGTTCACAGCGTTTGATATGAACAATGGACAGCATGGAACTGCACTGTTCACAGCGTTTGATATGAACAATGGACAGCATGGAACTGCACTGCTCACAGCGTTTGATATGAACAATGGACAGCATGGAACTGCACTGCTCACAGCGTTTGATATGAACAATGGACAGCATGGAACTGCACTGCTCACAGCGTTTGATATGAACAATGGACAGCATGGAACTGCACTGCTCACAGCGTTTGATATGAACAATGGACAGCATGGAACTGCACTGCTCACAGCGTTTGATATGAACAATGGACAGCATGGAACTGCACTGCTCACAGCGTTTGATATGAACAATGGACAGCATGGAACTGCACTGTTCACAGCGTTTGATATGAACAATGGACAGCATGGAACTGCACTGTTCACAGCGTTTGATATGAACAATGGACAGCATGGAACTGCACTGCTCACAGCGTTTGATATGAACAATGGACAGCATGGAACTGCACTGCTCACAGCGTTTGATATGAACAATGGACAGCATGGAACTGCACTGCTCACAGCATTTGATATGAACAATGGACAGCATGGAACTGCACTGCTCACAGCGTTTGATATGAACAATGGACAGCATGGAACTGCACTGTTCACAGCGTTTGATATGAACAATGGACAGCATGGAACTGCACTGCTCACAGCGTTTGATATGAACAATGGACAGCATGGAACTGCACTGCTCACAGCATTTGATATGAACAATGGACAGCATGGAACTGCACTGCTCACAGCGTTTGATATGAACAATGGACAGCATGGAACTGCACTGCTCACAGCGTTTGATATGAACAATGGACAGCATGGAACTGCACTGCTCACAGCGTTTGATATGAACAATGGACAGCATGGAACTGCACTGCTCACAGCGTTTGATATGAACAATGGACAGCATGGAACTGCACTGCTCACAGCGTTTGATATGAACAATGGACAGCATGGAACTGCACTGCTCACAGCGTTTGATATGAACAATGGACAGCATGGAACTGCACTGTTCACAGCGTTTGATATGAACAATGGACAGCATGGAACTGCACTGCTCACAGCGTTTGATATGAACAATGGACAGCATGGAACTGCACTGCTCACAGCGTTTGATATGAACAATGGACAGCATGGAACTGCACTGCTCACAGCATTTGATATTGATTAACTAAATGACTTTCTTAAAGATGTGAATGGACACTTTAGTTTCAGTCAGAAATGAAATTGCACACTTCTAACACACTGTAATGTATAAAATGACAGTAAAATAGTAATACATACATGAATAAGACAGGCTCACACACCCACATACACCTGCGTACCTATATATCACAGGAATAAGCTATAACAAGTATTTGAAAGTGACGCAATAAACATAATAAGAGTGGAAAAAGAACTTAGGGGAAGTGTAAATAACTAAGGTCCACAGTTTAAAAATCATGGACTGCTTGTTTTGATGAACATTAGGTCATATTAGTAGAATTCCAGTTCAATGAAAGGAAACTGCACAAAATAAATAGGATGAATACTCTAACTTAAGACAGCTACTAAAATAATTTCTTGAAGAAAAATTCATATGTAACTGAAATAACACAAATCGCGTCACATAACCCGCAGCAGAACTAGCCATCTAGTGGTGTAAATCTTGGCTCTAGATGATTGTCATTGTTGAAGTGATACCCCAACCGCTTGTGCAAAAATGGGAAAAAGGGGTTGTGGATGGAGGGATGGATGGGTGGATGGAGGGGTGGATGGATAGATGGATGGGTGTCACATAACTACTCCAGTTTCCTACTGCTTTGACTCATTAAACTTTACATTGGCACCTCTATAACTATCAGTAACAGTAACACACAATACGGCAAACGTTGCAAAGATGTATTTTACAGCGCCTACTGTCCTGTTTCAATTGATGAGCTATCCAGCTTGCTTCAGCTGTAATTATATCATAGCTTTTTGATAAAATATATCACTATCAAGTGAATGTATTTATAATGAGCTCATTGTTGTACTACTGTCTATTTGCCATTTGTATTGTATTTTCTATTAGTATTATAATAACTGTACTGTGTTGGAACGTTCTTTACAACCTGGGTGGGTAGAGCCATGGTTGTCCCAGTCAGTCAGCGACCTGTGCTGATACTACAAGCCAGCTCCTCACCCCAGGTAGCTCTTCAACTGAAGAGCATAAAAAAGCACTTATAACAGTTAGTACACCAGCCTCAGCTAATACTTCCATTGTAAAAGTAAATAAATCAATAAATAGAGCACTTCCCAGTAATAACCCACTTGCTACATTCTAGCGATCAGATTATCACAGTTATGCCCACGCCCCTTAGCCCCAGGTAGCTCTTCAACTGTCATGCCTGATCAGTGCTCTTCACTGGTAAACAAATGTAAATAAATAAATGAAACTCAGTTACAGGAAACACATCACTGTTGAAAATGTCATCCTTTCTGCAGTGGGAAAGGGGTTGTCTCCCTGACCTTCAAACTTAAATATAGTAACTCAGAAGAAAGATATCCTGGTCAGAAAACAGGTCAAGCCATACTCCTGTCTGTCATGTATCCAGGATGAGGAATATTCATTCACTGAACCATTGATTCAGAATCCATAGCTTTAGGGAGAGACATTTGAATGAACATTTATAACAGTGCATTTTAAGACCTGCCTGTACAGTTTATGATGGGTGAGACATATTAAGCTTATTACAAGACTTTGTACACAGGAAGTCATATATGTATTAGACCATAGTTCAGAGTACAAGTTGTGTCAGATAAACATGGTGAAGTAGGAGGAGCTTACTCTGACTGTTAAAAAAAAAGAACTTGGGTAAAACAGATATGATGGCAATGAAAAACAGGCTGGATGTGAGGTAAGTGAAAGGGGACCCACAGAAGAAGCAAGTGATCCCTTATGTTGACAAAGAATTATTGGCAAAACATGATGGCCAAATGGATTATACTTCTTGTGAGGAGACTCAACATATCAGATGGGATCTGACAATTCTATCTGATTTTAATATCAAGTTGCTGAGCTGGTTATATAGTTGGCCATGTGAAGAGATTTAAAGAAGTGAATGATGTGATGGGTTATATAAACAGATGTGTACTCTCCTTCATAAATGTGGTACAGCTAAAAAAGCCATAGAGTCCTTGTTGAGTAGAATGTCTATACTGACAAGTGCAGTGGATGTAACTTGGCAATAGTCAGGAATCTCTATTTTTTCCAAATATAATTAGGTAGAAGTGTCTAGTACCAACCAATGTCTGTTACTTTTACTGAATGCACTAGTGTATGAATCTATGAAATCGCCGCAGTGCTTTGTGTAGTTTGTTTGCACCACAAACCATGCGTAAAGTTAAATACTTGGTGCCACATGTACTTCAGGAGGGTCAATATCCTACATATTATCATGGCTGCCATCGCATGACAAACACTATGAAGAACAAAGATTCAGTTATTGAACCCTGCTGCTGCCACAGTCTGGCCTCCATACATTTGTTTCTTGCAACTCACATATTTAAGGCCATAGAATCAATATACGGAATATCTCTTTTACCTCACCTGTATCTTTGACGTTTTTGCACTATTGCCTTCTTCAGCAATGTGTATGATTTAAACTATAAAGTAATACAGTTAACTGTCAAAGTTTTAGAATTCAAATAGTTGACACTAAAAAAATATACTCATCTAACGAGTGTGACAGAAGCATATTAGACTTACTGCTTTTTCTCATTTTAATTATGACCATTTGTGCCAGTTCTCGGACGTTTACTTGCTTATTTCAGCACATGACATGGCCATGTGTCATACTAGTAGGATAACTTCTACTGTGAATGTTAAAGCTGATGGTACAACACCGATGCTGTAGTGATTCTACAAAAAATGGATTGAGCGTAACGTCAACAAAATTATTGCCATGTTTGTCTGTAGCACATAATATGACTTGTTGACGTTCCCACAGATGTAATATAATTCTCAGTGGCAGTATAGTTGAGACTATACCCTAATTCAGATATTTTTGAGTATGCCTTGACCTTTCATTCTCCTTTGCTGTGTATATGAAACAGGTGATCAGAAAAGTAAAATTTTTCCTCCTAGTTGCTATCGATTATCCAGCTTATTTCTTTTTTTTTTCCATAATAAATTTTTATTGAAATATATTTTCCAAAAACATTACAAAAATACAATAAACATCACACACATAATACACTATAACTACTACAAACCATTTATACAATATCTACATGAAATGCTTCCTATATTTAATATATTCCTAAAATCAGTATCATGCTAATATAATATTGAAGACCTTTTCCCATATTTTTGGGTTATTAATATTTTTGTTAGTTTGTTTCAGAAGTAATTTATGTGCTAGTATATGTTTTATAGCCACAAGCTTAAAATTATTCCATGATGTCTTATGTGGTTCTAGCCAATTTGTGGCTATATAGAGTTTCATCAGCAAAAAATATTCATACAAATAATAGTTTGCGATCTGGAAAGCTCTCTTGGAGGAATGTGTAGAATCATAAATTCCCATGACAGTGTAGAACTTTGATAACCCATCTTTTGCAGTTGTACTTTAAGAGAGTTCCAAAGTTTATATACACATTTACAACTCCAGAACATATGAAGAAGATCCGCTGTTTGATCTGCACAGCATGGACAAATTGGAGAGTTCCTAGGGTTAAATTTATGTAATCTAAGATGTGTGTAATATGCATTGTTCCAAATCATCAATTGCGTGTACATCAGTTTTTGAAAAGAAACTGATTTCCTAGTTATATCAATTGCTTTTAATATCTGATTGTCTGTTACTGTTACTTTGTTTACCCAATACTCTGAAAGCAAAATTTTGTCCTGAAATTTCAAATCCTTAATTAATTTGTATGAAGTTGCTATAAATTTAGTGTCTTGTTGGATACGATTATCCAGCTTATTTCTAATTTAAGCTAGACCTTCAACATTGAAGGATGTCCTGCTACGCACCATAGAATTTTTATCTCACATTGATGACATCATCCCTCAAAACTTACACAAAGATATTAGAAAGCACACAGGACAGGATTTAAAGAGTTATATTGCACTCCTCATGATGTAGAGAGAACTGTTGTCTCTACTTAGCTGAGAAAGTACCTAATGATAGTCCACAGAGCTAAACTAATGTTTACTCTGATCTGTACTTAGACAACTCTTCTTCTGTAGATAAATAGCTAAGATTCCAGAACAACATTAGGACCTGTTACTAACAAATCCAGCCAAATTAATGGTATATATTTTTGTTTTCATAAACAGCTCAAAAGCCTTGCTCACATCAGTACCCATAACTTCACACTGACTACTGATAGTTAAAAAATAACTGACTGTTTCTTACCTCATTTTGAACTCATTTGAAATTACTTTTCTTTGTGGATGCAAGTTATTGTTGCGGAACTGACACTCTATTCTTTAAAACAGTAGTGCTACCTTCATGTTGTATCAGACACATCTCATTCATTCTTCTCACTGAGGGACGCACACAAGCTGTATCATTTACATTTGTAGGGTTTTAATGTTGCAGTCTCATTCAGTTTTATTTTATGGAACTAAAACATGGATGAAAAAAATGGTACTGTGTCCCGTTCCCCATGTCTGTAAAACAAATAAGGCAGTTACAGTATGAATGCTTTAATAAAAAAGTCAAGAAAGAAATCTTTAAAATTCAACTAAGTAGCAAAACTGAAAGAAAACCTTTACATAAATGGATGAGTGTGCTTAATAAAACACCACTGAAATAATGCCTTACTACGGACTGTCAGAATAATTTTCCAGTTCAGAATAGTCAAACATATGAAACTTATGAACATAATTTGTTGAAATGTTATAAAAACATGTGGAATGTTTTGCTCTTCATTTTACTTCCTTTTGTTGTTTTCAGATCTGTAGGAGATTCATAGGAGTTGCAATTAATTGCAAGACAATTTACACCTTGCCAATAGGCACCCTTAGACCTTCACTCTGTTTTCAAGGATGGCCTGGCCAGTCACACCAGTGATGAATTTCTGAACACCCACCAGTTATTCAGCTCCTTTTTTAAAGGCAGACAGTGTGTCATACTGTTTAGTTTACAAAGGGAGTTTGCTGCACAGGAGATGGCACTCCATGACAAATGCACCCCTCTTTATCGTAGTCATATGTTAGCTGGAGATCTTGGACTACTGTTCTAGTGTCTTGCTTACAGGTCTGTATGGGATCCAGTAATTCAAGAACTCTTCCACCTCTATAATCAAACAGTGCAGTTAACACTAGGGTCAGAGACGTAAACATTTCCCAGCAAATAAATAAGAATAGGAAGAGGGTGTGAATTGCCATGCAGCACCTACTCTAATACTTTTACTAATTATAGTATTTGACTTCCTTTATGTGTTCTCTATCCTCAAATAATAAAATCACATTTCTTATTCATTGGATTGCTATATAGTTTGTCCCATGAAAAACATATACCCTCAACATGCATCTGGTAGTGCAGCATGGAGGCCGACTGAAGAGGACATCCCATCATTTCTCCAGGGGGAAGAGAGTGTCATTCAGAGCAGCCCTGTTCCTCTCCATGCAGTATGAGTTGTGGCTTCCCAGTCTCCTTCAGGGAAATCTCACTGTTCCATTTGCCCCCAAGTGCATGAATCCCTTACCACCCACCTGGGAGAGGCCAGTTTGCTATGCCCCATAAGTCCGCCTACCAGCCTGTCTCATCCAGTGCCAGGGCCAATAATCAAACCCTGGTAATTTTGGGTACAGTTAGGACTCCATCTCTCTCTGTGCCATTGACTTATGCTTACTCCATTTTGTCTGAAGTAATTTGTTCTCTGCAAAAGTAAATCTTATTATCAGAGCTTTATTCCCATAAGGAGCTGTATTCAAATCCGAAGATGCACTCTGTCACCTGGCCTCCACCCCTGAAAGTTAATGGATGATTACCACTAGTAATTGTGTTACTTGAGTGGTATTTGGTAAATCTGCATCTTTTTGCACCTTTTTCTCCTGTTTGATGTATTTTCCCTTTCCAGTGTATTGATCGAGATATTTATTTGACAAGCTGTCCACATATTTTTCATAAAAACTGAACATAGCAAGCTGAGTTTCTTGTTGTGATTTCTGCCCCAGCCCATGTTAGACAAAACCAATTAGAATTTATCAGATTTCTTTCCACACATTATCAGCGGTTATCTTATTCTCTTCTGTACGTTATTTACTGTCCTGTAGTGTTTGTGGTTTACTAGTCAATCAAGCTGATCGATGTTTATTATTTTTTTTTGTTGCAGGATCCTGTTTCTCTTATTTTTTCTGTGTCTTCCCTGCCCTTCAATGTGCCACTCAGAGTAATGCTCAGTGTAGTAGGCATGAGGTATTTCTGTTAAAGCTCTTTTGAAGATCTAAAATAAAGTAGTGTTTGTAGGATATCTAGTAATGTGTTAACTTGTCAAAAGTCCAGTGCATAGCAGCTCTTATGGTGAGTTGACGGTAATGAGCTGTGTGTCTCAGAGTTGTTAAGTAACATGTGACATGGACGATGTGGGGAGGCTTGTTGTGCATCTAGCTGAGACTAGGACATGTGACTACTATAGCAATAACCCACGCCTGAGTGTGGGTAATGCTGGATTTACCCATGGATGGCGTGGTTTGGTCCCGAGGCGGCCCGGACCAAACAAAGCCAACCGTGGGTAAATCCAGCATTACCCACACCCAGAAGTGGGTTATTGCTATTATACAATGACATTATTTAAGAAAAGAAATAATTACTTTTCTTAAATAATGGCATTGTATAATGCCTCTTTACTGCCCTTCCGCAGCTGTCTGGTATTCTGCGGCAGTTCTGATGTACTGCGCATGCCTACGCAGTACATCAGAGCTGTGCGCAAAAGCACTGTTTCGCTATGTTAAATGGGTTTTACATAGCGAGACAGCTTTAAAATAAGCAACGGAGATGTCCGTTGCTTATTGTAACTGTCTCGCTATGTTAAACCCATTTAACATAGCAATAGCAACGGAGATCTTGCGATCTCCGTTGCTTTAAAACTGTCTCGCTATGTTAAATGGGTTTAACATAGCGAGACAGCTTTAAAATAAACAACGGATATCTCCGTTGCTTATTTTAAAGCTGTCTCGCTATGTTAAACCCATTTAATATAGCGAGACAGCTTTAAAAAAAAAGCAACGGAGATCGCAAGATCTCCGTTGCTTTACACTATGTCGCTATGTTAAAGGAGTTTAACATAGCGAGACAGCTTTAAAAAAAGCAATGGAGATCTCCATTGCTTTTTTTAAACCTGTGTCGCTATGTTAAACTCTTTTAACATAGCGAGACAGTAGTTATACTAACGGAAAAAGTCCGGCGACGGACCTTTTCCGTTAGTATATTGAGGGATTTACAACGGGCACGCTGGTTGGGCTGGCCAATCAGCGTGCACGTTTTAGGGGGGGAATTGTATAATATGCAATCCCTGTTGTCATGGCAAATGTGAATGGAAGTGACAGGGTTTCCTCTGTAGCCAGGTGAGCAGTCAGAAAGTTGTAATGTCATAGCTACCGGGCAGCATCCGGCAGAGATTGTGCAAAAGAGATTCACACTGGTGATGCACAAATGATTTCTCTTTGTTTATACTTGTATATAAACTGAATTATTATATTCAATTTCACTTCATGTACACTTTTTTTTGTCATTTTGTGTATCTCTTTGTAATTTGATGTGATTATATATGTAAAGTATCAGACTGTTATAGGCGGAAGTGGGCAGGAGCTAAGAATATTTGTACACGAGTGTATAACAACAAGTAAAGAACAGGCCAAACTGTATAATGCTTTCTCCATGTATTTCTTTTAAAATGTTTATATATTTGTGTTTTGATTTCCTGGTCTGCAATTACAAAAATATTTGTTTCGGCTCCCAACTAAAGTTAGCTGCTGTTTTGGTCACATTGCATTGGTGTCTTTGAGGTAACTGGCGAGTGTAAGAGATAATAAAATCTACTTTTTCACTATACTTGCTGCAGTTGGAAATGAAGGAGAGTTAAGGACATTTATTTCATTTTTTTGTGTGTTTAAAACTATGCCTTTTGATGTGATAAAAAAGCCCTAAGACAAACTGACTCATTATAGTAAACAATATCTGCATGGTCTTAAAAAAGAAGATGCATTTTTTTATAAAATTTAAGTTAGTACATTTAAGCACAGTACACAGTTAAACAGCATCATATGGGTTGGTTATCGCTACTATCTTACCCAGTTTTATGGCAGGTCATAGCTATAGTAACTTATCACAATTAATACTGCTGGAGAGGTTTATAGATAAATTATTATTGTAGTCTTCCTGTATTAATATTGCAACATTAAGAAAAAATGATCATTGGAAATAACAAGAAACACTGTTTAACTATAATCATTTTACTTTATACGTCGCTTAAAGCTTTTTATGCATTTAAAATTTGTAAGGTGAGTGTTAGTCCATTTTATTTGATTGCCTGTGTTGTCTTATTTTTGCTGCTTTAGTAGCTGAGTCCTTCAGAAAGAAAAACCTTAAATTTATTCATGCATCTTTGTCTTGCATATCTTACTTAATGCTCCAAAAATTGTTGCAAGTTATCAGCATTTTTATGTGCAGAGATAATGCCTGACCACATATTATTGAGAAGGGTTTTGTTTTCTGTTTTTTAGAGGGCAGTATGCTTACTGTAAATGAAATATTAATGCAGGAAAAGGTCCACTTGCAAAAAGATGGAAATATGGACGAGCAAAACACAATGTTTGTAAGACATAAATGCCTAGTCTCACAGCAGCAGCTGTTTCTTTATACATTAGATTGTCATTATGTTTGTGATATAAATGATCTTTGTTGAAAAGAGGAATGCTGAGTTACTGGATACATCAGAGGTGCTTATAAATTTGAAGATATAGCATTCTTCTCTTGCTGGGTGCTCAGCAAAATGATAAGATTCCAAAGACATGCATCTGGAGCATTTCTCCCCGGGCCTCCGCTGAAAATAGGCTCTGTGGAACCTAGTCGGACATTCCCGGTCAACAAATGTTAAATAAATAAAATAAATAAATAAAAGGTGAGGACTTCTGAGGAACATTTTCGACCTTCTCCCAACTAATGAAATTTAAAACAGATGTATTGTGACTCCTGAACTATATACAGCTACCCCTTTCCTATTTAAGTATTGTTAGTCAGTCAAGTTCATGCTTAAAATAATTGATTGCAACATTACAAAACTTGATAAGTGCAGCTTATATATCACTTCCATGACCAAGAAATGGATTTTCACATTCCTTAAATTTGTCAGAATATTTCTGTGGAAAATGTGGGCTCAGTTATTCTTCCTATGTGAGGTGAGGGATCTATTGTATTGCATTCTTAGGAGAATGAAACCGCTTTTCAATAAAGGCATGCACAGTGTGAACTTGATTTATTTATTTTGTGAAATTACAACCTCTCCTCTGTAAGTCCACTTTTCATAATAAAACTAAGCTTTTTAATGACTTAGAAATACTGTGGTACCCAAGCAAATCATAACATGCATTTCAGTTGAGAATTTACTGTCAGTAATCTGTTTTGCATGGCAACGATTGTTTAAAGCTGCGTACGAAAGGTTTCTCAGAAAGTGGCGAGATACTGATTCAAACATTTGTTTTTTTATAACAACTTACCCTAATTATCCTGGCATAATTTCCATAACATCAACATGATTAAGCATATGATTCTGGGGTACCTGAATAGCCTTTAGGTGTGCTTTGTCTCTGATGTGTTTAATGTCATTAGGGAGACCCACGCTATTAGGCCAGTGATGGCAAACCTATGACGTGTGTCAAAGGTGACACTCCACAATTGTTTGGGTGACACACCAGCCTTCACCAACACCCAAGTTACCAAAGAAACTGAATGAACAAAAAAACAAGAAACATGTTACCCTGCACCTATTTATTAAAACTCAGCAACAAAAAAAGTAATTAAGTGATGTTAATCAAATCAAATGCAGTGTATTCCATATTTTTCAATCCAATTCAAAATTAGTATTAAAAGTAGGGTAATTTTTTTAGTGCACTATTTTAAGCCCAATTATCAGTGCACATATTGTTTTCTGTATTGTAAGTCACCAATTTTTCTTTTACTTTTTAAAACATAGCAACACACATGATAGACGGTATTTTTAAATAAATGAATATGTAAAGAATTGTTTCTCTTTTGTCAGGGGGGTGACATGCCAGCAGAGTCAAGATAGGCATTTTCTGAATTTTTGACATGTCATGTCCAAAAGGTTCACCATCTCTTTATTAGGCAATTCCTTGGTTAATACCATAACAGGACAGAGGTGGAGTGTTAAAGTGTTTTGTCACATTTCCGTGACTTACCTTTTACATCACCAAATGCAGTGCAAAAACTTTCAATTAGGAGTTTCATTCAAACAGCAAATGTTTTCCCTCCATTGTAATGTATAAAAATCTTTCACAAACGTAGTTTTACCTGCAGTAATGCCACTGAAGAAGATTAAATGTGATCTTTAACCACAGTGACATCAATTGAGGGAACACGAGAGCTGTGTCCATGGACTTCAATGGACAAATGTAGAACATGTGCAGAGATATGCTCATTAAAGTCTATGGACAGTTTCCTAACACGACACCATGCTGGGAAACACTAAATTTATTTGGGTCATGTCTCTAAAAACATTTTGCAACAATTTTTATTTAAAAAAGCAGGACAAATAAATAAAGTGAGTCTTCACCAACATGCATTGTGCCACTTTATTCACCTGATGCCATGATGAAGTAGTACAGCATGCCAAAACATTTTAAAATATTCAATGGATACATTCATTTCTTATTCTTCTTTTGTTACCTGTTGTGAAGAATTTTTTTTAATTCAGTCATCATCTAGGTCAGCAAGACCCGCGGTGGTGGTGGTGCTGCGGTAGCGTTGTCGCCTCACAGTAAGACTCTGTCCAGTTCGATTCTCAGCTTGAGCGTCTTCTACGTGGAGACATGCATGAATGGGCGTACCTTCGTTGAAGGTTGTACGTCAGGCCTGGCAAGCCGGTACGTAAAAATCAACTGCCAATCATTAGCGGACCAGAGTTCAGCTGTGGCGACCCCTAACCGGGAAAAGCCGAAAGACACAAAATCATCTAGGTCAGCAAGAAGTGTTCATGCTCATTTCTTCATGCTGTTCTGAATGGCATCATTTCAATTATTTGACATTTACTTGGCAATTTTTCAACAGTGAATTGTTAAACAAAAAAGTGGTAAACATTCAATAAACAAATTACCCAAACGGTAACTATAACTGGTACAATTATTCAGTCAGTCTTGATATCACATAGGTGTGTAGGAACAATTGCCCCATTTTTAAAAACTACTATATTGCCAACTGTATTCAATGTAACAGTTGTTTGACTTGTGAAATTAAGTGTATGATATTACTGGAATAGATGAGTTTTGGAAATTATCACAAATAACTTATCTCATGGATTATTAGCAAGTACTGTGCTCATGATCCAAATTTACTTCATGGTGCATCATGTTGGTTTTGCAGTACTATAAAATTAATAAACTACTTCAAAAATCAGTATTTCCAGACATGCAGAAATACCCTACCACAAGAAATAGTTCTACAATAATATTCATCTAATATGAATAAATATCAAGTAAACCAAGGCATCAGTCTGATCTAGTCTTTACAACTGTAAAAAAAAAAAAAAAAAAAACAGATTTGTAATTATGCCCAATAGTTCAGACTTGTAATTTTGCTCACATGGTTTGCACTTACAGTGATAACATTTATAATGTATTCCATGTTGCAGAATAGTTTTAAAAGACTAGTGATTCACACTTTATATATCATGGATTGATGTATTAACTCTTTAGAGTATCCCTGAGTATACCCAATTATAGTCACCTTAATATAGTTTTAAATATATTAAGACTTGTTATGTGCATCCAAATGAAATTTCTGGGTATTTCTTAATAACCTTATGTCCCTTCTAATTGGCCACCTTCATTTTTTGGTTTAGTTATTATTTGCAGGTGGATCTGAAATTATTACAGTTTACAACCAGGTGCCTAGAAGAATTCCTCTTAACTATTAGTCCTTTAGCCTACTACTGTTATGATTAAATTATTTATGAAGATAATATTAAGAAAGATAAAAAAGAGATTAAGAATGATGTGATACAAGGGGGCAAACTAATACATGCTAACCCTAACCACAATCTTCTCCTTGCCCTAACCCAAACCTTGCACCTTAACTTACAAAAGCCCTTTCCATAACACAACCAGTAAACAAGACACTTAGAGACACACACAACCAGTATTAACACACATGCACAACACTAAACCTGTCCCCTTACCTAACTCTGACTCTAACCCTAACCCACAAATACCAAAACACATACCCTTATAATAAAGATTTAGGAAATCTGACATTTTCTGCATTAAAGTCACAAATAGTACACATACCTTAGTCATTCTGACACAGCATACACTCTACCAAACATCTACGTGACAAAATTACCACACACTGTATTCTGTCAGTTCAATGACATATTGACAAAATAACAGTGCTCCATATATATATATATATATATATATATATATATATATATATATATATATATATATATATATATATATATATATATATATGGGTTCCATGAGTTTGGTCAATTGTGCCTACGACTGACCTCTGTATTTTCAACAACTTTGGTGGACAATGCAGACTTTCAACAGTTGTGTGGTGTGGTAGCATGTGCCATATATGCCCTTTCCCCAAGGAAAGTGCAATCTCAGAGTTAGTATATATAATTAGCATGTGGATGTGGGAAGCACAGAGTGCTTGACCCACTGCAAAAACACTGCTCGTATTAATGCATGTTCCAATATTTAACTATAGAACATGCAGAGAAGGCATCGAAGCTTTCCAATTCATCATTGCTGTGTTGACATTAAGAATGCTGAGGTAACTTCAACTCAATTGTCATTAATTATATATATATATATATATATATATATATATATATATATATATATATGGTCTACTTTACATGGTCAACTGTTCAGAAAGTCGACTTTCATATGGCCGAGACCATATGATTGACTTTCAAAAAGCCGACCATGTAAACTAATCACACAAAACACAACAAACACTTACCTTAAACTGTTAGCAGGGGGGCTACGCCCCCACCCCCCACACCCCCTGTAACATAAATATACCAACTCTGAGATTGCACTACAGTGCGGAAGAAGGAAATTTTCCTTTTCCGCACTGTACGAAGATAGCAGTTCCCCATGGTTGGCTTTTCAAAAGTCGATCATATGGTCTCGGCCATATGAAAGTCGACTTTCTGAAAAGTCGACCATGTGAAGGGGACCCATACATACATATATATATATATATATATATATATCTGTGTATGTATGTATATGGATGTATGTCACAAGATCGACTCCTCAGAAAGTCATAGGTTCATAGGTGTTTACTAGACTAGCAACCACAAGGTCCTTTTTAAGCCTAGCCCTGCATCCCAAATCTGTGACTAGTTCTGATACCCATGATAAGTGTAAGCATGGGCCTAGGAGATATACCATTTACAGGATACTTGTTTGCATCAGAGATAAAGGTGCTAAACTAGGAATGAATTTCTGAACTTCATCTGGTTGACACCATATGTTGGACTTTCCAAAAAGTAAAAAAAAAAAAAAAAAAAGAGTACAACAAAAATGTATGTATTTGCAGGAACAACCCCCTCCTCACATCCTTTGAAAATTATATATAACAGCTCCGAAGTCGCACTAGTGTGGAAAAAGAGGGAAATTTCGTCATCCTCACTATACTGTGTTCTCCATATAAATACTTCAACTTTTCAGAAAGTTGAACATATGATCTCAAGGGTCTATATGACTTGGTCAACAGTTCATATGATCTCAACCATATGAAGTTTGACTTTCTGAAGAGTCACTTTAGTGAAGGGAACCCATGTATAAATATCACATGCATATATACTTTAGAGCACTTAAATATGTCAAAAGCCTGTATGGTAAACAACTGATTTGTCAACACTTTGGTTGACAAAACAGCTAATCAATATTTGTGTGAGTTCACTACATTACCAGGGCTTGGGAATAGGTCTTTTTCCCAGTATTGTGTGATCTCAGAGTTTAAATATATAATTAGCATGGAATGGGGGTGGTGCAGAAGCAGTTGCCCCCCAGCCTGCAAGAGACATAATTTTAATGCTGCATGATTTCAGCTAATGTCTCAGAGCATGAGCGGTTCAGCGTCAACTTTTTTTCAAGTTTTTTGTGTCAGTGTAAATGATGTCAACATTTGGGTCTTAAGATTTTTATGTATAATTATATATCTATATAGTTATATCTATAACTATAACTATATATATATATATATATATATATATATATATATCTGTGTCCCTAGCAGTTGATCGAGTCGAGACCATATGATTGAGTTTTTGAAAACTGGAAGCTTTTGAATGGAGATTGTGGTACAGTGAAGATGGGAAAATGTACCCTTTTCATCACTGTAGTGTAATCTTGGAGTTGGTATATATAATTTGCAGGGGGTGTGGGTGGTGCAATGGGGCTTGCCACCTGCAAAAATGTAAATAAAGGTAGATTTTTGTGTTTTTTTTTTATGTTCGAGTTTTTGGAAACTCAATAATATGGTCTTGACCATATTAACTTCAATTTTCTGAAAAGTGGATCATTTGACATAGACCTATAAATAAATAAAGATATATATATATATATATATATATATATATATATATATATATATATATATATATATATATATATACTATTCCTTTTAAAGTTGTGTATTCTGACCTATATAGCCTTATGTTTTCTGTACCATAAATGTACATAGATCTATAGATTTATACCTCAATAGATTCATAGATAGATAGATGAATAGAGAGCTAGAGAAGAGAGAGACTCCATGTGAAATGCTTAAAACATTTTCCGGTATAAGTGCTGATATTCTGATGCCCTATTTAATTGCTGTGTCAGACCTATTAGTTAACTAGAGAACATTCCGAACTTGCATAGCCAAAGAATATTATGTTTCCTGGCTGTTCTATGAAAGGATGGTATGGAGTTTGTCTTCCTGTCTGTTTCATGCTGATTATGCAAGCTGGTGGACTTTATGTCTGTTGTACAAATCCAGCTTAAATCCTGTTTTATTCCCTGAAATGCTGCATTTTACTGCAAGAGCTTATAGGGATAAAGGGCGTGTGTTTATAGTTTCCATAAATAATTCATCAAGAAATGAAAAATGAATCAGAGAAAGAGTTCACAGAACTGAAAAAATCTTCTATAATATGGTTTAAACAATAGCTATTTCTGTAATAAACAGCTTAGTAAATTCATCCATTACAAAATATATATCCCCTGTTATTGTATTCTAGCTCAGTGGTGATCATGTGATATACCATTTTATGCTGTTGATGCTTTTCAAGAAAATTGCAGATTTTTGTTCAGTATCTGTGTTAATGTCCTCTTCAAAATGCCCAGGGCTAGTTTCAGCTTTAATAGTTTGGTTTTCCAAGTAAAGCAACCTACATTTGTTGTAAGAAACATTAATATGACTTATATTTTGGTTTTCTAACAGTGCCATAGTGCCTTTTATGACACATTCTCATACCATCTAATAACAAATGTGTCACTGATTTATGTTTTCTTGTTTGTCATTCATCTTTTTAATTATTGTTAAATAAATTGTGAAGCTTTTCTCCCCTGACCTCCACTGTAAATGGACCTCTGTCCAGTCGGACTATCCCAGTTAACAAATGTGAAATAAAAATAAAATAAAAAAAGTAAATCTAAGCAATCCGTGTTCATAGGTATTTACTGACATTTTGAACACAGCAGGTCTGCATAATATTGTCTTTGTGTGTTCATTTGATATAAATGGATAAGCTAACTTTTATTTGTGCAATGACTATTTGCATGTTTGAGGTAATATATGCTTGTATGTTGATTTGCATGACATACTGCAAAAAAAAAAACAAGATCAGGTGTACATTGGCTACCTTAATAAAAAGTAAACATAATTTTTATTTCATTATTTATGTGAAATTAATAGAAAAATGTATCTTCTGCTGTTATCTGAATTATAGAAATATCTGAAAAACTTAATGAAAAGATACTTATAATGAATGCATTCTATAACAAAGCAACGGTAGATTTACTATTAATAATAACTTCATTTAATCAACACACAGGCAATCATAAGAAAAACATGTAACACATATAGTTTATTACATGCCCACACATCCTCTAAAAAAAGATATGCTAAAACAAACATTAGAAGATTAAGTGAAATATCAGAGAACATTGTTTATGAGGAAGTTTCTAAACTATATAAATAGATATGACATTCTCACTGATAGATAATGAGCCTTTTGGGCAAAACATAGCACAAATTAGAGCAACATAGTCATTAAGCAATGTGGAACAAGTGTTTTTGACTATTGCTGTCTTTTTAGATCTTAATTGGTATTCTGAAAGAACAAATTATGATATTCTCTTACAGAAACATTTGTATGTTGGCTTCGATGAAAATGTCATAACCTGGTTTGCAGGTTATCTAAACAATTGAATTTGTTTAAGTCAGGATCTTCACCTGACTGTTTAGTGTTCTGATCATTGCTATTTGCTGTATTGGTAAAGAATCTGTCTTATGCGCTACCAAGCTCATCAAAACCAATCATAATATTTCACAGTACAGTATCCGCGGTGGTGCAGCGGTAGCGTTGTTGCCTCTCAGCAAGAAGTTCTCCCGTTGGATTCTCAGCTGGAGTGCAGGCAGTGCCTTCTGTGTGGAGTCTGCATGTCCTCCCTGCATTTGGATGGGCGTTCGAAAGAAATGCACAAATGGGAGTGCCTTCGTTGAAGATTGGACATCGAGCTGGCACCTTTGCGTTCGTGAAAATCTACTGCCAATCATTAGCGGACCGGAGTTCCGCGTGGCGACCCCTAACCGGGAAAAGCCGAAAGACAAACAACAACATAAAATAATCCTTTTCCTTTTATTAAACAAACATACTTTGGTCTGCTTTTAGATCAACACTTATCCATTCAGGAACACAAAGAAAATCTGTCTGACAAAAAAATTATATTAGCTCAAGTTTTCATAAAGGTCTTCACTTATTTCCCAGGATGGTGGGCTAGCTATAGGTATAAATCTGATAATGCCAAAGTTTGAATATGCACTCTCGATTGTCGTACTAAACATCTTCTTCAATTCTTCCCAAGTCCAACAAACTGCAAACACATTTTTGTGATTCCTTTGCCTTTCACACAGTACATAACTCCTCTGTTGGACTTCAAAGAGGAACAACTTGTTATCACTGTAAGCAAGCCCTTTCCTACCAAGAAATGCAGTAATGCTTAGAACTTGTAAGTGAATCTCATTGGCTTACGTTAAATAGCAAACTTAAGATAAAATGCTCATTATACATGTTACATAATCAAAAAGGTTTCATCCATTGCTCACCATTTTATAATCTAACAAACAGTGAAGGAACTTTTCCAGAAATTACACCACCACCATGGAACACTATTTTACAAGATATCTAAAACATCCAGCAATTATAAATTGTTTTGATCACATGTGAAGGAATGTTTATTGGAAGAATACAAATAGCCACGTTTTAAAGACTGTGTTTAGTCAAATCACTTCAGTGATACTTTACACTTGCCGTTTTATCACTGCTTCTTGCTTTTCTGAACGCTGGTTTGCTATTAACATGAGCAGTCATAAGTCAGTTCCAGCATGTACCGTAAATTCTGTAAAAATTGATTAATAGAAAGTATTCATCTTTATATGATGCCTAAAGCTAATCTTCAGAAATACTTAATGTTTCATTTGGGGTATCCTGTTTTAAACAGTTATATATTTGCATGTATCATCTACATTATTTTTACATGTTTTGTCTTCCAATATACTATTCCTATATGCCTGGGTCCAGGATTTGCTCCCATGCAAACAGCACATCGGACAATGACCACCCTTCAGCACTTGTTGTTTCTGTAGCAGGTATGGGTTTTATGGGGTCAGGTTGCTAGCCGGAGGCCCAACCCTCCTCAGAGGGTGCACCACAAACTCGCATACAAGCACTCACGCCTAGGGCCGATTTAGAGTGTCCACTACACCTACTGCATGTCTTTGGAATGTGGGAGGAAACCCACACAAATGCAAGGAGGACATGCAGACTCCACACAGAAGGCACCCCAGCTGAGAATTGAACTGAAGAATCTCTTGCTGTGAGGCGACAGTGCTAACCGCTATACCACTGCACCATCCATCCCTACATTATCTGCTATATTTTTCTGTATTCTTATAGTAAATGTATTATGCCACGCTTTCTTTTTATTTGTCTAGATCATTGGTAGTTACTAGGCATATGGTCCATGAGAACATTGAGGAGCTAAACCCAGTTTCCCAACTGTACTTGCTCAAGATCACACAGCAGACAAATGGAGGTAGAAGGAAACAAACTCTATAACACAGGAAGCAGCTTGTTAACAACTCAGAGTCTTTATTCTCTGAGCTAACTTCCAGATTAAATTATGGTGGCTGGGCCATGAATAAAAAGGTTCTTCAAAACAGTTCAGCTGCCCCGTTAACAAGTGAACATTATATAAATCACACACACAAACCCTGTCTTACATAATTTTTTTTTTGCATGAAGGCATTCCCACACTGTACACCAATGTGGAAACAAATCCACAAGCCCCTGATCTCTCTCTCTCTACAGATATATATATATATATATATATATATATATATATATATATATATATATATATATATGTTAACTACACTATTGCACTAGCATGGAGAAAGGAAAGGTGTAAAACAAAAGTATAACTCACTGTTTTCCCTAGTTTGCAACTCCCACAGCCATAAACCAAAGCCCATGGCCTATGATAATGCAGTCTCAATATACTAATAACAGATATCCATAGGTTCCTTGACAGAAAAAGCTTTCAGTCTTTCACCTATGACGCTCTGCGGTGCAATTATGAGCCTGAGAATAAGTATAAATGACACCATTAAAGACATAGGATATGAGGTTCCACTTATATACAGAATAATGTAAGGAGTGGCTGTGTAATGTTAAGTTTCGTAGACATATATGAAATATAATTATAATTCTATATTAAATATAGAGTTTTGACTAGTGCCATAACTTAGGGTCAAAGTTTGCCAGATGTCTCTACATCAGCACCATCTGTTTGACTAGTGAAGGTAACGAGCCGTCTTTTTTTTTTTTTTTTTGAAAGGTATTTTCTTCCCAATTATTTGCTATTGCAAGAAAGGTCCAACTGTATACTTGAAATGCATGCCAACCAAAAACTGTTTATTTGAACTCCTCCTGCAGCATCCATTGATGAAATAACTGCAGCAAACAACAGTAAAAATCTGTAATGGAAAAATAAATTTCTCATCATACCTGTGTGCCGTAAATATGTTCAGCTAGATTCAAGTGTGAGTGACTAGAATGTAGCCAAGCAATATTAGCTCATGTTGAAATACTTCCTAGGTTCCTTGCGGGACTTTATTTTTTTGCTTTTAACAGAAAAGCTTCAAATTGCATTTAAAAAGCCCATTGTCTCTTAAGGAAGCCATAGATATTTTCACTAGAAGACAGGTAGAAAGTATAAAAAGGAAGCCAGTGAAGTAAACTTTGCAAGGTTGCTTTAAAAAAAAAAAAAGAAAGCTTATGAAATGTGAACATTCTTTTACCCATCTTTTACAATAATTGTGCCAGCAATCCTGTACCAAGCTTGGAGCTTGACTTGGCATGCTTCACAAAGATATACACAAAGGTCTAACTCCTGGACTAATGGATACAAATTCTAGAACAAGGATAGAGTCCCATCAGATGCATACTTCTTTACTTCTTTCAGTGAAATGCAGAGGAGTAACCTGGTAAAAACAGATCCTCCTTTTAACTAAAAGTGCCATGTCAGTACGTATGCTTGATTTCTTAATACTAGATCCTACTGTATATCAGATGATTGTATAATACAAATGTGAGCTATAATAGCATTGTCTGGTGTACTGTAAGTCTTATATATTTTTTGTATAATTTCTTGTATAAGTTTTGTATAATTGTTTGTATAAGTTTTGTATAATTTCTCTATGCGGAGTTTTTCTCCCCAGGCCTCCGCTGAAAATGGGTCTTACCACAGTCGGACTTTCCCTGTAAACAAATCTAAAATCAAATAAATAAATACTAGCAGGCTGAATGCTGGCTTAATGCTTGCCGAAGCAATGAAAATGAATTCAGTGACATCATATGATCAACATATTCTAAGTGATAAGTAACTTTTTTTGTAGTTCTGTTTTAGTATTTTCCTGCTATGATTTAGTAGTAAATACACGTGTGGATTGTCAGTATTGTTCTAAAAATTATTTTGTCTTGACATCTACAACCAGCATTTAAACTGTTTTTAGGTCCCTTATGCTACATCACAAAACTGTTTAAGAAACACCTAATTAAATAAATGTTAGCTGTTAGCTTGTTGTATTGTGCTGAATATAGAAATGTCACAGAAGTGACTTAGAGTTCCTTTTACTCATGAAATTCTTAATATTTATGAGGTGCTCAAATACCAAGGGATATGGTGTCAGAGCATTTAGGTACAGTGCATTGCAACTGAAACCTACTTAAAAATGACTGTGCACATAAACACAGATATCTGTTGTTAATAGTCTCACCTGCCCAACCACATGCACTTACACATTAGTGAAATTTTTCAGGCTAGAGTTCAGCTGCATTTATTCAGAAAGCAAAGTATCAAAAGAAACACTAACAGAATGCATTTCAAGTAACACTTAACAGCATTTAAAGCATAATGCTTGCCATTCATTAACTACCCCCCACACATACACATAAAATGTGGAACCTGTCTCTATGTGCTAAAATATACTTTTGTACATCAAGAACTCCCATCCGCACCATTTCTTTTCATATTAAACTAAAACAGATTATTTTCTACAAAAGGAAAGTGCAGTGTTTTTACTTTTTGTAACTTTAGATTGATTCCTTGTAGGAAGGTAGGACCTCGTTTTGAGCGCATTGTTGTTGTTATGATTATTATTATTTTTTTATTTTTTGCATTCTGTTTTCCTCATGCCAGTCAAAATTCAGCAGATTATTGTTCTGCATTGCCCCACCAGTAACCCATTCATTCCCTTAAGGGGCAAGTCACGGAGAGTCAAGCAAGACCATTGTATTCCTGGAAAGTAGATCACCCACCTGCTTTATATAACCCTACCCTGTTCCATGCTCTGCGTACACAGTACAGGTATAAGAGCAAGGACTGAGAGTACACTGAAACTTAAGGACTGTATTCTGGATATCCCTTCCTGGGCCCCTCAGGCATTTTACTTATGTCCTGCATGACTACCAACCTGTAGCACGTAGGGCAGAACTCCTAGCAGTCTGAAAACCCTTACCATTTTCCCCTGCTCATGCAAGATAAGAAGATGGCCTCAGACTACATAGTGTATTTAGTCCCCCATCCAGTCCACCATCACGTTTATGTCTATTAAACATGCATTAATGGTGTCCCAGATAAAATCCTTTCTTCTGAACAGTCAGCCTGCAGCTAATTATACCACTCAACTGTTATGATTTCTGCAAAGCATTATGATTTTGGTCCTCAGATTTAGTTTCACTCCTCCAGCATTTATGGTCTTCCTCATAAAGTCAGACCTGTTTTTGGGTACATAATTTATTAAATATCTAAACTGAGCCTATACAAACATTCACAATCACCACCGGTATATTGTCTACTATATAAACTCCTTCTATTTTGAAAACTAAGAAAGTGCTTCCCTTTCTGATCCTGTGTTATGATTTCTGAAGACCAGTGCTATGATTTTTTAATGCTCAGAGGTTGAGAGGTATGTAGCTCTGTTTTACTTATTTGAATCCTGTATTGACTAGGGTACTGTACATTATACTATGCCAATAAGGTCTTGCAAGTTAACCATACATGTGCCTAACAATGAAACAGATCTGGTAGTTAGTGTACAGGATTAGAACTCAGAGCAGTTAATGAGGTGCTACCTATTCAAAATACAGGGTTTCATTCTTTCTAACTCCATTTGTCTACTGTGTTATTCTGAGCAAGTCACTTAACCTGACAGTGCTCCTGAGTTCCTCTTAATAAGGGTCACTTGTGTCCATTGGGCTTACCTGGTTCACAAATGTCTAGAGAAAATAAAATGAAAACCATCCCGTGTACATAAATATGTCAGTAAGGTACTTGGTCACTATAATCAGTACATACCAGCAGAATCAAATAGATTGATAAGGCATATAGAAGTGTAACATTTGTTGTTAGGTATGGACATTTTCTCCCTCACAATGTTTAAAACTCTTACCTGTGTATCAGCTACCACTGTAAAAAAAAATTGCATTAACTCTTCTACACATTTACAAGACAGACTTATGTTTGCCCCAAGCCCTGTGATATCTTTTATCTGGTTAAAGCTGTTCTGATCAGTCAAACGTCTGTGCAAATATTCTTGTCTATATGAACAGGTAGTTACTGTCCCCTATTTAGTTTTACACCGACTGATTGATTTTGCATATGCTTTCCTGAATGATACCACGCTCGAACTTTGCTGCATTTTTGCAGTATCATACCCTGTAGTAGAATGCAGTTTCAATAAGAATATAAATAAATAAATAAATAAATAAATACAGATTTTTTTTTTTTTTTTGCAGACGGGACAATTTGCAGAGGGGACAAGACTATCTGCAACTTTCATACCCTCTTAGCATATACAGTAACTGAATGGCTTAATGAGCAGAGACTAGCAGTAGTGAAATTCCACCTCGCTCACCTTCTACGCAACAAAGATATATACAACACAAAATTGGGAGGTACTGCAGAGATTTGTACAGACTTTTTATAGGCATATAAATTAATAAAACAGACTAAATAAATTCAACAAGTATATGCTCACTTCAGTAGATGAGTAAACTGAATATACATGATAATATATTTACTTAAAAAATACAAATTTTAGTCAATCATTTAATTATCTATACATCACCAACAAACCAGTAAATGACAGCTGCAGAATTTGTCGACCTTTACCTCATTGATCTGTATTGCAGTTTACACCTATTCAAAATGTGGACCAATCACAAACCAGCAATATGATTTTTATGGGGAGTACAGGTTCTTGTAGGGATTGTGAGTGTTATCTGATCTAACAAATGGAAATGTGTGCTTATCTACTGAAGCTCATCTTAAAGTCTTTGTCATGTGTTAAACTGGTCAGGTCACTTACCTGAAAAATATCAACAATAGCAGCTATTTGGGAAATTGACAATAATGAAACAAGATACAATGCAGTACTTTATTATAGTACATGGCATTACCATAAAAAGAACAATATAATGTCATGTGAACAGTGCAGGCTACAAGATTGGCAGTAAAAACTCTAAGTGTCAGAGCCAAGGTGATAAAGTATTTTGTTGGGTGGTGGGTTGGCAAGGAACATTTTATATATATACATATATATATATATATATATATATATATATATATATATATATATATATATATATATATATATGTATAAGAGAAGGAGACTCATGATGAGGGGAGTCAGAAATGGGAATGGTTTCTTAGTATCACATTCACAATAAAAGTGTTTTATTCTACAGTCATATTTTAATTGTTACATTTAGTAAAATCTAATCTTGAATAAGTCTGATCTGACTATATAGTTCATGACAGGTAGAACTGTATATACAAGCCCAAAGGGAAAAAATATATGCTATTCACTGTTGGTGATTCCCTGCTGGGTGAGGAAAGTAAACCTATATTTTCTTGTCTGTGAGTGATAAAGCTGTTTTCTGTTTTACCTGCTCCATTTTGTTTTCTGTTTTAAGAAATCTGCTTGGCCTGGAGTTTATGTTATATGTGAGAGATAGACACATGTTTTCATTGGTTAAATTGTTTGAGTGAAACTTAAATATAGAGTGAATTTCTGGGCCATTGTCTTTTTCTGAAAATCAAGCCTGTGTAAACTAAAGGACTTTTGGTGATTCCCTGCTATTTTTTCCTTTCAACCCCCCTTTGTTGATCTGCTTTTTAAACCTGATTATTTTAAACTGCTCACCCCTACTGTAATTTGACCTTAATAAGCTCCTCCCTTTCTATACTGCTATTGATATCTTGAATTATTTGCATTTCCTTGTGCTTATATTGAAAAAGTGCATTTAGCCACTCATTGTCTGTTCTACTGATTTTCTTGCTTTGAATTCATTATCTAGCAAGGTGTTGGATAAAGTAATGTATTTTTGCACTCTACCAAGCACTTGTTTTTACATCAGAAGGTCAGTGGGTTTTCCTTCTTAGGGTACTGGTAGGTACCCTGGTCTGTTAAGTTGGGGAAGCACTTGAGACTTCTGCAAGTAGTTTTATTGACTGGAGGGCTTATTAATCAGCTTATCTTGTTTTAGTGCCTTTGAAAATTCTCTACAATCCAATGGCTCTAGGCTCATTTATACAAAGTGAAGACTTTTATTGAATAATCACACTTTTATAAGCTGTTTAAAGTACACTGCTGTATCCATATCTTTAAGTTTGTTTGTGGTAGTATTTTGTATCTTTCAAGTTTGTTTGTGGTAACATTTCATTCCATACACTCTTTTACTGTGCTCTTACATTAGGAGGACTAGGATTATTCAGCTAGTGGCAGTAGTGTGTACCTGGTATATCTGAGCTGGGAAGCAAACAAAAGGGCTATAAATATCTTTTTGCTCTTCCCTTATATATTGTGACTGTACTTTAGCAGTTTCACAAAATGTATTGTCTGCTGGAATTTTAAATAGTTAATTGCGCTGTATCTGTTGTAGGGCTGTTGTAGATAGTTTGTGTGGTCTTGTTATATTTGGGCTTCACACCAGCTATTCTACATTAAGAAGGTGTTTTTCTGCACACTTGTGATAGAAGTGTGCTGATCGTAACTGTCTGAGATGGGGCTTGCTGGTGGAAGGCTTATTGTGTGCTTTCCTGATTAGTAGTTAGCTTCAGACTTGTTTCTCTTTGTTCATATTTAAGCCTCGTGTTTGCATGGTGCTGCTGTTTGTGCAGCAAAGCTTGGCTTATGTATAGACATAAAAGCCTAGAAGCTTAGTTTTTCCTTAAACAGCTGTCAGTGGAAACCCTTCAGTCTTTTGTGCTGCTCTAGGAGCAACTCAGTTGTGCACTGAGTAGCATTGCCTTATTGATCAACCTTAGCCTACACAAAGTATAGGTGTCTCTAGTAGGTTTAGTGCTACCAGCACAATCCTGTCAAATTATCCCATTTCCTTCCCTAATAAACCTACAGTAAGAGCCTGCTATCATGGACAGGTAGTTTTTCATAATCTCTCTGGCCAGCCTGACAGACATGGGCATCCAGAGGCAATGTAGCAATTGTCTCAAGTATACTGACAATCACTTACTCCTGAAACAAACATATAAAATACTTTATGTGAGAGATGTAGTTACACTATGAAATTGGACGCAAGACACTCGCATAAGGACAAACTGAATGTCAAACGGGTTGTCAGCACACACACTCTTCTCATACTAAATAAGGACATGTAGAAATTGCCTCATGTACACAGACAGCCCTCTCCTCCTACCACCCAATACTACAACCTGTGAGAGATGCACTTATCTAGCCAAACTGGAGGTAAAGCTCTCTCCAATCAAGACTGAACTTGACAGTCAAGAGGAGAAGGTAAACACTTGCACCACACCACACTCATCACATAGCCTCACTTAAATCTACACCACCAAACTCCACAAATAGAAACACAAAAACATTTGTGGATGCTCTCAGTAATAATCTGCTCAAGCAACAGAGACCTCCAAAGCAGAAATGCAAGCAACCTCCACCCCCCCAACATAACCCAAATGACACATAGCCCACAGACTCAGTGTGCCACTCAACCACAGCCAATAAGGCAAAACAACGTACCCAACACACTAGTCATAGGTGAATCTATATTCAGGCACACTGATGTCCCAATCACCAGGCTAAATAAGGAGAAGGTTACTGTCAGCTGCCTGTCGGGTGCCAGGATCCACCACATAACCCATGCACTCAGGTCACTCCACAATAAGTACAAATATGACTCTGTCATTGTCCATATTGGTGTGAATGACCTGAGATGTACTTTCCTGGACTACATGAAAAGAGACATGGAAGAGCTCTCTGATTTTGTAGCCCAGGCAGGTATGACCCTAGCCCTGAGTAACATTCTGCCATCACCCAGAATGATGCCGCAGTACAAGGACAAAATGATTGACTTCAGCAATCGGCTAAGCTTCTGGTGCCATTCTGAAGGGATCCAGTGTCTGCCTGCCTGGAATTACATGGTTGACAGACCACAATGCTTTGCCAGAGGTGGCCTGCACCTGTCACCCCTGGGATTCCAGATACTGGCTAAGGTTCTTGCCACCCTGTAGTGCCTTTTTTAGGCAAGGTTCAAATGACACATTCACCACCATAAGAGGAACAGGCAAGCAAAAACTGAGGGTGATCCTGCTCAATGCTAGAAGTCTAAATTTCAAAAATCACTCTCTCGAGGCACTCCTTAAAATGGAGTTCATTGATATCTGTGCAGTGACTGAGACCTGGTTCAAGGCTCCAGAGAGCACCCCTGCACTACCAGGTGGCTATAACTCATACCACACTTTTTGGCCATGTAACCTGAACCGGAACACCAAAGGCGAAGGTATGTCCATATTCATTAAGGATATCCACACCTTCAGGCTAGTTGCTCAGCATAATGCAGCCAAAGTTATCCAAGTGCTACTAACTCTGGGCAAGACTGCAATCCAAATTGTAGCTTGCTACAGATCACCCACCATGCCCCAGGATTCCCACTCCTCTTTTCTTGATGTACTGGAAAATATTAGGGTTCAACCAAACACCCTAATAATGGGCAATTTCAACTACCCCACCATTAACTGGGAAAACTACTCATTTCACACTGAGCTAATCAAAGGAAGGACACTGAGGAAACTTGGAGCTATAATATATAACATTAAGTATCCTGTTTTTTGTTTATTTTGTTTTTTATTTCGTGTTATTTATAGCACTTTGTATACTGTGTATTTTTCTAGCTAGTTTCACTGTGTGTGAGGTATTAACTTGAAATTGTCCACTTTTAGTAAGCATCTGTTAGGTTGTTTGTTCCTGATAACTTGTTGCAGTTAAACTCTTTTTTCTAGAGGGTCCTTTAGCTGTTTAAAACTTTCATTTAAAGGCTCACTGCTGCTTTTCAGCTGTGAGAAACATTTCAGCAGTTTGTTCTAAGTAGTGGGGATATTTGTAGCATTTCCATATTCAGGCTTGTATTTGGGCCTATTGTTTGTGGAGGCTGTGTGTCTGAGCACATATTCAGGGACATCTTGGTTTAGCCAAAGCCATCAGGCATTTCAGTGAGAGAGAATTGTTTGAGGTCATTGTCTGACTGAGGTCACCTGGACTACAGCTTAGACTAAGCACCTCATTGGTTCTTTTGAGATTTCTTTCTTAAAAGCTGTCTCAGGTTTCAACCTTCTGTTACCTAAGAAGTTCAGTTGTGAAAAAAAAAAATAAAAGAAAATTATCTGCTTTTACTGTATTTGTGTTTCTTCCTACTTTATTTTGCTTTTGCGTCATCTTAAAAGTACTCAATTGTATTTATTACTGCTTGGTGTAACTCATTCTAAGCCTTTTAGTTTAAGCACTTGGGCTTCAGACCAGTTGTTTTACATTAAGAAGGTTTGTGGTCTGCACTGTAGTGGCAGAACAGGTAGCTTACATCCTTCTAAGTTGGGAACTGCTGATTGAGGGCTCAGTGCCTGTTACTCTAAAAATGTATTAATTCTGGTTTAAGCACTTGGGCTTCAGGCCAGTTATTTTACATTAAGAGGATTCGTGGTCTGCACTCTTGTGGGAGGAGAGGCTGGACTCTGCCCTTCTGAGCTGGAAATTTCTGGTTAAAGGCTTATAGTGCCTGCATATTTGAACTGCTTCTTACTGAAATTGGTACACCTTGTTTTCTGTAGCATAGACTAGATCCAGGCCTGCTGGATCTAGCTTTGTTTGTATAACTTGAGCACTAATCCAGGCATTCTTTAAAGTATTCAATTGTATTTATTACTGCTTGGTAGTAACTTGATTAAAGTGTAGCTATCATTCTAAGTCTTTTGGATTAAGCACTTGGGCTTCAGACCAGTTGTTTTACATTAGGAAGGTTTGTGGCCTGTACTGTGGTGGCAGGACAGGTAGCTTACATCCTTCTAAGTTGGGAACTGCTGATTGAGGGCTCAGTGTCTGTTATTCTAAAAGTGTATTAGTTCTGGATTAAGCACTTGGGCTTCAGGCCAGTTATTTTACATTAAGAAGGTTCGTGGTATGCACTCTTGTGGGAGGAGAAGCTGGACTATGCCCTTCTGAGCTGGGAATTTCTGGTTAAAGGCTTATAGTGCCTGCATATTTGAACTGTTTCTTACTGAAATTGGTACACCTTGTTTGCTGTAGCATAGACTAGATCCAGGCCTGCTGAATCTAGCTTTGTTTGTATGCTTGTTGTTTGTTTTCTTGTTATTTCCCTGAAATGCTAATTCCACCTAAAACGCGGCTTTTCAGCGCTTCTGTGGATCCCTACTGATATCTGCATTGCTTACTGTACTTATTTCCTTGTTTCACTTGAAAGAAAGTTACTATTTGTCATTTTTGCATTTAAGTTACCTGTAACACATTGCATTTAAGTTACCTGGCACTTACTCACTAAAGCAATTATATAAGTCATCACTAAAAAATTAAAAGCACTATACCCTCACAAACTCCCCAGGAGTACCTTGTTCCCCATTGGCCCTTTTTTTCAATTATAAAGGAATTCTCAATACTATTCTAGCATGTCCAAAGGTCAGTTGTCAATCTCCTCTCTGGTCCAGCTGGTGAATCTGGGAATCTTGAGGCAATGTTACAACTGCCTCATGTACACAGACAACCCTCTCCTCCTCCCAACAAATTCCAACACATGTGAGAGATGCAACCATATAGCCAAACTGGAGGCTAAGCTCTCTCAACAAAGTACTGGCGTAACCAGTCAGGAGGAGAAGGAAACCACACTCACTACAATTCTAGTCTCACATAGACCTACCACGACAGCAAACCAAACACATAAACACACAAAAACATACTCGGAGGCTCTAAATAAAAATCTGCCTAAGCAGCAGAGACCTCCAAAGCAGACACCCAAGCAACTGCTACTCCAAAACAAAACACGTGCAACACATAGCTCACAAAGCCAGTGTGCCGAACAGTCACAGCCCTTAAGGCTAAACAACACACCTGATACACTTGCAATAGGTGACTCTATCGTCAGGCACACTGACATCCCGCTCACCAGGCTGAACAAGGAGAAGGTCACTGTGAGCTGCCTGTCGGGTGCTAGGATCCACCACATAACACAAGCACTCAGGTCACCCCAAGGCAAGTACAAATATGACTCAGTCATTGTCCATGCTGGTGTGAATGACCTGAGATGTACCTCCCTGGACTACATGAAAAGAGACATAGAGGAGCTCTCTGAGCATGTAGCCCAGGCCGGTATGACCCAGACCTTGAGTAGCATCTTACCTTCACCAAGAATGATGCCACAATATGAAGACAGGATGATCAATTTCAACAATTGGCTTAAGTATTGGTGTCATTCAAAGGGGATCCAATGCCTGTCAGCCTGGGATGACATGCTCGACAAGCCACGATGCTTCGATAGGGACGGTTTGTACCTGTCACTCCTGGACTTTTGAATATTGGCAAAGGCTCTTGCTACCCCCATAGTGCCTTTTTTAGGCAAGGCTCAAAAGACAAACCCACCTCCATAGATATCACAAGGGGTAATGCTACTCAATGCCAGAAGTCTAAACCTCAAGATGCACGCACTCAAAACTCTCCTTAGCATGGAGAACATGAATATCTGTGCAGTAACAGAAACCTGGTTCAAGGCTCCCGAGTGCACCCCAGCACTACCAGGTTATACCTCATACCATGCTTTTCGGCTCCAAAACTTGGACCGAACCACTAAAGGAGGGGGAGTGTCAATATTCATCAAAGATACCCACACCTCCAGGTTGGTGGCACAGCACGAAGCATCAGAGACTATCCATGTGCAACTAACAGTGGGTAAAACTGCCTTCCAGTTTATAGCCTGCTACAGACCACCCTCCCAAACCCAGGAACCCCACTCGGCCTTCCTGAGACCACTGGAAAATATGAAGGTCTCTCCAAACACCAATATATTAGCCACCTTCAACTACCCAAACATAGACTGGGAGCATTACTCTAGCTCCAACACCCTAGCCCAAAGGTTCCTAGAATTTATAAACTCAAATGCTATGGAACAACTTGTTACCACTCCCACAAGAGGGGAAAACATACTGGACCTGAACATCACCAACATGGGGAGTCTATGCTCCAGACCAGAAGTGTATCCCTCACTGGTAAGATCAGACCGTAAACTAATCTCGCTGGATATTCACATCCCGACCCCACCCCCTGCCCAGAAAACCACAGTGAAAAACTTCTCTAAAGCAAATTTCACACTCCTCAAAACTGAGGTGGAATACTTCAAAGCCCCCGGGCCTGTGGAAAATACAGCCCAGACCGCAGAATCCTTTATAAACACATTCTATAAACACCTTCAGGAATGCATGGATCATGCAATCCCAAATAAAACCAAGACCCAATCCTCCAAAGGCAGATGTCCTGTCTGGTGTACCCCAGCCATAAACAAACTATACAATAGAAGGAGGAAGCTACTACATGATAGAGCACAATGGGAACTCATAAAATCATCTAAGGCCAGCTTTGAGAGAAAAATTGCACAGGACACTAAGGATAATCACAAGGCTTTCTTTAGTTATGTTAGGAACCTGGGTGGGAATTCCCAGATATGCTCAGAATTAGTCCAAAATGACAAAAAATACACTGAACCCACAGACATTGCCAACATCCTAGCTGACAGGTTCAGCACAAATACCCCCCCCCCACCAAAAGGGCAAAATATCTATCCCAGCAGAGTGCTGCCCCCCTGACATCTCAGATGCTCAGGTAAGAGACGCCCTCTTCAAAGCAAAAAACACAGCATCAATGGGACCAGACGGTGTCCTGGGCTGCGTCCTACATGAACTCCAAGAAGAGCTAAACCCAAACATAAAACTACTGTTCATTCTCAGCCTTACTACAGGATATGTACCCAAAGAGTGGCGTACAGCAACGGTGGTCCCTCTCCACAAAGGTGGTGCCTCAATGGATCCTGGAAACTATTGCCCCATAAGCCTGACTAGCTTGGTCTGCAAAGCTATGGAAAGGATCTTCATGGACCTCATAAATAAAGATATTGGGGACATACAGACACTGGATCCTACCCAGTTCCGCTTTGTTAAGGGCAGATCCTGCCTCTTAAACCTGGTCTATTTCTTTGAAACCGTCACCAAGGCCATTGACGAGGGGAAGGTGGTCCACACAGCCTAACTGGACCTCACAAAAGCCTTTGATACAATACCCCACTTGGGCATTATAGATAAGCTCACCAGCTTAAATATAAACCCCTATGTCACTAGATGGGTTGCAAACTGGCTCAAGGACAGAACCCACATGGTTAGAATTGCTGGAGCCATGTTGCACTCCAAACCAGTTACAAGTGGCGTCCCACAAGGCTCAGTCCTGGGACCTCTCTTGTTCGGTATATATTTCTTGGAGGTACAGGCCAACACGGAAGGACTGTGGCTGACCAAGTTCGCAGATGACTGCAAACTGGGCACCATAATCGACTCTCCAGCTGACACAAGCATCCTCCAAAAGGGCCTCATAGAAACAGACAACTGGTGCCAGAGCCATGGCCTCAAGCTAAATGCCAAAAGTGTATAGTCATCCCTTTGGCAAAACAAAGTGCCCACAAATTACCACATAGGTGGTAATCCATTAAGTACAGAAGAAGTAATTAGGGATCTGGGGACCCAAGTTGATAGCAATCTCTCATTTGACAACCACGTGGCCAAAGTGGTTAGAAAACATTTTATATAGCACACCTAATCATGAAGGGATTCACAGCTAGATCAGGGAGGTCATCGTGCCTCTTTACTCATCCCTCATCAGGCCCATAATTGAGTACAATGCCCCTTTTGGGATGTACCTTACCAGACACCTGCAGCAACTGGAAAGACCCCAAAAGTACCTCACCAAGAGGATCAAAGGGCTCAAACAGATGCCATATGCTGCCTGGTTAAAGAAACTCCAGCTCTACTCAGTGGCATACCGCCTGCTCAGAGGCAATCTGAGCCTGACGTGTAAAGCCATGTCCAACCCGGAATTAATGGACATGCTGCACCTCAGAAAATCCAAATCCCATCGAGCTACACGCTCGAGAGACTTGAACCTCAACACTGAAATAAACAGGACATGCTGGAAGGACAGATTCATAATCCAGAGGCTCCCTTCACTCTGGAATAAAATCCCAGTCCAGGTTAGGCAGAGTCCCTCATTGACTCTCTTCAAGAGGAATCTTGATGAGTGGATGGGAGATCGTAGGTTTACCCCGGGTATCACTTCCGTGTCACTGTTAGACAGAGGCACAGTATACTAACCTCAAAAAAGGGCATAGAAAAATTAATTTAAAATGGGTGGCTTAAGCCAAACACACTCTGGCTAGGCTTATAAATGCCCTAGGGCAGATAGCCTAGTATGCACCTATGAATCTATGTACCAACTCCTTCGCTCAAAGCTTTCTGGAATTCATAAACTCCAATGCCCTGGATCAACTTACCCACATCCCCACTAGGGACAGCAATATCCCAGATCTAGTCATTACCAACATAAGTTCCACACCTGAAGTCAATGCCTCATTGGTCCGATCCGACCATAAGCTAATTACCCTAGATATCCACATCCTGCCTCCACCCCCCATTAAGGAAACCATGGTAAAAAATTTCTCCAAAGCCAACTTCATGCTTCTTAAGACAGAAGTGGTGAACTTCATGACACCCATGCAGATGGACAATACAGTTACAACTACTGAATCCTACACAATTGCACTTTAGAAACACTTACATGAGTGCATGGATCGTGCTATCCCAAACAGATCCAAGACGCTATCCTCCAAAAAAAGGAAGCCAATCTGGTGGTCCCCTGCCATAAACAAACTGTACAACAGAAGGAAGAAACTGTGGCAAAAGAGAGTAAATTCCCATGAGTGGAGGAGCTCCCTGGTCAGCCTCAGTAAGAAGCTGAGATCCCTGATAAAATCCTCCAAAGCTAGTTACGAAAATAAAATCACCACTGATTCTAAAGACAACCACAACGCATTCTATAGCTATGTCAAGAATCTCAATGGCAACACTCAGATCTGCTCTGAGTTACAGCATAATGGCACTAAATATACAGACCCAACTGATATTGCCAACATCCTGGCATATAGGTTCAGTGCTAACTTTACCCCACTCTCACCCCCTAAAGAGCCCATCTCTATATCAAAAGAATGCAAAGTTCTTGTAATCACGGCTGAACAGGCAAAAAACACACTCACCAAAGCCAAGAACACAGCATCCATGGGACCAGACAACATCCCAGGCTGTGTTCTACATGAACTATAGAACAAACTGACACCCCACCTAAGTACCATGTTCAATCATAGCCTCACCTCAGGCTTTGTGCCCACTGAATGGTGCACAGCGACAGTTATCCCACTCCACAAGGGGGGAGCCACCACAGGCCCTGGGAATTACCACCCCATTAGCCTGATGAGCCTGGTCTGCAAGGCCATGGAACGTATCATCATGGAACTTATAAACAAAGACATTGGTAATCTCCAAACTCTGGACCCCACTCAGTTTAGGCTTGTAAAAGGCAGATCATGTCTCCTAAACCTGATAGACTTCTTTGAAGCAGTCACCAAAGCCGTAGACAAGGGTAAGGTGGTTCACACAGCCTATCTAGATCTTGCCAAGGCTTTTGACACCATCCCCCACTCTGGAATTATAGATAAACTCACTAAACTAGGTATAAATCCCTATGTCACAAGATGGGTTGCCAACTGGCTTACTGATGGATACCCACACTGTGAAAGTAGCAGACTCCAAATCCGACTTCAGACCAGTGACAAGTGGAGTACCACAGGGTTCAGTCCTGGGTCCTCTCCTGTTTGGTATTTACTTTTCTAAAGTACAGGCTAACACAGAAGGTTTTTGGCTAACAAAGTCCGCAGTTGATTGCAAACTAGGAGCCATAATCGAAACTGCTAATGATGTAGACATCCTGCAAAAGGGCCTCACTGAGACAGATGCCTGGTGTCAAAGCCATGGCCTCAAGATCAATGCCAAAAAGTGCATTGTCATACCCTTTGGTAAAAACTCTGTACCCATGAACTACAACATAGGCGGTAGTATACTTAACACTGAAAGTGTGATAAGAGACCTTGGGACACAGGTGGACAGTAGTCTCTCCTTTGATAATCACATCACCACAGTAGTCAGGAAATCCTTTTACATGGCATACCTCATCACAAAAAGTTTCTCATCTAGAAAAAAAGAGGTCATTGTTCCCCTCTACTCATCACTCATTAGACCCATTATGGAGAACAACACCCCTTTTGGTATGTACCTCACAAGACATCTACAACAACTGGAAAGGCCGCAGAAATACCTCACAAAGAGACCCAGTATAGAGTACAATGACACTTTTTGTATGTACCTCACAAGACATCTACAACAACTGTAAAGGCCACAGAAATACCTCACAAAGAGGATTACTGGCCTTAAACAGATGCCCTACGCAGACCGTCTCAAAAAACTCCAGCTTTACTCCTTCACATATTGCCTACTCAGAGGTGACCTCTGCCTAACATACAAAGCTATGTCAAACTCAGAGCTGTTGGACATGCTCCACGTAAAGAAAATCCCAATCCCTCCGAGCTACACACTCTAGGGACCTAAACCTTGTCACCACAATAAACAGAACATGCTGGAGGGATAGATTCCTGTCCCAGAGACTTCCCATACTCTGGAAAAAACTACCTATCTATATCAAATAAAGCTCATTAGCACTCTTCAAGAAAAATCTTGATGATTGGATGGGAAATAGGAAATTCACCCCGGGGAACACCTCTGTGGCTCTGCTCAACAGTAGCACAGGAAAATAATTTTCTTGGGTGGCAAAAGCCAAGGTACTTTTTTGGCTGGGCTTGTATAAGCCTCAGGCCCGATACCCTAGTACCTACCTATGAACCTGACACATAAACCCACATATGTGGAGGTACTCACTAGTAACTTACCAAAAGATCAGAGTTTTTCCAAACAGAAACCACTTATATACATAACAATGCAAAAAAACAACCACAACACACAATAACACACACACCATTGTCTCAGCAAATAAGCCCATAAGGCATAACACCACAAAAACCTAATATATTAGTCATAGTTGACTCCATTATGAGATACATGGATGCTCCCCTCACCAGGATGAATAAGGAATAGGTTATGGATAGCTGACTGTCAGGTGCCAGGATTCGTCAAGTCACTCAAGCACTCAAATCACTCATCCACAAGTACCAGTATGAATCTGTCATAGTTCATGTGAGGGTGAATAACTTGAAATGTGTACATCACTGGACAATATGAAGAGAGACATGAGTGAGCTCTCAGATTATGTGTCACAGGCAGGTAAAAACCTAACCTTAAGCAGCATTCTAACTTCTCAAAGGATGATGCCACAATACAAACGACAAATGATTGACTTTAACAATTGGCTTAGCTCCTGGTGTCAATCCAAGGGGATTCAATATCTGTCAGCCTGGGAAGACGTGATCAACAGGCCACGCTGCTTTGCCAGAGATGGTCTGCTCCTTTTTACTCTAGGCTTTTGGATACTGACAAATACATTAGCCACCCCATTTGTGCCTTTTTTAGGCACTGTCAAAATAACCAACCTCCCACCATAACAAAATCGTGTATAGACGTTGCAAGATAAAATCAAGGTACTGCTGATTAATGCTAGGAGTCTAAACAAGAAACTGCACTCCCTAGAAGCACTCCTCACTTTGGAAGATGCTGATATTTGTGCATAAACTTAGACATGGTTCAAAGGTATGGAAAGCACACCGGCCGTGCAGGGCTACAATGCCTTCCATACATTCAGACTACAAAATGAGCATGAAAGAACCAAAGGAGGAAGTATATCCATCTTCATTAAGGATAAGTGCACTTCAAGACTGGTCAGGCAGTATGACTCTCTTGATCTACTCCATGTCCAATTAACTATAGGCAAACTCCCCTACCACATCATAGATATAGGTCCCCACCATGAAACTGAAAAAGCATACTGCATACCTGGACTTACTGGACTCACTTGCCATACAGCCCAACACCTTTCTCATGGGTGAATTTAGTTTTCCTACCATCGAATGGGAAACATACACGACCATAAGCATGAAGGCATAGTGGTTCTTGGACTTTGTTAATGCAAATGCTCTGGGGCTGCTAGTCAGCACACCCACAAGAGGCTCAAATGTCTGGGATGTAGTACTCACTAACATGGGAAAGCGTTGCACCCCACCCCCCGTATGATGTGCTCCCTGGTAAGACTGAACCAAAAATCAGTCTCACTCAATGTAATTATAAGACCAGATACCCCATCAATCTCAAAAATGCTTAAGAATTTTTCTCAGACAAGTTACCTCCTACTAAGTGATGGTATAAGAAGTTACAAAGCCCCCTTCAAATACAGATAACGTGGACCCCTATGCAGAGGCATATACCAAATGCCCTGTATGACCACTTATGCAGTTGTATAGAATCAGCTTTACCTGATGGGAATAACGCCAGGTCTTGCCAAAAAAACAAGCCACAAAACAAGCCACCCCTAGTATAAATAGGCTGTACCACAAGAGAAAGTAACTAATGTCCAAGAAGAAGAGTGAACTCACTCAGCAGAAGAAGAAATCCCGCTATAGCTTAAACAAAGAAATTAGAGATCTTGTTAAGTCCTCCAAAGCTAATTGCAAAGCAAAAATAGCCTTCTATCTAAGGATAATCACAAGGAATTATTTAACTATGTCCAAAACCTAAAAGGGAATAGCCAACTATGAGCTGAACTGGTTGTGGATGGCAGCACCCATACTCAATCCGAGGTAATACCCAACCTGCTAGTTGACAGATTTGGATAAAACTTCATACCCTGTCCCCTGCAGTCATCTCTTAAAGTATACCAGCTGCCATTCCTCAACCTGTTCACTCAAGAGAGCAGGTCATCTCAGCACTCTCCAAGGCTAAAAACACGGCATCAGTGAGACCAGATAACATCCCAGGTTGCCTTTTAAACAACTTAAAACATAACCTAGCAGATCCACTTGGATCCCAGTTTAACCAGAGCCTGCAAACTGGCTATGTTCTAATGGAATGGAGGACAGCAACAGTAATCACTCTGCACAAAGGGGGACCATCAACTGACCCTGGGAATTATAGGCCCATAATCTTAACTAGCCTCATCTGCAAGGCCATGGAGAGAATCATTATGGACCTTATTAACAAGGACATAGGTAATCTTCAAACTCTAGATCCACCCAGTTCAGATTTGTTAAAGATAAATCATGCCTGTGAAACATGCTCGACTTCTTTGAGAAAGTCACCAAGGCCCTGGACAAGGTAAAGACAGTGCATACCACCTATCTTGACCTAGCCAAGGCATTTGACACAATCCTCCACTCAGGTATTATAGAAAAATTCACCCAGCTGGGAATTAACCCCCTAAATTTCCAGATGGGTAGCCAACTGGCTCACTGACAGGAAACATGCTGTCAAAGTAGATGACTTCACCTCTAGCAAATTAACATTTGCCAGTGGTGTACCACAATGTTCTGTGCTGGACCACTTACTGTTAGGAATTTATTTCTCAGAATTCTAGACAAACTTGGACAGCCTGTGGCTGACCAGGTTTGCTGATGATTGCAAGCTGGGAGCAATCATCGAGTCCCCCAATGATGTTAATATACTGCAGACAAGATTAATGCAGACAGATGATTCATGCCAAAGCCACGGATTAAAGCTAAATGCACAAAAATGCACTATTATTCCCTTTTGGAAAGGTGACATCCTTGATAATTACATTATAGATAGCACTCCCATAAATATAGACCCAGTGGTACGTGATCTGGGTGCTCAGGTTGATAGCAATCTTAATTTTGACCACCACATCGCCAAAGTAGGAAATCCTACTATGTGGCACATCTTATAAGCAAAGACATTGCTTCTAGATCTAATGATGTCATAATTGCATTATACTCAGCTCTCATCAGACCAGTAATTGTGTACAATGCTCCCCTTTGCATGTACCTAATTACCAGACATCTGCAACAATTGGAGAAACCACAAAGGTCTCTCACTAAAAAAATTGCAGAGCACATAAAAGCAAGTCTTACACTGAAAGCCCTATCACTGTATTTTGTCTCCTATAGAATGCTAAGGGGTGACCTGTGCCTGGCTTACAGTGCAGTCTCTGACCCGGCCCTGATGGTAATGCTACACAGTCATAAATCAAACTGCAAGGAGGTCACTCACTCCAGGAATATTAACCTAGACTCTGACATGAACAGGTTATACTGCAGAGATAGATACATTTCCCAGAGACTGCTACTTCTCTGGAACAAGCTTCCAATTCACATGAAACAGAGTTCCTCCATGATCCTCTTCAAATACAACCTAGATCAGTTGGTTGGTAACCACAAATTTACTTCTGGGATGGTGCCCATGTTCCTCCTGGACAGAGGAAATCAGTATTAACTACCATAAAGCCTTACCTGTGCAAACTTCACTCACCTAACCACCGACAATTGGGGCAACTCGGGATAAATATGGCTAGCCTTGTAAGGGATCCACGACTGTTAGCCTAGTAACCTCCTATAAGCCTATGAACTTCTGTTCTGCCAAATTCATATTATTTTGTCTCTGTTAACTTTGCATTCCATCTCCTGGTATCTTGCACCAGGATTCCTGTCATAGTTAATTTCCTGGAAATAAAAAGCGTCACAGCTTACTGTTTACATTTCCAGATTCATGGTCGGTATATATTTTCTTATCCTCTCATGTTTGCTAAAAAAAGAACAAGAAGATTATGTTTTGCTCACTCTTAGTAACATATAGAGTTTCATCAAATGTGCTTCCATGAATTACCTTGCATGCCTACAGTGATATAATAGCTTTAAATAACTATATTTTTTCAGTAAAATTAGATGCAGAGGTTACAAAGGGCAGCTTATACCAGTTGTAGTTCCCAGTACTGTATCCACCCTAAAACAAATAGCATATTTCTCATGTTGTCTCTCTGTGGATACACCAATCACTACCTTGCCATTTTCATGATTATGTAAGGGAGTTTGGGTGTAGACCTTCTAGACAGAAATAACTGAGACTGCTACATATGGAATGCAACTGGACTGATATATATAGTATGCCATACCATTTTAGTTCCCACCTTTTCATTGCTATATATAGATTTAGCAGTGTGCAATAGTGATATACTGTTACACTTAATTTTTTTTTTTTAATATTGTCTTACCCAAGAATGTGAAAATTGTAATAATTCAAATATCACTGAAGAATCACTCGATAGAAACAGATTAAGAAATCACTTCAATATGTAGTCAGCATTTCCATTACAATAGCTTATGTCTGTCTCGTTCCCTCAGGAACAGATGGAATGCATGGATGCATGCTGATAACAGATAAGTGACAGCAAAAAGTTCCATTCAGTAATGTTTCTGCTTCTGTTGTATACAGCATAATTGGTTACTGTGTATGTTATAACAGAAGATGGCTGGATTTACTGCATACAGCAGTGTGCTTCTCACTTCTTGCATTTGTATAGCGAATTAAGTGGTCACTTGAGCTTCATTTTCAAGGTAATTTGAATCACTTAACCACTCAAAATGATAACTAGTGTGTTATAATCAGTAAACTAGCCTTTGTTCTTCAGAGGATAATCTGCCCTTCAAAGGTATCAACAGGAAAAGCAGAGTCGGCAAAGAAAATGGTCGTATTAGCGGTCTGTCCTTCAGAAAAGGAAAGAGCTGATCCATTTCACTAAAATAAAAATCTTGTCAGGTATGGCATAAAAATGCAAGATAATACATGTGTTATGAAGGCTAGTGAACAGATGGTTAGGAGCAATCCACAGAGCTCTATACACCTGTAACCAAGCTCATCAAAATGGCCCTGCTAAAGAAGTATAAAACAAGTAGTTTTGCAGTTTAGATGCATGCCCTGTCGATCCCCATGTAAGGGATTCTTCCCCTACACCCCTTACTTAAATATAACACCAGAGATTCACGATTCACCAACAGCAGGGAAAAGGTCACGACTTTTACAAAATTTGGTGTTTAAATACGTTGAAGTGCAGTGAGGTTTACCATCCCCTTTGAAATATACATAGACAAAAAGTCATCCATGAGTATTAGCTAGCACATAATAAAATAGCAGAAAAATAAAAAAAATAAAAAAATGTCAGTTTATTAGTATCAACATACTTTTCTTAGTTTTAATCAGGAAGAAAACAGCTCTCTCACCCTCATCTCAAAATGGCTGCAGTGAATATGTCATTGCTGGAACAGACATAAAGTCTCATTTTTAATATTTTAGTGAACAGAATCCAGTTTTTCTTTCAGATTGTAAAAGTAACACAGCTCTGAATCACATTTTTAGTTAAAATGTCAAGAAATGGTTTAAAACTGTCTTAACATTCACCACCATTAAATGTGTTCTGACACACAGTTTAAAAAGAATTTGCTTTTTTGTTTTATTACTCAAGGGACAGTACTATGAAACTACAGTGACCCTTCATTTGCGCTTTATAGTGTCATTTTTTAAAGAATAACCTGTGAGAACTATTGCTAGCACTTTATTTTTGATAACATTCAGGAAAGTCTGCTAGCCGCAAAACCTAGCTAATGCCCTTGTGATATCTCCAGTGTTACCAATGAAACCTGATTCTTTAGAAATTTCAGTAGAGGCTCATGGTCATGAATCTCAGACTAGAAGTGGAAATCTTTCTTCATATGGAATAGCTAACACAAAGCTATACTGATGTCACAGTTGCTTTAATGAAACTGACTCATCTTTGAATCCTTAACTTTCTTTTCTACACATTTCCAACAAGTCAAGCAAAGCTTTAATCATTAATGTGTTCTCTACAGCACCTTTCCTTTTATGGGAAACATTATGGAACCAGGTGTGAAGGGTGCATGTGAATTGCTGTGGATGCACTTTTTAAGGTGCATCAAAGATCACAAAACACAGGTACTTATACCTCTAAAATGGTCTTTCATATAAGTTAGACTCAGACTCAGTTAAGTGCAATTTATGTCTTTTGTAAAGTAAAGTTTAACCTGCTTTTTGGCCTGAAACAGCAGACATGGGAACTAGTCTGTTCACCTTTATGCTTGTTAATGTAATTTCCTTAGTTAAAAGGCAAAGCAAAGTACATGCATTTTAGTATTATATGTCAGAATAGCTTGGGTTTTCAAATGGTTTAAAATTTTTAATTTTCATCTACGTTTTTCTGCAACCTCCTTTTTTTGCACTGACAAGAATCAGAATAACATGGAAATCAGATTTTGCAGCAACTCTGTAAAGGGATATTAGAAATGGGGATTAGGCTGGCAACATTGTTTGGAGTACACAATTTCTATAATTTGTTCCATGTCATTAAATTGTTTACTTTTATATTGTCCACCTTCTGTGATTTATGGAATGTGCAGTGTACATGCCATTCCACAAATGATGTTAATTTTTATGCACAAGATATTAAGCTAGTTTCTACCGTTTTAGCCTAATCTGACTCTGATCTCCAGCACGTGTTGAAGTTGTTTGCTTCTAAATGAGAAGTGATTGCTATGAAAATGTTTGCACTAAAATCTGAGGTTGTTCTCTCTCGGAAAAAAAAATAGATTACTCTCTGCAGGTAAAAGGGGATCAATCACTTCAAGTGGAAAAGTGTAAGTATCTTTGCGTCTTTCTCATAAGTGGATATGGAAACCAGTCAGTGAGCAGGGTCAGTGGTGAATGCCCTGTGAGCATCACAATAGACCAGTATGTACTATCAATCAACAGTTTTCTTCTACTGCCTTTTTTTAATAATATATTAATTTTTGTCATATAGAACACTGCAAATACCTCAAAACAAGTATGCAATAATAGTCAAACTATAGGGAAAACAGCATGACTTCTGTAATTATCAATATCCAGTTACTTCTGAAATACCTACAATTAACAATAAACTGAAGACAAACCTCAATCACATATTCAAAACACAACCATTTTCAACTAATCCACAGACTGTGCTATCATTTTCTGTTTTGGGATTGCTCAGCTTTGCAAAGGATGAAGCCCTCCCTTTGACGCAGATGTTGTGGGTTTGATTAGCCGAGCTCAGTCTTTGACAAGTCAGATAGATGATCTGATTGACCAGCGTTGTGATAGTCATTCTGTCCTAAGGGAGGGAGAGATCTTCCTGCTAGGGCTTCAGACCATGTTGGATACAGCAGATTCCAGATCTGCAATAGAAATATTTGGAGGAACATGCCAGAAATCTGTTCTTCAATTAACAATTCATGATGAAACTTTGCATACCAGTGTATGGGATGGGAAGGTGGTAAGCACAGATATGTCTCATTGCTGTCAGGATGCCAAATTTCTGTGATCCACTTACCTCCTATACATCTACTGCTTGGGATTCTATACCTGCCCCATGATACATTGCTGTCAGGATGCCACCTTTCTGTGATCCACTTACCTCCTATACATCTACTGCTTGGGATTCTATACCTGCCCCACGATTCATTGCTGTCAGGATGCCACCTTTCTGTGATCCACTTACCTCTTATACATCTACTGCTTGGGATTCTATACCTGCCCCATGATTCATTGCTGTCAGGATGCCACCTTTCTGTGATACACTTACCTCCTATACATCTACTGCTTGGGATTCTATACCTGCCCCACGATTCATTGCTGTCAGGATGCCACCTTTCTGTGATCCACTTACCTCCTCTACATCTATTGCTTAGGATTCTGTAACTGCCCAATGATTAATGGAGCCCTAGCATGGGGAATAATCTGGAATAGCAGAGGTTTCTGGCTATGGAGATTGAGAATGAGCATGAACCTATGAAGATTTCAACAGCTATTTTTCATCAGATCTAGGTGTCATAGTGTTCCAACATTCTACAATATGATTATGTTTTGTTCATATGATCAGAACTTCATTTCTTATGTAAAAAAGGTTATTTTATAAGGACACCACTTGTCTAGTTTACCTCCTTTTACAAATAAGTAAATAGACATTCCTGAAGTGACATTATTGAAATTATACAAAATTAGATTGCATGATTTACCATGCTAACTACAAGTACCAGTATGACATGGTCACAGTCCATGTGGCTGTAAATGACCTAAGACATACCTTATTGGACTATATGCAGAGCGATATGATGGCGCTCTCTGAATATGTGTCACAGGTGAATATGAATCTAGCCTTCAGCAGCATCCTACCTTCACCAATGATGATGCCACAGTACCAGGAAAAATTGACTTCAACAATTTGCTTAGTTTCTGGTCTCACAACAAGTGGATCCAATATCTGTCAGCCTGGGGAGACGTACTCAACAAACCATGATGCTTTACCAGATGTGGTTTGCACTTGTCACCACTTAGCTTCCAGATGCTGTCAAAACATATATGTATCCCCATTTGACTGTGTCAAATTGTTAAACCCTCCAACATAAAAAAATCACTCAGAACCAATTAAAGGTACTGCTCTCAATGCTAGGAGTTTAAATATAAAACTGCACACCCTGGTAGTACTCCTCACCCTGGAGAAGACAGACGTATGTACAGTCACGGACACTTGGTTCAGAAACATGGAGAGCACCCCAGCTATCAAAGGCTACACTGCCTTTCAATCCCCCTCAGTTCAGGATAAAACAAAGGGAGGAGGTGTCTCATTGTTCATAAAGGAGACGTACACTGCTAGACTGGTCCAACAACATGACTTGGTTGAGCTGCTCCATGCCCAACTCACCATAGTTGCGACCCCCTACCATATTCTTGCTAGCTACAGATCCTGTAACATGAGTCTGGAAAACCACACCTCCTACCTAAACCTACTGGAATCTCTTCACATTCAGCCTGCACCATACTTATGTGTGACTTCAACTACCTTTCCATAAACTGGAAGAGTTATATGACCCATAATTCACTTGATCATAGGTTTTTGGTCTTCAGCAATGCAAACACCCTGGAGCAACTAGTTAGCTCCCCCAACTAGAGGTACAAATATCCTAAACCTGGTACTCATGAACATGGGGGATTCTGTTCCCCCAGTGCATTAACTCCTCTCTGATAAGATCTAACTACAAAATGATCTCCTTTGGTATTAAAACTAACCTAGAACCCCCATCAAACTCCAAACTTGTTGAGAACTTTGCTAATGCCAATTACCTCAACTAAGTGACAGCTTATTAAACTTCCAAGCCCCTCCAAACTTGGATGACACTGAGGCCTATGCTGTGCTGTACATAAAAGCATTGTATAACCACATTCATAGCTGCATAGAGGAGGCAGTACTGGTCTGAGTCAAACCTGTGGTTACTGGCAAAAATAAACTGCCCTTGTGGACCCCTGGCATAAATAGGCTATTCAACAAAAAGTAAAAATCCTCTCCAGAGCCAATAAGGAACAGACAAAACAGTGCAAAAGGGCACTCACCAGTTTAAACAAACAAATTAGAGAGCTGGTCAAATCTGCCAGAGCAAACTGCGAGGTAAAGATAGCCTCCCAGGTGAAAGATAATCATAAGGCTTTTTTCAGTTATGTTTGTAACCTCAGGAAAATATTCAGCAATGTACCAAGTTAATCATGAATGGCAACACTTACACTCAGCCTGAAACTATAGCAAACCTGATGGTCAACAAGTTCAGTTCAAACTTCTCTCTCCATCACCTCCTACCACACTCAAAGAAATAACCACAATCATCCCCCTACTGATCATTACAGGGGAAATAGGTCCTTCCTGTGCTCACTAAAGTGAAAACCACAGACTCTGTGGGTCCCAACATTCCAGGATGCTTCTCAAATAGCTTAAAACAGAATCTATCAGGGTCACTAGAAACCCTCTTTAACCATAGCCTTAGGACAGGCTTTGCCCCAAAGGAATGGAGGACTGCAACAGTCATCTCTCTGCACAAGAGGGGCCCATAAACATACCCAGAGAACTACAGACCCATAAGCTTGACTAGTCTTATCTGCAAGCCATGGAGGGAATTCTTATGGACCTGAACAATAACGACATAGGAACTCTCCAAACACTGGACCAGATGCAATTTGGCTTTGTTAAAACGAGGTCTTGCCTACTCAATCTGGTGGACTTCTTTGAGAAAGTTACCAGGGCCATGGATGAGGGTAAAATGGTACACACCTAGCCAAAGCTGTTGACACAGTTCCCCACTTGGGGATCATATATAAACTTACTGCATTATAAATCATACCAGGGTTTCTCCGGAAAGCTTTTGTCAACTATAAAACGTATAAGCCTGCATGTGATGCCCTGTAAGTAGACTCTTAACAGTTATATTTTTTCATATGTTATCATAAAACTGGCAGTACAGTGTCTTTGTTTTTCAGAAAGACATGCATCACATAATTTTTCAGGATGAGAAATTTTTTTTCCTTCACACCAGTAAAGGACAATTTCTCATCCAGTGTGGAAAATAAAAATCTTATCCATGCATAAGCAAAGTAATTTTGTTAATTTGATTCATACAAGACAGGTGTAAGACAGAAGCAAAGTGGGTTGACAATTAAAATCATAGCTACTGAAACAACAGTGCAAAGCACACATTTATTGTTAGCCAAGGAGTTCCAATAAATGATAAAACTCACCACTCACTGTAAAAGCACCTCATGCATGTGACAAACATTTATTTTGACTTATGTTCTGCATCCTAAATGCTGCGGATGGCAATAACTTAAACTTGTGGATTGTGAAGGCTGTTCGAGGACAACTACAGCTGTCAAATATAACTCAACAGCATCAACATATATGTGCTTCTAAAATCAAAAGTCAGTGTTACAGCGGCTTCATAGTTTATAACCTGAGTATGTTTAATACTAGCTGCTTGACGTCTAATGGTTGGCTCATGTTTTGGCTGCTGACTAAGTATTCAATTAACTGGATACAAAACTACTAAAGAGTGTGTGAATATATGATTTCACATCCAAAAGGCAGTGTATTCAAAGTACAAAAGTCTTGTTTTTTCAGAGTTCAGTGTAAGAAGAGTCCTTACTAAGTGCTAGTAAATGACCTTTAATGAAATATTCTGAAGTACCGCTAAGTATACGGAGGGTGTGATCCATGATGAAGCCATTTGTCTCACAGTGCATGAATTAGTCGTACAGTAAATGCAAGAGGTACACAAAGTATCATTTTCATTAGCTTCAAACTGTCGCACTAACTGAAACACACAACATGCCTAGGAAGGCATAGTACTAAATAAACAGTGCTTACTGTCCACAGTGTACTACCCACAAAAGCTCATACTTAGGGTGCCTCCTTACTTCTTATGGTCATATAAACTGGATCTAATTGCTCTAAGGTCCTGCTCCCACTTCTCATAATTTTTAGAGTAATGCTTTTTATCAAAGGGCATGCATATCCCTTACCAGAAGTCAGTCATCTAGAAGCCATCCCAAACACTTGTAATTGCAGGGTGAAGGCTGCTTGTCCAGAGGAACTCCCTTCATTTGTAGAACAATGGAGTACTAATGCACATTATTTATTTATGTTTGCTTCTGTATGTTTTTTCCTTCAATGTTAGTCCATCATCCAGTGAATCTTTAGCATATTTGTCCTTGATGTGACGGTGACCCCGCTTACAGTGAGCAAAAGACAATCAGAAAGGGATGTTATCCAGCCAGACATGGACAGCTTTATGTCCCTGCCTATGTCTGAACATCCATCCAATCTCAAGAAGTTGAATGTTTATCCCTATGGATAGTTAGGGTCTGTTCCCCAACCTCAATTGCCTCACCATCCTAGACTGAGGCTATTTGTGCTTCAGAAGAAACCCTAATTTACCAGAGGTTATGTAACTATACAATGCTACCTCTTTTTTGCAAGCTGTCTCATTTAGTTGTTCCTGTATGTGCTGTCAGCCCACCCCCTCAATGTTGATGTAAACACATGCAGCACAGTGAAGACCTCCTATATGTCCTTAATGGGCATATGCATGCACACAAGGTTTAACGTCATCAGCTTGGGAGTACCAAGCCCACATCCTTCTACTAGTGTCCACTGGCAGCGTGGAAACCTTTGCTTTATCACGAGTAATTGGCTGTTGGAAGACCATCAATCATTCCCAGGGTGGGTGAGCTGTAACCCATTCATTTCCCACCCCCAACTTCCAAGTCAGTACTTGAACTTGGATCATCTGGATCTACACAATGTTTACACAAGCAGAGCATCACCACTTTTCATTATCTAACTGCCTTTCTTCATTTTGGATTACCATAATGATACGTGCCTTGTATATGCTGTATATATCTTGTTAAAGATGGTGGAACCTTACAATTTTATACAGAGCAAGCTGCAAAGCATAGCTGCAGCAGTCTGACCAGGTAATAAAAGAGTGTCTGAAGTCACAACTGCCCTCCTTATCTGTACCAAAGGTGCCAACAAACTAGTTTATAGAAACTATGGCAGAAGAGAGGTCACTATACTGGTAGGACATTTGGGTCAGTCATCTTCCTAAATAATGATAGCATACACTTGACCCTGCACTGTATGTTCCCCCTCATCCAAGATCTGCTTATTTATTCCTTTTCTGTAAAGCGGCATCAATAGTGGAGCTGCATTCTTACACTCTTTGTTATACTTATTTTTATAGAGCAACTTACTGTCAGTTATTCATAATGATTTGTATTATAAAATTGCACTTTTGTTGGGATGGCCACGAATTGCAATGTTGCTGTACCAATTCTATTTTATAGGACAAATGGCAGTTTATCCCACATATGTGCTTTACGGAATAAAACATTATTTGTTTGTTTGTTACTTATTTAGTTATTTATTTATTTGTATTTATTTATTTGTATTTAGTTCGTTAATTATTTATTTATTTATAAGTGGTACTAATAATCAGCTACAGTAAATCAGACATTGTTAGCATTATGCCCATCATTTCATGATTCAGTAGATATGTGGACAAATGTCCACCTAGCCTGTTAGCGCAGTCCTTTTTTACTTTACAGTTTTCTTCAGCTTTGTTTTATTACTTTTCTCTGCTATTTATATATTTATTTATTGCTTTGTTTTCTTTATTTAATGACGGTCCATTTCCGACTGCTCAGTTAAGCCTTCATCAACGTTCATCGTTATGAATTTCGTTCATTTTCCTGCTGAGAGTGATCCGTCACACCGTTGCAGGATTAGTGTCTTATGGTGGCTGTCGAACCTTAGCCTGAAGGTAGATTGACTTTGATCTATCGTCAGGGACCCTTGTGCATCTCTGCTGCTAACATTCGCATGCTAAAAGCAAACTGTGCAAACCAGATCTTAAAAGACACCCAGTCAGTTTATAGCCTCCTATGAGGATCACACAAGTGTGAGGACTGAACAGGTGGATTTTTGCTGAGCAAATGTTGAATAACTATTTTTGCCAGGCTTCCACTTCAAACAAAGCCAAAACCTACTTGCAAATCTAGGTACTTCCACTTAATGGAGCGTGAGGCAGTAAGACAACAGAAGCCTAGCAGCATGTTAAATATGGTTTAGACTTTGCATCTGGAAGGTTAAACAAAGCTGCATAAATATTAACGATTAGCTCAGCTGCTTGACTTTTTATTTTTGTCTGTCAAGTTTCAGATGACATAGTGTTTATCATTTGCACAACACTATGATTAGCCCAAACAGATAGATATCGATATAGATATAAATACAGATATAGAAATAAATATAAAGATAGATATAGATATAGATACAGATATAGAAACTGATATAAAGATAGATATAGAAATTGATATAAATATAGATATATACTGACATCTAACAATGGTTGGTGGTACAGCAGCAGTGTTGTTACCTCACAGGAAGAGGTTCTCTTGTTCGATTCTCAGCTGGAGTGCCTTCTGTGTGGAGTCTGCATGTCCTCCCCGCAGACGAGTGGCCTCTGAAAGACATGCGTGAATGGGCGTGCCTTCGCTGAAGTTTGGGCGTCGGGCTGGCAACTCAGCACCATAAAAATCGACTGCCGATCATTAGCGGGCCAGAGTTCCGCTGTGGTGACCCCTAACCGGGAAAAGCCGAAAAGACAAACAACAACTGACAGCAAACAATGGTGACATGTCCACTTATAAGTAATCTACAACTTGTTCACACATATCAAGGATTGCTTTATACCTGCTATATTCTAAAAGGTCTTCATTTTGTTGACACTGAAATCTCCTTTAACATTTTCTGACATTGTTTTCAGCCATCTATAATATGCTTATAATGTGTTTTATTCTTGCCCATATCTTTCTGAAAGCTACATTGATCTCTCAATTTTCTGATTACTTAAATGTTGTTTTGCATTTCTACCTTCCCTCCATATGTTTCCTTTCCCCAGCATAATTCATATTAATTTCTCAGTCTATATTATTTCCTTGAAGAGGCATTCCATCGAACACCTCTTTATCGACCTTAAAACAGCAAGCTTACAAAATATCAAACCTCCACATAAGCGATTTATTTCCCTTTGAAAGAAATCGCTTGCCCTACAAACACCAACAAATAACTACAAACACTACAAAGTGGGGGCCTGTGCCCCCCACACCCCGGTAACTAAATATACCAACTCTGAAATTGCACTACAGCGGGGAAAACGGCAAACTGATGAGGATTGTCAACCAATTTCTTTCCCAAGGAAAGAAATTGATTATGTGGACGTTCAATGCTTTCAAATTTCACGGTTTTAAGTTCGATGAAGAGGCGTTCAATAGAACACCTCTTTGAGGACATAATAGGAACCCTAATTTCTTTAAATACCAATTCATACATGCTTTAAATTATTATTATTTACCTTTTAACTGAGTTAATCTTTCTAGACATGGTAGATTTCAGCAGACACCCAACATGGTATTCATATTATCAAGATGTAATTAGACTAAGACACCAGAAAAATTCCTCTTTTTTATTTCAGAACTATTACAGGATCATTTATATCCACCTAAGCTGTCACCACCTCAGGCAAATGGGACATCATAGAATCAAAGAGTGAACATGGCAAATGAGCCAAATTTCGATTTACACCTTGCCAGTAATAAACCTTGGAGCTTATCTCCTTTTTCAAGGAATAACCTGGAGTGGAAATAACAGCCACAACCTTCTTGTCTTCTGACACTGAAGCTAAATGTGCTACCTGTTCAGCTGATACAGCAGTTTAATGTCTTGTACAAAAGTTGGTACTGCAGCACTTATGGTGTGCTTTAATGGCAGATGTTAGAAAACTAATCTACACATCTGGTGGGTGAATCAAAACCACAGCGTTCTGATCTTCTGACATTAAATGCAGGAGTGTCACCTGCTGAGGTACTGACAATGCAGAACTTTTTCAGGACTTCAAACAATACTCCAAATATATGCCTCATATCTGAAATAATGTATTTTTACTTCATAAATATATGCAAATCCTGTTAGAACTTGATTAATAAGTCTTTAAAGAATGACATAAACGCAGCTTGTATCCACTCTCTTTGCAAGCAGATTCATTTATTATAGCAGCAGTTTATATAGATAGATAGACAGATAGACAGATAGATAGATAGATAGGTAGATAGATACAGTAGATAGAAAAAAGGATATATAATACCCTTTTAATGTCTGCATGGGAACTGCAAGGGTGAAATTGATTTAAAAATGCAGTTTAAAATACAGATCTGCAATTTGGTAACTATAATATAAGGTAATAAATGATTATTGGCATTAAACCTGTGAAAAGAGCATCTTTAAATTTTTGCAGACTGTGTGGGTAGCTTCCATTTGATAAGAATCAGAACAATGGAATAATTCTAAGATATCTTTGGAGGAATGTCCTGGTCAGTATAAAGTTGGAAAATCAATGACAAATGGCATTCAGCTTGACAAAGAATAGTTCTTAACGTGCACTCAGTATGCAGTCCGCATCCATTTGATACAATCAGATAACTTAGTACTACGCAAAGAAGATCCTGCAGGGATGCCCGCATCTGTTTGTGTGATTCACAAAGGAACATGAGCAGGGAGGCTTCAACCACGGGTCACATTCTCAAAGGGAAAGCTTCATCGTTCCACTAGCGGCGTGACACGGCAAGCATCAATGGGGCTGGCGAGACGATTTCAATCATTTTAATGTCACTATGGTATCAAGGAGCTGCTGCTGAGGGGGAAAGGCTGACAGCCACTCAGGAAGAGAGCTTTCCTTTTGCTGAGCTTCTTATATCATCAAAGCAGGCCACTTCGACCCAGAACAGCTGTGTGGTGCTCGAGCAATGAGATTTTAATTATTTATTGTGGTTAATTTCATCTTCTTCCTGAGGAATCAGAAATGTCTAGTGCGAAAAAACTGCTGTTTATAGTTACATAAAATGCTCTCATAAACTAATAACCACTGACTGATAATTGCAAGATGTGCTCATATAACTGTGCTCAAGCTTTCTCTTTAGTAGACTGAAGCATTGCATGACCCTTGGTATACAGATTTAGACTGATAAGCAGGTGCTCAGATCAGTCAGTTTCCCTTTTTAAACAACATGCATCTTAAAGGAGGGCTGCTTTAATAGTTGTTCTGTTAGCGTTTACCATCCAAACATCAGTAATATAAATGCATGCCCATTATTTAGTGAGTGTACTGTGTTCCTTTCGATCACTAGCACATTTCAGCTCTAGTCCTGATACCAGAATTTCTGGGACAGATTTAATAGGATGCAACAATGTCAGCAGGACGTATCTGCACAAGTGACACTAATCTGAATATTACTTAAAAGAAATCCATTTCATCTTTAAAAGCCCCAGGATACTGTAACCCTCAGACAATCACAAACCCTTGTTGGAATGAAGGCATCAAATATGCTGTTCTGAGCACAAAGAGAAAAAAATAGCAGTCTGTGTGCAAGCCACTGCAGAAACCCACTCATATGTTGAACCTGTTAGGCAGAGGGCATCTTTGCCACATTAATCTCAGATAAGACACTAGAGGAGTTAATATGGGACATCACAGTAGAGCAAAAGTGTAAACAACTGTATGAGTTAATTACTTCAGAAGTAAACTGCAAGAATTGAAGTGCCTCAACAGTTTGCTCAGTATTCAAATCAGTTGCCTTAAGCCAAAAGACTTACTCATGCTGTGAGGTAAAAGTGCTCTTAGAAAGCAAAATTCACGATGAGAAGAATGTAAGGAAATGTCACAAGATCTCTGCACTTATACCAGAAGGCCACTAAAAATAAAATCCTATGAAAGCAATTCCACTTGTTTCTATTCATTTTCACGGGACTCTGCTTTGCACACTTTTGTACTGCGTTATATTTTGATTCTTCTTTGCACTTTATTTCTTCTGCATCTCCCATTTTATTATTATTTTATTCTGTTTATTTATGACTATATCCGTTAATAAAAACATTGCTCCAAAGAAATTTGTTTTAAAATGTGGCAGTATTTTCAGTCTGGTTCTGTGGTTATTTGTGATTATAATGGTATATCGTGTGCTTTTGAAATGGTACTCTCTAGTCTCACTTTTGCTGCTTTCTTGCTGTCACAATCTTTTCCTGTACAGGCTTGCAAGTATCCCCAAGGGAGTCTTCCCCGGGGCTCCACATATCTGAGAATACCAGTCAACAAAATGCACATTTATTTATCTTTTGTTTGGCTGTTTTATTTAAATTTCAGAACTGGATTGGACTAAACCACAGTCCCTGTGTTTATGGAGTTCTCTACTTCCCAGGCCTCTCCTGGAAAAGAGCCCATGGTTTAACATTCATAACTGTACATGAAATGTGTGACTACATTAGAAGGACAGTAGGAATAAAGTGCAGCATAATTATAACACATTCACAAGCATCTACAACTTTTGTTGTACAGTTTCTTTGCATAGTTTAATAATAAAAATGTTATGTTGCTGCAGCTCAAACAAAGATGAATGTTAGTACTATGGAAATTCATAAAACAACCATAACTAAATGTTTTAATATATGCATTCCCTTGTTGAGGTGGGGCCTTATCAGCCTAGCCAATAAGCCTTATCCTTTAAGTTAAGGTCCCAGGCTATCTACGGCCTGTATCTCATGTTATAGAGACTTTTTCTATTCCGTGGGTGACCTGCATTTTGGACCCCATACATGGCAGAAAATAGGGCCATATGTAAGAAGAAGAAGCAGGCAGACATTCATCCACAATGGCTTATATTTTACTTTAAATCGTCTAACTCTTGCCCCATTTTGGATGGCACAGGCAAAGCCAGTTACTGATGACCACCATGTTAGTGTATGCTGCTACAAAACTGTTAGGCTATGATGCAGGAGAAATATTTGGTGGGCTCACATTACCTTGAGCCTGTATGACATGGGGACCTATGTAGCAGTACTTCTACAGCAGTCTACTAATGCCTAAACCCCAGGAAAGATGACATGACACCAGCCACTTACTTTGCTTCCTACCTGACTGGTTCCTTCAGTATCCGGTTCTGATAGCGAAGCCCAGGTTACCTGTCAAAACTCAAGCCTAAAACATCTGCCCTGCAGATGTTTAATACAAGCATTAGTTCCAGTTAAATACATTAAACATCTGCCCTGCAGAGGTAGATGTTTACTACAGCATTAATTCCAGTTAAATACATTAAACATCTGCCCTGCAGAGGCAGATGTTTACTACAAGCATTAGTTCTAGTTAAATACATTAAACAGCTAATTGTTTAAAGCCTTGTTTGTTACAACTCACATACTTGTCTGGGAATGTTAATATTCGGTATAATTGATTTGCCAGAGGAGCTTTTTTTTTTCTCTCCAGGTCTCTGCTTGTAAGATCTTATAGCTGATTGTTACTACTATGTTGCTAAAATTTAGTAAGTTGTTTTCTAGTCCTGAGGAGCTTTTCTCCCCTTGTCTCTGCTGAAAATTAACCAAAACCTCAGCCAGACTAACCTATTTAACAAATGCAAAATAAATAAATAAATAAAATAAAATAAAATCTGCCCTGAAAACGCAGATGTTAAATACAAGCATTAGTTCCAGTTAAATACATTAAACATCAGCCCTGCAGAGGCAGATGTTTACTACAAGCATTAGTTCCAGTTTAATACATTACACATCTGCCCTGCAGACGCAGCTGTTTACTACAAGCATTAGTTCCAGTTAAATACATTACACATCTGCCCTGCAGAGGCAGATGTTTGCTACAAGCATTAGTTCCAGTTAACTACATTACACATCTGCCCTGCAGAGGCAGATGTTTACTACAAGCATTAGTTCCAGTTAAATACATTAAACATCTGCCCTGCAGAGGCAGATGTTTACTACAAGCATTAGTTCCAGTTAAATATGGTAAACATCTGCCCTGCAGACGCAGATGTTTACTACAAGCATTAGTTCCAGTTAAATACATTAAACATCTGCCCTGCAGAGGCAGATGCTTACTACAAGCATTAGTTCCAGTTAAATACATTACAGAGAACATGACTTCCTAGATCATATGCTTGTCACACTGAAAAGAGTCAATACAGTTTAACATAATATTCAGGTGCAAACAAAAATATCCATTTGAAGCAATTACAATCCTGAAACATTTTATGTGTGTCTGATTATCAGGATAATTTACCAGAAGCAAGTGTAGTACATGGAGTGCACTGATTGCACTTTGCAATTGTGAAGTGTCTAGTAGCCTTTAAATCGAACATGAGTACTTGTCATATCTACCCACTGTTAGTGTATTAAGTCTTTTATAGCTTTGAAATCTGTAAAACATTCCACACTCCAGCACTGCCCCCGTAATATGTAGTACTTTGGAGCAGCTAAAGTTCTTTACAGTAACATCAGTTCATTGTTCTCATTCACCAAACAACTATAGCACCAGGAGCACCAATGTAATTGTACATGGTATTAACCACCGTGTTTCAGTGTCTCATTGATATTTCCACATACAGAGCCTTTTTAATATTCTGTTTTAGTACTCCACCTTCTCTGATTTTAAGCTCCATACCACTGCCACTGGATTATTACCACATGCATTGTTCCATCCTTGACTTTCTACTATCTTCTTGGAGGAGTCAAAAGATGCCTGGGTTGTGATGGCTCAAAACTCTCATGGTGAAGACATGATAACTCTTTCCTACTATGGTTTCCATGGCATGTAGGGTGTGATGCAACACAATGCATTACAGCTGAAGGAGGTCACATGCAGCATCATGCATGATCCCTGTTAGGGCGTGATGCAACACAGTGCATTACGGCTGGAGGAGGTCACATGCAGCATCATGCATGATCCCTGTCAGGGCGTGATGCAACACAATGCATTACAGCTGGAGGAGGTCACATGCAGCATCATGCATGATCCCTGTTAGGGCGTGATGCAACACAATGCATTACAGCTGGAGGAGGTCACATGCAGCATCATTCATGATTCCTGTTAGGGCGTGATGCAACACAATGCATTACAGCTGGAGGAGGTCACATGCAGCATCATGCATGATCCTTGTCAGGGCGTGATGCAACACAATGCATTACAGCTGGAGGAGGTCACATACAGCATCATGCATGATCCCTGTCAGGGCGTGATACAACACAATGCATTATAGCTGGAGGAGGTCACATGCAGCATCATGCATGATCCTCGTCAGGGCGTGATGCAACACAATGCATTATGGCTGGAGGAGGTCACATGCAGCATCATGCATGATCCCTGTCAGGGTGTGATGCAACACAGTGCATTACAGTTGGAGGAGGTCACATGCAGCATCATGCATGATCCCCATTAGGGCGTGATGCAACACAATGCATTACAGCTGGAGGAGGTCACTTGCAGCATCATGCATGATCCCTGTCAGGGCGTGATGCAACACAATGCATTACAGCTGGAAAAGGTCACATGCAGCATCATGCATGATCCTTGTCAGGGCGTGATGCAACACAATACATTACAGCTGGAGGAGGTCACATGCAGCATCATGCATGATCCCTGTTAGGGCATGATGCAACACAAGGCATTACAGCTGGAGGAGGTCACATGCAGCATCATGCATGATCCTTGTCAGGGGTCTGCTAGACATGATCCTACTAAAGTGGTTTGCATATGCCTTCTTCATGCTCTCCATCAGATGGTCCTCTTGGAGTGTTTATATACAACATCACACCCCCCACCCCTGGTAAGAGTAGATCCAATGTACAGGCCACCTTCCCATTGTTGACCATACACAGATCCAGAATGCTAGAACAACCTGGGTCACTAGAAACATGGGCATACCCACTACCTCACAGCTGTTAAGCTAAATACATGATAAACTTCTCCGTTCCACATTAAAAACATCATAAGAAAAATGTGTTTCCTAAAATGTTTTATTCTGTCTTTTACTATATTTCCCAACAGTGTCCTGGACATTACTGTCAAATACTTCTTTTGCATTCTCTCTCTTTTATTTTAATTTTCAAGTCAAAAAGAACAAGAAAAGAATAAGTGTCAAACTATTTACAAAAGAACTGATGAAAAGGACAAGCATGCGCTATATGTCTCATACTAAAAAGATCCGACTCTCACAGTGTGCTATTTTACACTTCACAGACATATTAGCTGCAATGAGGAAAGACCTCATTATTAGCTAATTTGCATGTATTTGAATCACACTTACCATTGTGATGTGCACATCACTGCTGATCTGCATGTTTTGGTAGATAACTGCTGCTCTCATAAACATTGACATTCTCCCACCTCCTATATGAATAAGTATGCATTCATACATAAACACACACACACACACACACAGACACACACACGCCTAAGCACATACACACACATACACACACACACACAGGCACACACACAGGCACACACACACACACACACACACACACACACACACACACACACACACCTAAGTCCCTGACTTGTTTGCCCTCTTACTATCTATTGGTTTGGACCCACCCACTAATCACCTGTATTTGTGCCATTATGGCATGTGTCTAGTAAATCTGGTGGTTAGTGTGCCCTCCCACACCACCTTGATCCCTGCAATAGTATAGTTGCTGTTATGGTGCAATTGCATTTGCCCAAGTGGCTAGTATTTTGCCCCACCATCCCCATACTGCTTCATGTGCTATTATGGCACTCAAAGTTAGAGTAATACTTGTTGTGCCCCTCCCCATCTCTGTACTGCTGTGGGTTCCATTACAGCACTTAACGTTAGAGTAATCCCTGTTGTCACGTGTCATCCCTCACCCCTCCCCAACCCATCCCTGTACTGCTGTATGCGTTGTTTTTGCATTCAAAGTTAAAGGAATCCTTGTGGCTAGTGGCTCCTCTACCCCCCTGATCCCCATACTTCTTTCATGTTCAGTAGATGAATACAGCCTTTTGGCTATGTTCACTATCATTATGTGGTGGGGACAGCCATGCTGATTTATGCAGCTAAGCGATTTCTTGAATCACTCAGCAGATAGATGCCTCCCTAGAGGATCTGGGTGAGAAAGACCACATGGCTAATTGTCATACACCTCTTTCCTTGGCTGCCTTAACAGCACCCAGCATGGTAAAGGAGCAAGCCCTGTGTGAAGCTGTTCACACTCATGGTGCAGTACAGGGTAGCACCATTTTAGGGCTGCTTTTAAAAACAAAACAGTTACCCTAAGTTATACACAAAGGTGTGTACATCATGGTACCTTTTGAATGTTTCCCATGATGCACAGAGTTATTCATTTGTTCATTCTGCAATAATTCCACTTGATCGAAATCAGGGTCTCTGGGGGGGGGGTCATAATCTGATGTTCATTTTGTGCAGAGCAGTGAGCACCCACTCATTCTGAGATATCATTCCTACCTAGAAGCAAGTTGGAGGATTGACAATTCACCTATAAGTTCTGATTAAGATGAGTAGCAATGCTCAACACCTGGGCAAAATATAAGTCGCCTAGCTGAGAACCAAACTGGAGAACCATGTGCTACAGGGCTGTTTCGTAGCTTTTCCACAAGTCTGATCAGAGACACTAACTCTGTTCTACAAACAGGAACCAGGTATGTCCAAATAAACATGAGCTCATTTTCAGCAGAGGCCCAGGAAGAAAAGCTCCATACTGAAAAATTATGAAAGCAGAAATAACATATATCTTATCATTATGATTTACAAATTAGAATTTATATAAGTATGAACCAATCTGGTGCAGTATTCCATCCCTGTAAGTAGTTTGAGAATTCTGGTCATGCACGAGTAATTGTTTTGTAACATATTCATGGTATAACCTTATACAGATAAGAATACATGTACAAAAGGGATAACCAGAACTTTAGGGATCAGTTCTGTCGGTTAGTTAAGACTGGACCAAATGCTACAGCTGACTTTGTGCATGATCAAAAATCCCAAAGTAGACAGTCATGGGCTTTCAACCCATGAAAAACCTGTCTGACTGTTAAAAAGTGAAGTAGTATTAAACAGAAGAAAACCACATGGAACAGCTATTTTTTTTTTGTTTTTTTCTTATTACAAAAAAAACTCTATACTGTTTTGTTTCAAAGGACATGAAATGAACAAACGAGAATGAATCTGAAACTGTTATTGCACAGCAAAATTACATTCATGTAATAAAAACAGCATGTTCCAAGAGTTCTGATAATGGTAAAACTAATTTTCAGTTATTTAAAGCTATATCTTTTACATGCCTTTTCCATTACACCCACTCACCATCAAGATTACCCTATCAGACAGCCGCATGTGTTCCCCTATCCTGCATATTTCCCAATGAGGAGGAGGAGAGGTAGACAAGAGAGACTGTCATACAGATAGCCTCAGTGGACATTATATGTTATGGCCCTACCTCTGAGTGGGCAACTAGTGAAACATTTCACAATGAAAGCCATTATCCTACATTTTGCAAGTGCATGGTCACATGCAAGCAAAATTATGGCTACCATATGCCTAACTTGATGCCCAAATATGCACCCCTTGAGCATTTCTTGCATAGCTCGCAACCAATTAGGGACAATTCTCAACAGAAAAAGGGACAAATCCAGAAAAAAATCAGAGACACTTTTAAAATATTAGTTCTACTAACTTGAGACATTAACAAAATTAAAGAATGTGAATTAATATACATTTCCTGAAGTAAAATAAGCATTCGGCTCTTAATTATTGTCGTTATTTATTAAGTATAATTCACCACCTTTTGTCGAAAAGCACCAGTCTTAAGAGGGATTAAGAGGGACAGAGCTAAAATTTGAGTCAAAATCAGCGATGTCCCTGAAAATCAGGGACAGTTGGTTGCCCATCCAAGAGACTGTAGCATTAAACAGTCCTAGCCCACCCTCCCTACCCCTAATAATAGGCACAGCTACCCTCTCCATTCCACCTACATCAGGTGCTAAACTCGTTAATGAAGCACAGCTCACCTGGGCTCTTGCCTGGGTTTTATCCCTCTACACTAATCCAGCGGGTTTAAGCCTAGTATGTTGATTTGCTTATAATCTTCAGTGAACTTTAATCTAGGTAGATCTGTTTTTCTAGACAGAGAGAGAGGGAAACAAGACAAACTATAATGAAAATATGGAAATTTTAAAATACATGTAAGATGCTTCATGTCCTTCTACCTTGTAGTCACTTAGCCACATACACATTAACACACATGTATAGATATGCACGCACACACAGACATGGACACACTCCTCACACAGTTCTAGATACTGTAATGTAATTACATTTTATGTTTCAGCTAGTACACAATGTAAGTGTCACTTTTAATTCATGGAAAAAATTCTTAACTAGTAAAGCTAATACTACAGACACTTAAATAGACACATATTTGTTAGTGCATTAGTGAATGCAAAAATAAAGAAAATAAACCTGATTACACTAAATTCTGAAGTTGTGGTAAAACTGGAAATGATCAGAATAGTTTAAATTAAATTAAAAGCAAATAAAATTATCCAAGCAGAGCAAATAAACCTGATGAAAAAAAAGTATGACCCCATTAAAGCCACTCAGGGATGAAAACCATTTAGCCATAGTGGTAGCACACTCAAAAAACTTTTAAAATAAAATAATGTTCATTTGAAGCAGGTTTGCAGTTCCTTCTGTTATAGGCCAGTTTTGTGCTCCAAGAAGCCTTTCTCTCACTGGATCAAAGGTCAGGCCATTGAGATAGAAGAGTTCCTACCAGGGGCGGCTCGTGCTATCGGACTGCAGCCCTCCCACCTACAAAAACACACAAAAAAATCTTTAAAACTAAAAAACAAACTAAAAAAAAAAAAGCACGAGTCCCAACTCCCCTGCGCATGTGCAGTGGCATTTGAAGACTTCAGACTGCCTTTATCAGCAGTCCGGATAGAGAAACACAGGTACCCAGGAATCAGTGCAGTGACAACCGCACAGAAGAGGAGGTCTGGACTGCTTTGGCTGCAGGCAGACCCAATGAGGAGAGAGATGAGCTGGAAGACCCAATGAGGACTGAGAGAGGTGAGCTGCTCTCGCAGGACATATTGCGCAGACTGGATTGCTCTGTTTCGCGGGCGGGTTTGGTTGCTGGATTGCTCTGTTTTGGTCACTGGCTGGATTCATTCAGGAGGTAGGTGGTCACTGGAGTGTGTGTGTGTGAAATGCCCCAGTTACTATATACTGGTGGCAGATAGAGATACTCAGGCTTGAACCCTGTACCTTGGATGCAGGTGGCAATGACCTGAATTCCCTCTCCACCACCATTTCTAAAAAAAAAAAATTGCAGATTTTTGCCTCATATTTGTTCTGTTCCACATAAAATCTGTATCTACATTTTTCCTTGCAAAGTCTGTAGTGTAGTGGTGTACTGGTAGCATTGCTGCCTAACAGCTACAGGTTCTCTGGTTTGATTCTTGGCTGGGGTGCCTTCTGTGTGAAATTGTTCTAACAGTTGTCTAAGTTTATAACATGGATATTTGAAATTTGTCCCTATTTTTGGGACTGTATTCCCCCATTATTGGCTTTGTCCAGTTATTTTGTGCTAAGGTTGAGAGTTATCTATGCTGGGAACTGTATTCATTGAATGTTTGGGGGCTGTATCCCCCCCCCATTACTGGCTTTGTCCACATGTTTTTTGCTAAGAGGTTGAGAGCTATAGTGAGAACTGAATTCACTGAATATGTTTGGGGGCTGTATTCCCCCCATTATTGGCTTTGTTCAGGTGTTTTGTGCCAAGAGGTTGACAGCTATTGGCTTTGTCCAGGTATTTTGTGATAAGGTTAAGAGTTATCTGTGGTGAGAATTGTATTCATTGAATGTTTGGGGGCTGTATTCCCCCCCCCCATTACTGGCTTTCTCCACATGATTTTGCTAAGAGGTTGACAGCTGTAGTGAGAACTGAATTCACGGAATATGTTTGGGGGCTGTATTTCCCCCATTATTGTCTTTGTTCAGGTGTTTTGTGCCAAGAGGTTGACAGCTATGCTGAGAACTGAATTCACTAAATGGTAGCCATTTAAGTTTGTCTTCCTCTCTTTTACAAAATAGCTGATTTGGCATAGTGGTATGTTTCTCTGACTGTTTTGCACAGGGTCCCCTGGGTTAAAGATGTGGCAGTGAAATGTATGGTGGTAACACAGCATTTTATTCTAGCAACTTTCCAACATTATACAAGCAATGTTTAAAATATGTCCCTGGTTTTTGGGCTTTTGCCCTCCCCCCCAATAAATTTCGGCTTTTTCCAGATTTCTTGTGCTGCAAAGTTCAGAGATACAACTGCGTGTTGAGTAGATTTTACAAGGAGCTGAGAGCTGCAGGGGAACAAAACTTTAGTGCTTCTTATTCTAAGTCTGCTTGCATTAATAGCACAACAGGTAGTGTACTTGCTTCTGATGCAGAAGGCTGTGGGTTCTACTCCCACAGTAGATAGATGTAATGCTGATACTGTACTGTGTTGTAAAGTGGGTGGATGCTGCAGTCCTTTTTGGCAAAGATACCTAGAGTAGTAACTATGAACCTGAACCTATTATCAGTTTGCAGTACAGTCCCTATTGCTATATTACTAGCTTATCATTTTTTTTAATGCATGCAACATAGGCAATTTATTCCTCAAGGGCAACAGGCACTTTATTTGTAGATGAATAAACAGTGACATATAAAGTTGTTTGCTAGCAGCAACCTCTTCATTGTTACAGATTTCTTTAATGTGGAATTATTTAGATGACTTTTACTACTTTAGAGATTGTGTATATTTACTGATACTGGTGGACTGTAGAAGGCTGAGTAGACTTTTATGATGGAAATGTTCTGAACTGGGTAGTTTGTCATTGGTGCATGCATTTTGTTTCTTTATTTACTGGAAAAATGTTCAAAACAATAAATTTAAAATGCCGTCTAACAACTGTACTGTATTGTACAAGGAATATAATTTAGTAGAATCAGGAAGGTGTATCAAAGAGCACATGTATGTTTCATGTGCAATGGGCCTATGATTTGAAAACAGCCCAAAGTTAATCTTTATCTGCCACTGCCAAATGTATTTTCTTTGAATGTGGGTTTCAATGCTGTTTCATTGAATGTGAGTTTCAAGGGCAGAGAAGTTTTTAATGCTAAGCCTGTTTTCATTGTGAGACTGTGTTGCTTTGTTTAGCAGATGTCTTAGTGTTTGTGTTGTAAAATGCAAAATAAAACTTTCAAATGAAATCCAAATAATCATAGAAGTAAAGCAGTATGCACATTAGTGTTTATGGTAAATGGAGTGAAATAGCCAAGTAATGGATCATTGGAATGGCTGCAGGGGGAGGGCTCCATTCGACCATGATTTTGTGAGGGGGAAGGGTGGCAAGCTGTCAAGCTGCCAATGCATTGAAATATTTTTATTCTTTTATACTTCATTTGTCTTGATTGGACTCTCATAATGAGGGTTTGGCACCCAGGGCAGCATATTTAATTAAAGTTTAGTTTTTGTGGTTTTGAGCATAGCTCCTCCCCTTTCTAGTTGTCCACACCCCCTTCCCATTGACCCCACCCATTCAGCTACCTCCTGCAGACCCCCTTTGATTTGAAGTCACCAGCCGCCGCTGGTTCCTACAGGCAATTTAGGCTACAAAGATAAGCATTTGCCGGTGTGGTTTGAACTGCAGACAGAACAGACTTTCCTTTTTTAAAGAGGAATGAAAGGAAATACATACTCAGAAAATCACCACACATATTTATTTCTTACAAATTTAGCACTTTTGTCCAAAGTAGAAGGACTTCATCAGAATAGCAAACAGTAGACACTGAAAACTTTTATATCTACCTAGACCTAGCTGGTCCAATAAAAATCTAATTGGAATAATTATGTAATTATCTAAACTGACCACATTTAAAGACACACTAAACAAATATAATACATAAAGTGTAAAACAACTAAAATTTTTAGATGGCATAAGCTGCTTTTAACCTAAGGACAGTACTTATGGAAACCATTTTATATGCAAGTCGAATTTAAAATTATCATCCACGATCATCCCTAATAATTTGCTATGAGAAGTGACATCAATATTTGTATTATTAAGAGAGAGAAATTCAAATTTTGCTTTTTCATGAGAGAGTGATTTGGGGAAAAAAGTAGTAGTTTGTTTTTTAGGGTTCAGTATGAGTTGTGAGTTACAAAACCATGTTTCCATTGCTGTTAAAGCTTCCTGAGAATATTTTTGGAGGTATGCAATATTGTCAAATGTGCAAATAAGTGTGGTTTCATCTGCATACAGTATTAGGTAGGCTTGTTGTGTGGATGTATGGAGGATGTTGGTGAGAATCTTAGAGGAGAGGACCAAGGATAGATCCTTGTGGTACACCGGTGATGACTGGGAGGTATGGAGAGAGGGTGGAGTGCCATTTTACTGACTAATACCTATTGGACAGGTAGCTTTTGAACCATCGAAGGGTGACCTGAGATAGACCTGATGGTGACATTTGAAGTAGAAGTTTACCATGACAAACTCTGTCCATGGCTTTAGTCATTTTAGAAATAAGGAGGAGACAAGTTTGTCATTATCTCTATATTTCTTGACAGTATCTATGTATGTTAGAAGTGCAGTGTTAGTACTATGGGAAGGATATAAGTCATGTTGTGTGGGGGAAAGGAGTTCTTCCCACAGAAGATAGTTTAGCAGTTGTTTTTGAATACATTGTTCAAGTATTTTACAGAGGGAGGATAACATTGCTATAGGTCAAAAGTTAGTAATGTTGCTTGAATTTCCTCCTTTGTGCAGAGGGATATTGTGTGACTTTTTCCAACGAGAGAATGTGGGATTCCTGTTTTGACCTATTTACAAAGATTGAGACAGTGTAGGCACTGCTATGGCTACTATTTTAAGGTACTCATTTGGAAGGTCAGTAGATAAAGTAGAGTGTGGTTTAAATTTCTTTGAGTAGTTTTATATAGGATGTGGGCACAGGTTAGAAGGTGAAAGTGGTTGTGGTGATACATGGCTGTTGGCCAGGGTTAGCATTAGATGTTAGAGAATCCTTGGTTAGACATGCTATACTATCTAAGAAATAAGAGTTGAGTTGTTTTGTGGTTCCGAGTGGTGAGTTATTAGGAGAGGGGGTAAGGTTGAAATTTGGCCAGGATGCAAGAATTATTTAACGGCTCCCCAGACTTTTTTAGGGTTGTGTTTATTATTCTGAAAGTTAGTAAAGTATAATTTTTTGTCTTCATTTATTCACTTTTTAGTATGATTGTGAAGCATTCTGAAGTTTTCAAGGTATTGCGGTGTTTTATAATTTTGCCATTCTTTACATGCTGTTTCTATATCCTATATTAGCATTCTACTCTTTGTATAGCCAAATTCATTGCTTGTTTTTAGTCTCTTTGTTCTAGGAGGTGCAATGCTATTTAGGATATTCAGGAAAGCTCACCTGAATTCATTACAGCATAATCAAAGAGGGGGAATTTTAGGAAGTTCTGGGTAATAAATCCATAGGGTAGTGGTGAACATTCCTGAATTATACTTGGAAAGGCTGTGTGTTGTTTGTAAAGATGCTGTTTACATCATTTGAAAAAAATGTATCACGGGGGTGGCTGCTTTGGTTCCATACAGATTTTTATTAAGTGATGGGATTAGAAGTGGAAGAAAGGTAATGTGTACATTTAATGATATTATAATGCAAGGAAATCTGCCAAAGGCTATAACTGAGGTCACTGTAGTCACCTTACACAAACGGAAGGGAGACCCAGAAAAATTCAGGCTCGTTCTTGTGTAATATTCAAAGCAAAGATCTTTACCCACAACTGTCAGCAGGATTAGAGGGATCAATATGTAAGCTGGTAGATCAGGGTCAGGGATGGGGTTGTAAAGCAGAAATCTTTAGTGGGTCAGAAGTGACTAATGCTTGATTTTCTGATGTGAGCAGAGAAAGAGAGACTGGGAGAGCAAGGATGGTGTTATCACACATTCACAAAGTCCTTTATATGCTGAGCTGTGGTTTTTTAATGACTGCCTTGGAAATATGTCAGGGAATGGGACATATTTTAAAGCTGCTTTGGCTCTTTTCAGAAAACCTAAACTACAGAATTTAGTGAATGAGGGGGTATTTCGTAAAGTTATATTACAAATTGGAACAGGGGAAGGATGCCAGATCTTTCAGTTTTTCTTTCCAATTCTCTTTTTAATTAATATGGATAAATTGATGGTAAGGATATGGGAATACTTTGAAAGCCTGGGACATTTAGGGAAGAGTAGCAGATTAAATCTTTTTTGATAAGGATTCCATTCTGCTCTTCAGGAATGTTATTCAGACGTCACCAAAATCGTTAATATATTTAAGCAGTTTGGAATGTATCACTCTTGTGTTATCATCCAAATAATTGCAAGGTGGTATTATCACTGAAAGGTCAGATGTTGAATGGCTCTTTTGGAGTACATCTCACAAAAGACAGAAAAACATTGGGGGGACTGAGAGCATATTGATCAGGAGAGGAAATTGGAATGGGGAACTAGGAAGTGTTGAAGGAAAATGTGCTCAAAGTACTGAATAGGTAAGTTCAGTGAGTTATGTCTTTAGAGGTATGGATTTCATTTCTATGCACAATGATGCCTCCTCTAGCATTACATTTAATATGCCATTTAGGCACATGCATTCATGGCAAGTATATTTATGAAATGCAAAGAGTATATGAGAGTTTTATGTGGAAGCACACAAAAGTAGTATAAGGAATGGAAGATTGAGAGCTGAAAGAGGAAAAGGAGGGTGGGTGTGCAGTGCTTATTAAGTCAAACATGAGATTTATTTTGGGGAGCTAAGGATGGATCGATGAAAGAGGAACATGAGGCAATGTAGGAAACTGTATATGAACAGTACTAAATTAGGCTAAGAATCTGGAGATATTCAAGAGAATGGATACCGAGTTTAAGATTATAGAAGGAGGTAAGGTGCTGACTAAATATTTGGTGGGGATAGAGGCACACAAAAGTTAAGAGGGCACTGAGGCATGGAAAAGGGATGGTATAATATATATATATATATATATATATATATATATATATATATATATATATATATAGGGGAATCATCAAAAAGTGAAAAGTTCATTTATTTTAAATCTGAAACTCTGACCATTTGACTTTAAATTGGGGACTGGTTTGTTTTGGGCAGTTTAAGTGATATGGAGAAAGGTTCAAAAGGAGGTGAGAAATAGTCTCAGAATAAGCTGTGGAAGGATATGGTCCTTAGTGAATTACTTAGAGAGGAGAAAGGCAGGATTACCAGATTGTCTGGAGAGTTGTCGGAGGCAGGAAGCAGAGGACAGCTTTAGAACATTAAGTGATAAATGTATAAGAGAGGAAAGTAGCTGAAAAGATGATGGCATTGGTCAGCGATGTCAGCAAGTGTTAAATAGTAAAGATCTGAAATGTCAGGACCCGCTAGAGTGATTCCTGAAGCATGGAGACTGGATGGCAGCAAAAATGCAGTTACATATACTAAGTCCAAGAATGCCATGTCACAGAATATTCCCTTTTCACCAAGGTAGGGCAATTTTGGATTTTGTATAAGTTTTGGGGGGAGTGCAAGGGGGCTTGACGGCCTGCAAAAAAAGAAGTTTAAAAGACAAGAGAAGAACAATGTTCGAGATTCACTGTTCTCCTGGATTTTTTGGTTCATTGGCACTTAGCATTACGAATGCCAACATTTTAATAGGGAGCCATTATATAGCTAGAAAATGGTATGGCCTGTGCAAAAAGCTGATGTATAGAAGCTATAGGATACCTAAGCAAGTATGGAATGAGGTATGGAGGGAAAATGATGACTGGAGATACAGACAGGCAGGAATGCACAATAGACATGGCCGGGATTCTCAAATAGTGTTTGGGGTACGAATAGGGGAAACATAGTGCTGTACACAGGTCGGAGGGAAACAGATACTCAATGACTGGATATTGTAGGTTTTTTGGGATAACTAGTGAAATGCCACAGTGAGTGTTTGATGTAAAGGCAGAAATACAGTTAGTTGTGAAGCTATTTAAAATGCAGGTAATGGAAAACTTAAAGGCCTTAGAAGATTCAATATTTTTTCCCTCAGAAATAAAGGACTTGGTGAGAAAGATTACATGGAGGATGAATGAAGGAAATTTGGGAGAGAGATTAGGGTGATGGTGGGATGTATAGCTGAAGGACTACCAGGATTTGGTAAAAGTAGAAAGATTTTTGAAATGATTCTTGAATGTGTGGAATGAGGATGTCTAGAGAAAGCATGAAGGATGAAAATAGCATCTTAGGGGCATATGAGAGGACAATGGTCAACAAAATGTTTTATAAATTTTGGGATCACAGGAAAAGCAAAACAAAACTGAATGGAGGAGAAACCAGCTAGTCTAGTAGCTTGGACCATTAGAAATGAAAGGCATTAACTATATCACTTTGCAGTAATGAATAAAAAACAAGTGGAAGAGACAGGTGCTGCAGTAATAGAGTCTTCTGCGATGAGTATGAATGTATCTTTTACACATATTGTTTGTTGATTATTTGGGTACCAAGCAATAAAAAAAAAAAAAAAAAAAACAGAGAAAAAATTATACTGAACTTGTCAACTTGTCTCTATCACCAAATGTGTAGGGTAGATAAAAAGAATGGATATGAAATATCACCAAATGTATAGGGTAGATAAAAGGGGTCTATATTATAACATCAAAGTGTCAAAACTTCAAATGTTATAACATCAAACCTAAAACCACGAAAGCTGAAAACCCAAAGACTGAGAACAGTGATTTTTTTTTTCCTCTGGGAAAAATCGCTGTTCCAGTACAAAACATGAAACACACAAACACTACACCACACCACCCCTACTTAAAGATACCAACTCCAAGATCGCACCACAGTGGAGGAAATAGTGAAGCCGTGGAAACGGCCCACCAAATTCTTTCCCTGGGAAATAATTCAATGTTCTGTGGCTTTGATATTGTCAGTCTTCGAGGACTTGGGTTCGATGTTATAACATTCGAAGTTTTGACACTTCGATGTTATGACATAGACCTGATAAAAGAATGGATATGAAATACCACCAAATGTATAGGGTAGAAAAAAGAATGCATATGAAATATCACCAAATGTATAGGGTAGATAAAAGAATGGATATGAAATATCACCAAATGTATAGGGTAGATAAAAGAATGGATATGAAATATCACCAAATGTATAGGGTAGATAAAAGAATGAATATAAATTAGTTTATGAAGAGTATTCTGACAAGGCTCATTAGTTACAGGACATTTTGTTATCAAGGGGTACCCAGATATTCTTTTTGTCTCCTATTTATTTAATCTTTATCTTTCAGATATTTGGCTTGGTACATCTGTTTTATGCCATTTATGCAGATGACCTCAAGGTAGGTGAATATAACCATTTTTAATGAGTTACTTAGTTGATAGTTGGTACTTAATTATGTGCATACTTAGGCTAAAAATAATAATCTGATAATCAATATTTGGAAAACTAATAGGTATGACTGGCCTATGATTTAACCAAAATGAAGTCTCTGCCTAAAATCAATAACTCACAAACTGATTCTGTAAAGGTTTCCCATGATTAAGGTATTTTGGGTTGATAAATTAACATTTTCTGATGAAATTAACAGAATATGTGTAAATTGTATTTGTAGATACAAGCACGTGGATTGTATTTGTAGATACAAGTACATGAGAAGCAAAATTATGACCAGGTTGTTTTCCTGCCTGATTTGATTCATACTTGTACATGGCAGCTCAGTCTAGAGTCATAGTACTAGAGTAAAATCTACTAAACATTCTTCTTCTTCTTCTTTCGGCTTTTCCCGGTTAGGGGTCGCCACACCGGATCACCTGTCCGCTCATAATTGGCAGTGGAGCTTTACGATGTCGAGTTGCCAGCCCAGTGCCCAACCTTCCACAGAAGGCACACACATGCATACACTCATGCCTAGGGCCAATTTAGAGTGTCCAATCCACCTACAACATGTCTTTGGGATGTGGGAGGAAACCGGAGTACCCGGAGGAAACCCACGCGGCCACAGGGAGGACATGCAGACTCCGCACAGAAGGTACCCCAGCCGAGAATCGAACCGGAGAACCTCTTGCTGTGAGGCGAAAATCTACTAAACATCAGTATATAAAATGAACAAATGGACTTTCAGTAGACTTTAAGTTTTAAATTGCAACAACAAGCTGCAAAGTGTTGATCTATGATTTTTAGCTTATCATATACTTAGCTGACTTGATATTGGTTTATACAGTTTTTCAAAATGAATACCTGTTTCATTGTCTAGATCTGCAAGGTCTGAGGGCTTCTCGCCGACAAATTGAGATTAATTGTAATATTGAATTAAAATGATGTAACTAGTAATTGTTTTACACAAATATTAATAATATGGAGGCCAGATAGATATAAGATTTTTACAATTCTTTTACAAAAAAATTTTTCATTCTATGGTTATTAATGGCTTTACTCCAGATTTTTCATCTAAAATATATATTTTTATTTGTACCTTACATACCATCCATTGCTGAATTTATTCTCTCATTTACTGATACCTTAAAGTTTTTTCTCAGCATCTTAATCATTGTGTTTAGTAGTATTATCCTTATACCATCATTTTTTCAGTTCCATTAGATTGCATCGTGTTCACTCTGTTTACTTTTTTATTTACTGCACCACAAAATTTGTTCATTCATTTTTTATCAGTCAACATTCAACAGCCTATCATTGAACTATTTATTTTATTCATGAATGTTGTATCATATATACATATCTATTTTGTTGACATACATCACTTGGCTATATAATATATACAACTTATACCATACTTCCAGCAACAGTTTTTATATATATTATTTTATATGCCTAATTAATTTATTTATTCCATAAGTATTGGGTTTATATATATTTATATTTATATGTAATTTATATACACATTTTTACTCTATTTTTATCATATCTACACTGTATTTACATGTATATTTGGGTATTCAAACCCACATATTCAATAAGTAATACCTAATATTCATTTTAATAGTGAATATCATTAATATCTGCTTAGATATACAATACTGTTCTTTTACATTCTATTAAAGCTTACAGTTATTTATTTATTTACTTATTTATTCACCTATTTATTCATTCATTTTCTATATATATGCCACATATTGTTATATATGCTATATATTGTTCTTATATCAAATGTATTTTAAACATGCTTTTCCACATTGAGATCAGGTCCTTTTAATCTAATGCACTGTTTTTGAAATACTTATGTCAGCATTGTTTTTTAGTGTCTACTTTAATACTGTTAACCAGCTGTGCGTGATTTATTAGCATTTTAGCCCCTTCGAAAACTTGGGCTCCTTTTAAATGAAATGCAGTAACCAGAAACTTTTTTACCTCTTAATTAGTTTTACTAGTTTTTATTAGCTTTTATTAACATGATAATTGAAAAATTGTATAATTAGTTTGTTTTAATTTGGCGCCTTTTCTTAGAATTGCTCATATATATAGATGGTTTGCATTTTACATGTATTGTCTGATGAAGCGTGGTGGTGACCACGCGAAAGCGCTTACAATAAAACGTTTTTCGTACCTGAATATTGGATTATTTACTTCTTATTGCAAGAAATAGAAGTCATTGCTCCTGATTCATTGATTTGTTGTTGCATTTTACGTGCTTTTCATATGCCTATCGCCTACTGACCAAGTGAGGCTCCTGCTTTTGACTTATTAATTTGCCGTTACATTACACTTGGGATTTTTATCTGGTTTGGATATATCAGGACTTCCTAGAATCTCGTGGTGAGAGAGCCTGGTTGATTTCTTCAATATTAATAAACTATTATTATAACTTACTTACCACAGTTAGAATCTAAAACCATATTAATAAACTCTAGACAAATCGACATTTATTTTTTTAGAAAACATAAAATGTTATATTGTTAGGTTGAAGGGGGCATTACAGACTACTGTTTTTTGCCTGTAGATGGGTATAAGATACAAAGGCTCCAGATCTTCTAAGTCTAGTAAACTAATTAACTCTAGAATGGTATAGACCCCTCAAGAACATGTTGGCAGCCAGAGCAGAATCTGCAAATCCAGAATAGTATGAATGCATAATGAAGAACTGCTCAAAAGCTGCATAGCAGAGTTTTTCAGTAGCCATGGACTATCCTACGCAAACCTGGGAAGCCCAAGATAAAGGTGTTAAAGCACAGTCATATATTTAATATCACAATAGTCAGAACATTTGCATAATCAGTATAATTCCTCTTTATTGAATGTACTTATTTCTATCTACTCTGTTTCTTTAGTGCTTTGACTGAATGTCTTATATTACACCACTACATTACAAATGAACAAAGAAATTTCCAATCTCCAATGCATATGTCGTTTTGCTAGTTACCAATGAGCTCAGGGGTTAAGCAGGTGATCTCAGACAGCACTCGAAAGTGTCATTGTGGAAAGATATGCGACTTTCCCTGCCAGTAGATCTCCGCATTGCAACATCTTATGTATCGGCAGTGTTGATTCGAAGGAAAAGAAGTAATGAGAACGTTGTTAACTGGTATAAAGATCATGCAGTAGGCAGAAGTAAGTTGAGAGAATCAGACCTCTGGACTATTAGATGAACCTTGCAATGAGGTCATAGCCATAGTCCTGTTTGCTAATGTGCCTTCTTCCCTGTCATTCGCTCAGAATGTTGCTTTAGTTCTCCCATCCTAAAATGGCAAATAAGAGTCATTCATGAACTGCAAAAAGATATTTTGGATAATGTGCATATCAAATTAATTGTAGGTCTGTCACGACACAAATGCTACATGTGGTACCCTATTTTTGCTGCTACTATAGCTTTGGAGTATTTCAAACAAGGAACATTCTCCTTCACTTTTTCTGCTTGTATATGACCACTTGCTTTGTAATGACATGATTTTATTTTGCTTCTTCATTCACTACTGTATGTGTTTAATGGCGAGTTGTGGTGTGCATCAGGGGGTGGCTCTGTAGTTCCCTAAGATAGTTAGTGAGGATCACATTAAATTAAAGCACTATTTCTAAGTCTGGCACACATTTTGCATATTGCATGTTTGAATTTCTTCATTTTCACTTATTATTAAAAGAAGAAAGGGAATAGACTGCTGCATACAATTACCAACTGTTTAATAATGCAGCTGATTTGCAGTACAGGTAATCAAAATATCTATGGTGCAGTCCTAAATCAAAATTCAGGGGCATGTAATAAGAACGTAAGAACAAAGCTAGTTAAGTGATCATAGAGACCATAACTGGCCTAGTCATATACACCTTTAGATGAATGCACTTATGCGTTCTTCCCACCCTTTACCTGAACTTAATATCAAACTCCCAAATCAAGCAAGGTCTTACATAATGCGCCTGATGTAAATTTATGAAAACTGGAAAAAATAAAACCACTAACAGCACAAACTGCTAGACTAGAGAACAAAAAAAAAGTCCTGGAAACTTCTTCAGAACAAAGGTTGTTCTGAAGAAGTTCATTATGGTAAAATGAAAGAAAATACTAAACCATATATTTTGGGCTTTTGCTGTCTTATTTGAGTCTTTCCAGCACTTTTTTTGTTCTCTGATGTAAATTTATGTTTAGCCATCCTATTACCAAGACTAGCCTTAAAGGCAGACAAACTAGTATTTTTCTTGACCTGTAGTGCAAACTTAGTCGACAAGCTGAGAATATGTTGTTAGAGCCTAACCTTTCAGCTGGTTTAACTTATGTGTTAGTGTAAATTTAGATCCTAGTATAGCTGTTTGTAGAGTCACTGGTTTTACAAAAAATAGGACATCAAAGAGAATTGGGTTTTCATGGCTCAAAGCTTGAACAGCAAGTCACCTTGGGACAGCCGGCAGGCTACTGAGCATTAGGATGGTTGGTTGTGCTACTCTATTGTGGTAGTTAAAGGATTTAAGGCCTTTAAATTTTTTGGGTTAAAATCATTCCGGTCTTTCATGGTTGACTGATATGCTTGGATTTGTACATATGAAAGGCAGCATTATATTCAATGATGGCTCTGATAAGGAAAGAATACAGTCACAAGATGACTTATTTAGATCTTGAAGATATTCCTGAGCCAGATAGAAGGATTTCCTGATTGTGATGGAAACATGATGGCCAATTGAGAGAGAGAGAGAGAGAGAGAGAGTTATCTACATAAGTACTCAGGCCACTTGCGACTGTATCTGTTTGAAGGCAAATTCCATGTATAACATATGAGGGAGGACAGCTGAACAGTACTATACTGCCTTTATCTGTTTGAAGACGAATACCATTTATAACATATGAGGGGGGAACAGCGGAACAGTATTATACTGTCTTTATCTGTTTGAAGACGAATACCATTTAGAACATATGGGAGGAATAATTGAACAGTACTATGCTGTCTTTATCTATTTGAAGATGAATACCATTTATAACATATGTGGGGGAAACATCTGAACAGTACTATACTGCCTTTAATTGTTTGAAGATGAATACCATTTAGAACATATGGGGAGACAGCTGAACAGTGCTGCACTGCATTTATCTGTGTGGAGATGAATACCATTTATAACATATTAGGGCAGAAGAGCTAAACAGGATTATACTGCCTTTTTTCCCATTTAGCTTGAAACCATTTTCAGTACACAAGGTATGCACTTAATCTAGCTCTTATTGGTATTATTGGCTGAACAGATAGTGCCCAGCTTGTCGGCATCAGCAGACTTGGTCAATGACACTTCTGGGATATTGGCTTGGAAGTCTGAAAAATGCCAAACAGGTGAGAACCCAACACTGATTCCCACTAGTATGTGGGTATCAGTAACTTTCATTACCTGGGATTTGTTTGATAGCTATTTTGCAATACTTTGAACAATGTAAGAGTTTACATTAAGTTTCTTTAACTTTTCAATAACATCAGTAGGTAGGCATCAGTAGGTGATGTTTTTTCCCACTGGACATGTCCACAAAGACCATTATTCTAACCATAGGTAATGTTATTGATCTTAAGCATGACTCAGCAAGTGGACATGAACAAGAAGAATCTCACTACCTGAAAACACATACTAACTCAAAATCTATGCTAGCAGCAATAAAGTAGTTTATAATGGCACTGCATGGGATATTTGTGTTTTGGCAAACCTACAATTAACTAAATTTTTACATCAAAATATTTTTTATGGACTTTATAGATCATTTGTATTTGTTGTATCATGGCAAGAGGGCAAAAGTAACATTCTGAGTCACTGGCAGGAAACTGAAAGCTGCAAATTTCTTACAGGCTTTATCCTGTAGTCTAAGGTTTGATTCCCTCATCATCTATCTGCCTTTCGTGTGATTTTGAGGCAGTAGCATATCCAAATATGGAGCCTTAACTGTTCATCCTGCTTCTCGCCAACTCCATTTTATTAGGGTTCTTCTGCTTTGTCCACAAATAACAAAAGACCCAGTGCGTGGGGTTGCTTGCTTAAACTTGGGAAGAATTCATTACGTACTAAAAGTTTCAGTAGAATTTCAACTCAGATTTACTAAATATACCTGCACAACGTTTCCTTTTTTTTTCTAGTTTTTGACCATCCTCTTTTAATCATTTGGGCGTTATTATGAAATAACACTCTTTGATTTGTGCAGTGAATGTGTGTGAGTGTTTGTGCATGTGTGTGCATGCATGTTTGCATGTGTGTGTGTGAGGGTGTTAAACTATTTCTTACAAACAGTATGGTAATGCTGATCCTGGACAAACAAAATACTCTTAGAATGATCTTCTTTCCTTCACAAAATGGCTGAGCCTCCCACTGTTAATTTCAGACGAGCTCCATAAATGTAAGGCTGCAAAAAAAAAAATACATTCTTGACTTTGTCTATAAATGTAGTTTGTCTTCCAAAAGTTTAATGAGCTATAGAATTACGCATGATTATATTTTCAGAAAGTACTGTTTACAACAGCAGGGTGATCTCTTGAAAATACAGAAGGGGTTATGAAAGCTTTCCAATTAAGCAGTGTTTGGTGTTTAAAAACCCTGCCATATAAAATCTTTTTCCTTACTTGCTTATAAAAAGGCAATTTTTGTGTTCAGTGACCTGCATCTTTAGCACCAGGATTCCTCTCCATCTGCAGTTTTGCTTAATAGAGTTTTGTAAAGTTCCCTTTTCAGAACAACGCTAGAAGGCTGAAATTATATGGTTGCTGAATGACGTTTTTAATAAAATAGAGCTGTTTCAGTAATACCTCAAAATGCAACTTTGTCTAATCTTTTTATCTTAACTAATGTCGTATAATGCGATGTCATATTTGGGCCATTAGAAATCATAAATCTATTCTTCCTGTGAGTGACTAGGATAATCCTGAGCAGAGCATATGAAAAACTGTTTTGATGTTTGAGGTACTTGTCATTTGCAGTCTGCACAGTGAGAACTATGTAGGCTTTCTTTGCTATAATCCTTTTTATGGAGAACTGTTGGACTCATAACACATGAGGGATAAGGCATACTGAATAATGAAGTTTTGTATTCATCATATGTCAGGTATCTGTCTTAGAATACAGCACAGTGTGTAATATTGCTTAACCTTTCTTACAGTCCACTCTCGTTTACTCACTCCTGCAGTGAAGGAAACTTTGAAATTGTGAATTTTCTCATTCTTTATTCTTTATGTGACATAGATTAGGGAGTTATACTGATCCAGAGGACACAGTGATATTGTGGCCCAAGCAAGTGCTCAATAAAAGCTGTGCAGCGACCACCCAGACAGCAAAAAATAGATCTCTTTATCCTCGTCCCCATATCAAAGCATTTGTATCGCTGTCTGTTTCATTAACATTTCTTCTTCTGCTTATCTTACAGCACTTTCATTTTATGTGTATGTATATGCACATGCTACACTCATATGCACACACTCCAGGGCATGTGTGTGTGTGTGTGTGTGTGTGTGTGTGTGTGTGTGTGTGTGTGTGTGTGTGTGTGTGTGTGTGTGTGTGCATGTGTGTGTGTGCATGTGTGTGCGTGTGTGTGTGTGTGTGTGTGTGTGTGTGTGTGTGTGTGTGTGTGTGTGTGTGGGCGTGTGTGTGTGTGTGTGTGTGTGTGTGTGTGTGTGTGTGTGTGTGTGTGTGTGTGTGTGTGTGTGTGTGTGTGTGTGTGTGTGTGTGTGTGTGTGTGTGTGTGTGTGTGTGTGTGTGTGTGTGTGTGTGTGTGTGTGTGTGTGTGTGTGTGTGTGTGTGTGTATGGGTGTGTGTGTGTGTGTGTGTGTGTGTGTGTGTGTGTGTGTGTGTGTGTGTGCGCGTGTGTGCGTGTGTGTGTGTGTGTGTGTGTGTGTGTGTGTGTGTGTGTGTGTGTGTGTGTGTGTGTGTGTGTGTGTGTGTGTGTGTGTGTGTGTGTGTGTGTGTGTGTGTGTGTGTGTGTGTGTGCGTGCGTGTGTGTGTGTGTGTGTGTGTGTGTGTGTGTGTGTGTGTGTGTGTGTGTGGTGTGTGTGTGGTGTGCGTGTGTGTGTGTGTGTGGTTTGGTGTGCGTGTGTGTGTGTGTGTGTGTGGGGGGGTGTGTGTTTATGTGTGTCTGTGTATTTTCAGAGAGGGGAAAAGAGTAAGAATGTGAGCTCATTAGTGGTACACCCACAAAGTGAATAGTGAATGTACAGTTTTATTGTCACTTACATGGCAAAGAATCTTATCACTTTTTAATTAAGATTACCGTGTTCCACAACAATATCTTACATACTCTTCCACCACAAATCTTCAAGTTAGAAATCCCAGAAGAACCACTAGCCACAAATGCTCGACAAATCAACCTCAAAAAATTAAATGAAAGCATTTTTTGCAAAGTGCAAACCTCCCAGCATCTACTATATGATGGACAAGCCCCTGTCTCCCAAACACATTTAGATATTGGTATATAGATATAAATATAGATATACTGACCCCGCTGCTGAAAAAAACACAAAGAAAGAAGAAATTTCCCAAAAGAAAGAAATAGCTGTTGGTCCACTCCACACTTAGAAAAAGCGTGGCATTGTTGTGTCTCAAAAATCAGCAGTCAGGGAACTGTACTTCACTGAGTTCTGTTCTGTGAGTTGGTTCCTCTCCTACTTGTAATTAACAGTAGAGCAGCTCTGACTTAAACCTGTAATATGTTAATCAGTTTATTATTAATGGCATCCTGTAGTCATAATTTAACAATTTCACAAAAATGTACATTAGTGGCTACCACACCATATTCAATGTGAATTTGCACCATACCTCTTAAATGTATGGATTTTTGCAGAATGTCTATAGAGTTTTACCTCATATTTTTGGTCTGTTCCTGATAAAATTTGTGGTTTTCTGTCAAATCATGAGGAATGAAGTCAGTAAATTATGACAAACATTTGAGTTTCAGACTTTGTATTCTTCAGAAAATGAATGCTAACTCAAATCCTGTTATTCCAAGTTTACAGGAGCAAGATTTAAAATTTGTCCCTATTTTGTTTTTTTCCCCCCCATTATTTTCAGCTTTGACCAGATTTCTTGTGATTAGAGATTGAGATGTATGATGTGCACTTACTTTAGAGTCAGTTTCAAATATTGTCTGCTACTACTACCACCATATGTCGGACCAACCTAATCTGCTTACAAGCAAACACTTCTGTGACTTTAATAATGGTTTCCTAATTATTTCAGCACTTTTAAGTAGTTCACAGTAGCCATGCAGTTTTTCACTCTCCTCAGACTTCAAGAAATAAATGTTAACAAAGTCAGGAGTACAGCAACAAATACTGGTACCATAAATACAAAGCACGACAGGAGATGTAAGATGCACATGACACTATCATTCAGTTCAAAAGAAAATGAAATAAAATTATCTGGTTTACTTAAACTTAAGGAATTAATTTCCAGTACAAGCAACTCAATGAAACTTTGTTGTTGCTGATTCAGTCTCACAAATCAAGGGAGCTTGCAGAAATATGTGCTGATTTTCATCTGGAAAGATTATTTTTTATGCATCAGCTCCTCAGTTTTATTTTGCAAACAAGTTTTACAGTCGGCTGTACATAATTATGTCTCACAGCCTTAAGCAATTACAGTTGGTTTCCTAAAACTGTTCTTCTATAAACCTGTCACTTCTGACACCGAGGTATAACTTCTTAAGTAATATAATTGGACTAATACAAACACCCAAGGAGGGTAAATGTTTTTTTTTTTCTTCTTGATGTTAAAATTATTTAATAAAAGCCAATAGTTATTGTTTCCTACAGGGAAATGTTACTAAATTCAGACAAACTGAAGAAGGATGAAAGACAGATTGACAGTTTCTGTAGAAATTACCACTTATTAGAAGTAATTGTTTTTAAAATAAAAACAATAATAAACTGAAACTAAAATATCATGCAAAGTCAGAAGAATGGCTGTATTACATCATAAGCCACTTACAGGGAATATTTGATATTGAAGTGAGCGACTTGCTCTCACAAGCATTTGTCTCCATTAACAATTTCCTGTCTGAAATGTTACTTTGTACCATGTTTTATACATGTTTAGAGAATGAGTGACCTGTAGATCGCACCCCAATTGTAGAATGAACATTCTCCAGCAGGGTGTAATCTGCAGGTAATGCCTACTGAAAAATTAGTCTGCCGCTTCACAGTAGCGTATCAAGCTGCCATAGAACTTGGATAGAAAAAAAATTACCTCTGCCATTATTTTATGCTCGCTAAGCAGTGCTTTTGCTGTTTAGCATGTGCAAAATAAAATAGAGAGTAAAATAAAAATGTGTGTGTGTGTGTGTGTGTGTGTGTGTGTGTGTGTGTGTGTGTGTGTGTGTGTTTGTGTGTGATTGTGTTAGAGAGAGAGAAAGAAAGTGAAGGGTGAGAGTGATCGGGCGATCCCTGGCATCACCTAAGAGGTTTGCAGACCTCTCATACCTCTCAACCTCTCGGCACAAGAAATCTGGACACAGCCTCAAATAACTTGGAAACAAAGGACCAAATATAGGTACAGATTTTAAACTTTGCTCTTATAAACTTAGAAAGTCACTTGAATAAAAGTGTTTCCATAACGTATTTTCTGAATGATATGAAGTCTGAAACTCAAATGTCTGTCATTACTTAATGAATTCAATCCCCAGTGATTTTACAGAACACTGCATATTTTATGACCAATGGACCAACCATACGAGCCAAAAATCTGGACAGTTAAGAGGTATGCTTTCGACTCTTAGCTCAAAATAACTGGATAAGCCTAAAACAAAGGGGGGGGAGAAAGGCTCAAAATAGGAACATATTTTACTTAAATATTGGGAATTGTGTTCGCATGCATTTTCTGAAGCAGAGGTGTGCCTGTGAGAGAGTGAGTCAGCTGGACTTCTGCCAGAAGCAACAGTAAAGGTTGCATACCTCTGGATCTTTCAGCTGAAGAATAAAGCCTAAAATAAAGGGGAAACAAAAATCTCAAAAATAAAAGCGGGATTTTAATTGTTGCTTTTAGAAAACTACAAACTTGCTTAAATAAAGGATTTCTATTAGCATTAATTTTCTGTAGCATATAAAACTCTGAAACTCAAATGTATGCCATTATTTAGTAACTTCAGTCTTTCATGACCAAAAAATAAAGTAAATACCTAGATACTTTTTTAAAGTGTTATATTTTGGATCTAAAATGCTTCCTCCCACACCATTAACATAAATTACAGCAAATTTGAAACATTAGGCAGAGGAACTATTTTACATCAAAAACATATAAAAATATATAGTATTAAAAAAAATAATAAGCAAGAAAAACATAACCATTTTACAGACCATTCTCTAAGCGCAATAATGTCCTCCATGGTGGGGTTATTGTGGAAATAATACTCTTCCAGGGTTGTAGGGGCCCTCTACTTGTGGTGTTGGGCCTCAGAACACCCCTGGGCAGGCATTATTTTCACAATTCCACACACCCTGTCAAGCATTATTGCTTGCTTAGTAAAGTATAGAAATATTTGGCAGCACAATTTTTTTCACTTTTTCTGAATTGTCATCTGCCGAATAATGCAACGTCGACATTTCAGTTGCTGTGTTTGCAAGTAAAAGCAGCTCTGTGTATCATGTTTTCCTACTGCAAACTTTCCTGCTGCCCGTATTGTAAGGTACACCCGTCAAACACATAATTTCGTAATGGGATTGTAAGATCAGTGCTTCTTGGAGAACAATAAATCTGCTCATTGGCGATCACAGAATTTTATTTATTTACTTAATTTATTAATTTTGTTAGCCAGTGGACAGATCCAAATGGACCCCATTTCAAAAACACTTCAGGAAAAGGAAACATTTAAAGAAATGAGAACTTCAATAAATCGTGTATTGGATTTATTCAGCATATGCAGTTAATTAATTGTATGCCTCGCACCAGATAAAGAGCCCAGAATAATGTTTCATTTCCTTCTATTATAACACTGCTGCTTTCTACTGGATCACCCCTATTTTGCACTCCCTATTACCAATCTACTAAATGCATACTGAGATTCTTTCATGCAGCTTTTAAGGGCATTGCCGTTCCCCCTCTCCCATGCCCACTGTGAGGCTCTTTTATTCATCTTCCGCTGTTCTACTCTTCAAAAAAACACCTATATAGTTGCAGTTAGCAGAATTAAATCACCTATTCAGAAGATAGCTGCAGTTAACAGATTTAAATTCTCTATTCAGAAGATTTCCAGATGATTGAGAGAAGGAAGATACCATGAAATGAATCATGGGGGTCCCAAACCCCTCTATCACATGCCTGTCACATATAGCAGGCATAGAGATACCATGCCAGTGGTGTAGAGGAATAAAGCTCTGACTAAAGCTCTGACTACAGCCCAGGTCACCCAACCCCAATTAGCAGCTTGGCTGAGCATTTGACAATGTAAGCTGGGAGGACAGGTGTGCCCATCATGGAAGGAGGTAGTATGCCCTGGCCAGCTCAGACTGTTGTTTCCAACTTGATCATTGCCAGAGGCCAGGGTTGGTGTTTAAAGGGTGTATCCTAATGCAGGTACAATGTTCACATGGCCACTCAAGCCAGTGATTGCTGGCCTTGTCCGAAGCATGAAGAATTGCTGTTGGATGTATAGAGGGACAGATTGGTCTGTGGTGACATAGCCAGCACCAAAAGGGATTAACTGGGACTTTTCATACAAAATATGTTGTCATTGTGAAGATGCAGTGAAAGCACCAAACATTCCAATATTTGCCTAGATGATGGCCCATCTGGACAGCACTCACCATAGGGTATGTGAGGGGAAAGGTTTACCCCTAGCGAATTAATGGATTTGAGTGTAGTGGGGTTTATCTTAATGGCCAACAAGCACAGGAGGAAAGGGAAAAGCATAGAAAAAGGTGGGCATAAAGATAGTAGAAAGAAAGCTAAATATACATTGTGCATCTATGAATGTGCAATCTTATATGTGTGTGAATCAGCTGGATGGACAACTTAAGAAGTAGAAATTGAACAGTGAAGACAAACTGGGTAGCAACTCCCATCCCTGGATATTTATTAATGTTTTATTTTCCCTCCCACTCTACTTTAATAAAATGTGGTAACCATAACCCTGCCCTTGCTCCTGCCCCTAACACTAATGGGTATCTTAACTTTAAAAAAGCCTTTCCCATAATATTACCACTGCACAAGACAACTCAGTTACTCATCACACACACACACACACACACACACACACACACACACACACACACACACACACACACACACACACACACACACACATAACACACACACACAATAACTCTATCCCCTAACCTAACTGACCCTAAACCTAAACACTCACAATTGCATGCACAAACATTTAATCCATCCCCTTACCTAACACTTAATCTAATCCTAGCCTATGCACACATTCTCACAAACAATTCTGCACTTCTGTTTTTCGACCAAAGCAACAGTTGACCGTACACATGCTACTCCTTAAAAATAGGCTGGAAATGTATCGAAGAGACAAATACAAACAGGGGAGATAGATAGACATAGCAGGATATGGCTGCAAACCTGGCTGTGGAACTTAATCCAGAAGCAGGAATTATTATGACTGTGAATGTTATACAGCAAAACCAGTATTCCTATGTGTGTGAAATATGGTAAATTGCTGACAGCTGTCCTCTAGGGAGGCATTCATTGCGGTGATAAGAATAGCAGCAAATTCTGAGGAGCGCTTGGCACACACAGATGAGCAGGATGCTACAATCAATGTCAATTCCTGATCTACCATTCACAAGCACATAAATCGAAGTCTCGTGTATCTGTCTAAGACAACAAGGCACATTGGCCTAGATGACAGGCAGAACAGAATCAGGACTACCTCAACTACCATCTCAAAAACTTCTGCTTCTGAAGGCTCAGGACCCAAAATAAGATCCTCTGCTACATCAACTGCTACAGGCCAACCAGTGTCCAGGGCTTGGCTGTCTGAAGGATAAGGATAATGATGATGATGAAGATGAGTGTGATGATGATGATGATAATGATGATGATGAAGAGGATTGTGATGATGATTATGATTATGATTATGATGATGATGGCGATGATTGTGAAGGTGATCATGATTGTAAAGGTGATGATGGTGATAATGGTAATTATGATGAAGTTTGTGATGATTATGATTATGATGATGATGGTGATGATTGTGAAGGTGATCATGATGATTGTAAAGGTGATGATGGTGATAATGATAATTTTGATGAAGATGATTATGATGATGATGAAGATTGTGATAATGAAGATGATTGTGATGATGATGATGGTGATGATGATTGCGAAGGTGATGATTGTAAAAGTGATGATGGTGATAATGATGATGAAGATGGTGATTGTGATGCTGATGATGATGTGATGATGGTGATGATTGTGAAGGTGATAATGGTGATAATGATGAAGATGATTGTGATGATGATGATTATGATGATAATTGTGATGATGATGAAGATGATTGTGATAATGAATATGATTGTGATGATGGTGATGATTGTGAAGGTGATGATTGTGAAGGTGATGATGAAGATGATTGTGATGATGATGATGGTGATGATGATTGTGAAGGTGATGATTGTAAAGGTGAAGATGGTGATAATTATGATGAAGATGATTGTGATAATGAAGATGATTGTGATGATGATGATGGTGATGATTGTGAAGGTGATGATGATTGTAAAGGTGATGATGGTGATAATGATAATGATGATGAAGATGATTGTGATGATGATGATGGTGACGATGATGAGTGTGAAGGTGATGTCTCCCAGAAACTGGCCCTACATCTTCAATCACTCAGCTGGTGATCTGAAAATGGGACAGATTCATGCAGAGCAGAGTGTATCTATGATTTTTACTACAAGCAGTAATACAGTACTAGCACAGCACTGTTACCTCTGCATTTTTATACTCTTCTTGGTCTGTATATCTGTCTCATGCAGGTCTTTACATTGGTGTATCAGTCCAGTTCAAAGAAAATACAAATGGAAGTTATATTCAAGCAATGGTCATGAAGTAACATCAGACAAAATGCACCATAACTTATCATGTAAGGATGCTTTTACTAATAGCAAAGTCCAGTGACAGAGTCTAAAAATACATAGAAAAACTGGCAGAAGTAGCCATTTTATATTAATATTAATATGACACATTCTGGGAATGTCTAGGTAAGGACTACACATACATTTTAAAAGGCTAACTCTGAGATTGGCTATAACTACACTGCTGCCCTTCAGAAAAATGCAACATACTTAGAAAAAGTGATGGATGTCTGATGGACACATGGGTTTCATTGCAGTCGTTTTCTTTGAAGCGAGATTAGTTAACTAGTTTTAGATTTCTATTCTGATATTCTGATAAGATAATAACCCATGAAAGATGGTTTTGTTAATATACTTACCAAACCTCAGGTGAGTGTCCACGGCAACAACCACTTCTTGAACTCCTTCACTCTCCTTTAGTGGAATGTGGTTTGGACTGACTGCCAACCTTGCATTGTTGCATACATTTTTTCACTCTGCCACTGTTGACAATGACTCCCTGAAGTGACGATTTTTTCATGCATTCGGTACTGGGCTATCGCTTTAGGTCACTGGCCAAACCTCACATGCAACAGTAAGTCAGAATACATCCCACCATCTGCTAGTCAGTCAGTCTTTGTACTGATAAAGCTTTTCTCCCTAGGCCTCCACTAAAAAATGTGCTCTTTTTAGGCTCAGTGGACTTTCCCTATCATCAAACTGAAATAAATAAATAAATGAAATAAAGCTGATATAGGATGCGCATGGTGCCCTAATATAACCAAATTCTGCAGTACATAATAGCATGCAGGTACGTGGACATGCTGAGATGGCAAAAAAGCTAATACAACTGCTGCAGACATTTGAAATCAAACTGGTAGTTTTGCAGCATGCATTCTGTGAACTATCAGTCACAGTAACATGTATATATATATATATATATATATATATATATATATATATATATATATATAAATGTATCTACACACCATTTCTGGTACTATTGTTGGTTTGAGGATATGATTTTTATTCAGCATATCTACCTGCAACTCCATTCAAAAACAATGGCCCTCATAAGCATTCTATACTATTGAACCTCATTTAATAAGCATTGTAAGCTGTTATGAAACGTTACAAAGTGAATTAGCGCAGAAAATTATTTGTCAAGAATTACTGATAACGTTGACTTAGAATGCTTGTCTGGCAGTTAGTGAAGAGGATTAAGGCAATGAGCTACTTCCTGTGGTACAAGGTTTGATTCTCTCAGCCTTCATGTGTCTATTGTGTGATGTTAAACAACCAGACAGCGTTTGGGGCAATTGGAGATTTGGGATAGTCTCACTGGACTGTATGCCTAGTAACTATATATGAACCTTGTATTATTCACATATGTGAATAACAGTTCTGTATTATTTGACTGTTGCTTTTCTTATAATGTGGTATGTGCCCCTTTTTATGGTATAATTTTAATGACTGTATGAACATTTCCTTTTCAAAATTACTGTGGTATTTGGCATATAACTTTGAAGTGAGTCACTTTACTGAAAGCATCATGTACACCTGTTTACTTCTGCCTGTGCTTGTATTCAAGGCACAACATAATGTTATTGGTAACAGTTATCCCAAATGCATCTGATTTCTGGAATTGCATGAAGCTTGACACCTGGTAAGAAGAACTTCTCAGACACTGAAGCAGCATGATCTGATTGTCCTGGGATGTGGTGCTGGTTATCAAAATGTGGAATGAATATGACAGTATACCATTTTGCACATGAATATTCTGTAATAGCTGGGGGAGGGGAAATTGAGCCTGCTTCTCACATGGTATGGACATATGAGGTCATGTTGCTGGGAGACCACTGATTACTGCAGAGAGGTTATTATTTTTCCAGGTGGCCATTGCCTTACATGGACAAATCTGGGAGGTGCGATATAGAGTGGTGTTCTTGTTGCAACTCTAGATATATAATGGATATTTAGTGACATATTTTACTGTCAGACTAGGTTTACTGTGACTGTCATGCATCTTTAGACTGACACACACACACACACACACACACACACACACATATCATTCTTAACATAGAGGAGAGTTAATGTCAGGGTACCCAACCAGCAGTCACAGAGGCTGTGGGTATATGATATGCATTTTTTTCTTAAGATTGCCATTGGAATGCCATGTGGCTAGCTGTCAGTGGCATAGCAGGCAACATATTTTATTTTGGTGCAGAAGGCTGTGGGTTCTATTTCTGCACCAGGTAGAGGTATTGTTGACATTGAAGTACAGTATAAGGGGGGGTGCTTCACTCTTGAGTGAGTCATCCTTTGGATGAAACATTTAAACAAGGTCCCATCTGAGTTGGTGGTAGTTCTGGTAGTTGTAGTGGATGTAAAATATCCCACAGCAGTTATCAAAAATATAGTAGAAATTCCCTGACGCCTGGCCCTAGTATTACAAATGCCACCTCGGGTCTCCACAGAAATAAAGGTTCTAGCCTAGTGGGATTAACCCATAAATAAATAAAGAAATGCATACATAAATACATAAATAAATAAATAGCTCCTTGTTATTTCTGAACTCAAGTGCAGCACTCCTTACTGTGGAATCATCCATTTCCTTCCTGAAAGTTCTTTCACAGATTTCTGATACGGTGCTGTACTTTTTTAAATCTCTTCTTGTCTTGCCTGCTTTCTTTATGACACATATCTTTGTTAAATATGTACTTGTAATGTTAAAAGCCACAGTCCTTTATGACAAATACACTGTGTACACACTAGCGTAGACAGCATCAAACCACAATTTTATACATCCCACTCATCACCTCTCCAACTCTTAAAATTGGTGCATGTAACCTGGGTGTGGACTCCTGTCACATTCTGTGGAAGTATGTAAGTAAGATGTCTGCATAGTGTTGCTTAGCTCTAATGATTGTTCCTGATATGTTGTCCATTTGGTATGACAGAAGTTCAGATTTCTTACCAGAAATGATCGCTTTAACACCTTTAGGTTATGGACTCTTCAGAAACTTGACAGGATTGCAAAATACCATGACAGCTGATAATTGGCTTTTGTGCGACATTGTTTAGAGATAATAAATACCACTTTGACTTCATCACACACTGCTCTGAAAAGAACAAGATATACTTGTATAATCTTATTTTAGTTGCTGCTGCTGTAAATGAAAGAAATTCTTATGTAGGAGCATATGTATTCTTTGTATTGTATTTTATTTGTTTTTAACATTTGATATATTTAAATAGCACTTGATTTATTAATTGTATTTAAGAGCTTTGGTCTTGTGAGCATATTATTCTGATGAGTCCCATGATGTTAAGGGGTGAAAGCTCTAAATAAAGAGTTATTTTGCTGCAGTTGGCTTTGGAACCTCCTCGGATGTTATTTTAGTTTTATTTATTTTTTTCTATAGGAGCAGATAAACCTGCTACAAAGGTAAATCCAGCAAAGTACATGCCACAAAACTGAGGCCAAGTAAATATATCCATGAAAAAGAACTGTATGACTCTTATACAAGTAAATATTTCCAAAATATATGTTTATTGAGACTGCAACAGGAGATTTTGATACATATTCTAGTGTGTCCAAAATTCATATGTTCTTCATGTTGATCACTGCTGCAGTAGCCTTAGGTATATGGGTTATATCTTGCCAAGGATGTAACAGTCGGCCAGTTTCCTAAACTTCAGAGCACCTTCCATGTACCCAAACTGTGATGCAGCTTTAACTAAGCTAACTAAAAGACAAATGTGGGTGTCATGCCCTTCAGAACTTCACTGCTGCTGAAGATTACACTTCTGTGAGACTTTTGAGGATCTGTTCTTGGCTTGTGCTGTCCCTTTGCAGGACAGATAGGTTCTGTTTGGGAAAAACATTCATTTAATTATTTGTGTTGATTACTAATACTGTCCTCTTTAGGAAAGTTATTTTAAATTGTGTATGCTTATGAAACTTTGATTTTTCAGAATTTTGAATTGTCAAGTTCACATGTTAATATTTATTCTTATTGTGAAAGTATGCGAAATGTTTGGTCTGCAGTTTCTTCTTGTAGGGAAACATTTGCTTTAAATTATTTAGTTTCCTCTGTAGTATGAGTCACTGCTCTCTGTTTAAAGTGTACGAGCATGAATCAGTTGACAATTTTTCCAGGGCTATGGCTTCTGGTGCTGTTTTGAGGAAGGTTGCCAGGCGGCATTCTCAGAACCTCCCAAGATGATGTGAATAATGAGATTTTATTTCTCTTTTGGGTAGAAATTCACTTTAATTTTCTTTGCTGCTGAGGTGATCAAAAATTGTGATGAAAAGGTTAAGTTTAATTAGGGAATCTTTTAACATTTTCTGCCATAATTTTTCTAATTTTCTTAGGGATTCTCTAACCTCTCATCTAATTTTGGCATAATGACAAGGGTGCTCCAACAAGAATTCAGGAACTCTCACAACCAAGGACAGTTATCTAGTCAGTTTTACTATTTAACTCATTCACTCCAACAGAGCTCAGGAAGTCTAGTCTGTAACTTCCAATGGACGGAGCCTAAGCCTTTTGACAGAATCAAATTATGTTTTCACATTTCAAACAAATGTTCATTTCTGGGGAACCATAGGGGTTATGAAAAAAGTATAAATGACAAACTCTTCAGCACAGACTGTTTTATAGTGGTAGCATTCTTTAGGTTCTAGGTCTTAAACTTAATTATATAAGTCACAGTAAACACAGTAACTATTACATTTGTAATATGTTGTAAAAAGCTTACAATATCACAGCAAGCACTCAATTTACACACATAGTGTCAGCAACATTTTTTTCATCTAGCTGTGAGCTTTCACATGAGGCTAAGGAGTTCTGTGCTACTTGGTTGTTGAGATATTTAGAAAAATATGAAAATTATATCTATATACATTAATATCATAAAAACAATTATTATCTATATACCTGCACTAGACAGAAGTCAAATATTAATGCAGTTGAGTTTGCAGTTGTCTAAGCTTTAAGATGAACTTTTTTAAAAAACCTTGTACATAGCATGATTTTGGAATTATTGATGCAAATATGAACAAGCAATATTTGACACTTAGAGGCAATCAGTAGGAGTTAACTGCAGATGCACCTGGAGGCGTCACTCAGATGTAATGTGTTAGGAGACTTTGGTCCTCCCACATTGGCAGTTCCTTTTCTCTTCCAGAGATTCTGAATCGTCATTCTTCCCTTTACCAAAGGATATATTCAGAAAATCGATTCTATAGATCATTCAGCAAAGTTGGAGAGGGCAGTGAGAGGATATACCTCCTTACAAGGAGGTTATTCCTTATACACCAGACCAGACTCTCTTATTTCCACCTGTTTTCATTACATACTATTCCAGGGAGTGATAAAGCCCAAGTTGGGAATGTTTTTTGTTCGAGGATGTTTTAGTGCCGAAGAAAGAAGATGCGTGAAGATCAGTTCTGGATCTTTCGTCTTAAACCTGTTTGTAAAAGCCAAGACCTTCCCTATTGGAGTAGTTATTGATACTACCTTAAAATTTATTTATGATCAACTTAACCATTTGGTTAAAGACTCTTGGGAATTTTTACGAAACTTTCCTTTCAATATTGACAATAAAAACTTGATATTCAGTTCCATCAATGTTATTGACTTATTTAGTAGTATACCTACTGAGGAAGGGTTAGAAGCTTTTTCCAGAAGCCTGAGAAAACACACTAATTTCAGCTGGGACAAAATTTCTGTTTTAGTAGAACTCATGAGCATTGTGTTAGAAAACAATTTTATATTTTATGAGGGTGAAATATTCAGGCAAACCAGAGGCGTAGCGATGGGTGCGACTTGCGCCCCCATTTTCGCCAATCTGGTTATGCTTGATTGGGAGGAGAATCATGTGTTTAACAGTCATTATTTTGACAATATTGCTTACTACTCTTGTTACCTTGATGACATCTACATCTTATGGAAGGGTAATAGTTATACTTTTGATTGCTTCATCAGCTATTTGAACACAGGTAGTAGCTTTTTGAAATTTACTTCCACCCATAGTACAACAGGGGTTCCTTATTTGGACACCTTTATTACTGTTGACCCTGAGGGTTTTAAATCTATGGTATATAGGAAAGCTACCTTTACGAACTCCTATTTAGATTATAATAGTTACCATCCAATCAATTTGAAAAGAAATATTTTCAAAGGGCAATGTATCAGGGCCATCAGGATGACTTCTAAATACCAAGACATGGTAAACGAGTTGAAGTTTATCACAGGTCTTTTCATTGAAAGAGGTTATGACATAGTTATGTTAGAAGACATAGCCTCTTATGTGATTAGCCAATGGGGGTCCAAGTATTCCCCATTGTTGGGTGCGAGAAACTGCATCTCCACAAACTCTAATGACTACGTCAGGCCCACAGGGGGAAACACTGTTTCCGCAGGTAGACATAAAAATTTACACATCAATGGCACTAATTGTTTCCGCAGTGCTCTTATAGTTGAATATGGCCCATACAGTCAGGAGCTTAAAAATATAGTGGTTAGAAACTGGCATATTTTAACATCAACACAGGATATCATTAATAATGTTGGTTCTAAACCCATTTTTGTATTTAAAATGGGCAAAAACATAAAACACATTTTGGAAAGTGAGAACCCACTTAACTTTCATAAAGGGTTCAATACCACAAAATGTGGCACCTGCCATCAATGTTCATTTATTTATGACTTGAATAGTATATGTCTAAATAACATCAACCATACTAAATTATATCTGTCTAAGGGCAATTGCAAATCAACTATGTTAGTTTATATTGCTCGTTGTTCCTTCTGTCAGTCCTATTACATAGGAAAAACTGAAAGGCAACTTAGGCAGAGAATTTATTCTCACCTGTATTGTATCAGAAAGAAGGATACAAAGAATGCCTTATACAGACATATCTTGGAACATGGAATTGAGCATACTTTCAAGTTTGGAATTCTGGAATTGGTTAGGAGCAAACCTAGGGGAGGGAATCACAAAAACTACCTGGCCTTTAGGGAACTATGGTGGCAAGTTTACACTGATGCCACCACATTGCCAGGGATTAATGATTTTCTGTCTATTAAACCGCTTCTTCTTTTAGATTAAACAGCTTTATTATTATTGTTCTCATCTGTGTTTATATCTTATATTAGTGCTGTTTCAAATGTATTCACAGTTTGCATTATTACTTGTAACAAAACTTTTTTATATTAAGACTGCGATTTTTATATTAAGGCTGCAATTGTTTATACAATTGATTTTATTTCATTTGTTGTATTCATTCATTTAGTTAGTTGATTGAGCCGGTTTTGGCACCATTTTTACTATTTAATTGATTGTTACAATCAATTCTTTGTTCTGAGGAAGCTCGCCTTAGCTAGTGAAAGCGCTCAACTTTTGTTTATTAAAAAGTTCTTGTTTTTATGAACAGCTTCCAATTATTCAGCTGGATTATTCTGTGAGAGGTGGCAGCTAGCGATTTGGCACAGCTGCCTATTGCTTTTGGTTTTTTAAACCTGTTTGTGATAGTCTCATAGCTTCAAAATGATGTCACTTCACAATCTGTTACCTCTTCTTCCTTTTTTTAAGTTTCCTGGTAACACTAAACAGTACATTTAAAATATGTTTTTCTTCTCATTCCTTTTCATCCAGACTTCAGGCATTTCTTAAGTGTGTATCTAGATCAATTATTAGTTCTCTGCTTTACCTTTTGGACTATCCATAGCACCGAGAGTGTTCACTAAGTGTCTAGCTCCAGTTATAACTTCTTACAGGCTATAAATTTCCATTTTCTTTTTTTCATATTTAGAAGAGTTGCTTATCTTTGCAGAGTCTTTTTCAAAGTGTCAGGAATCTCTTACCTGGATGACAGATCTCATATACAAGCCGGGATTCCAAGATTCATAGGTTCATAGGTTCATAGTTTAGTACTAAGCTAACTGCCCTTGCGAGCCATTTTATGCCTAGCCAATTATCCTTTGTGAGACTCAATCCTGCACCTTGTGTTTGTAAGGCAAACACCTTAGCCATTAAGCCACCCTCCCCTCCTTTTGACTCCTTCATATAAGATTGTTTTTCAGGGGTGTTAACCAAACACCTCAATTCAAAAGTTTCTCTTCCACAGGAAAAAAAATATATCTAGAGCTTGATCTATTTCTAAGGTTTTCCACTCAGACTATAGTCACTGAGACAGAATATCTAAGGATTTTGGGTCTCAGGGTATCTATGATTTTCATGATAACCATGGCAAGGCTGCACATGAAAAAGATATAGTGGTATTTGAAGTCTCTTTGATCCCCACGATCAGCATCCCTTGTCTTTTCAAACGCCAGTGCTGGAGTTTATCAATAGAAAAATTACTTGGTGGAGACAGTATATATCCTTAAATTTGAGTCTCTTCTTATCCCTTCCAGTTCCACAGCAGTCAGTCATCACAGATGTCTCTGATTTGGCTTGAGGAGCAATTTCAGGAGCTTTGTATTAATTAATTTCTGAGTGCATTATGATATATATAATACAGACTGGAAAGAATACATAGAAACAAGGTGATTCTTGTTCAAGTAAACTAATAAAACTTGGTGGATGCAGTTTATTTGGACTTGATCAAGGCCTTTGAGTCCAATAATGTATATGACATTACTGGAAATAGAGTGTTAGATAACAAAATGTCCTAATGGCATCAAAATTAGCTTATCCATATAGTTATGGTAGTAGATGTATTTAGGGATTTCAGGAGACAAGTAATCGGTTGGGCACCACACTAATCAATAACATTTTATGTGTCTATTCTTGGAACAACCTATACTGTCAAAAAAGTTTTGTTAATATTTATTAATTAATGTTTTACCCCCTTCCCCATAGCTGACTATTAGCTGAACCCAATTGTCTCTCCTCATTCACTGGGTCTTCTAAAACCGAACACCACCACCCAACCTTCTCCGACCCTATTCAATGCCAGTGAGACATGAGGCACCTCAGAATAGCATCATCTATGCTGCCAAGGAGGATATTTTAGTATGCCCTCCTAATTCTCTTCCCCTCCTACACGTGTATGTACATTCCCAACAGGATATGCAATCGATATGCAGAATGCTGTCTTTCATATGTGATAACTCAGTCAGTGCGTTGCCTTCTTCATGAACAATGTTCCCTGTGCATCCCCAGCCTTCAGTGAAGAGCGGCTACAAGGAGTACCTATGCATGTTCCCGCCCTCTCCAGGAGGAGCATGCTCTCATCCTCTCTTGTGAACAAATCAGGCATCAGAGTTAGTAATTGAGCCATGATCACCTGGGCCACAGTCAGGGCTTAAACTGCCTTTACTATGGCACTAGCTTCCGCTGCTAATAAAGCAGTTACCCTGTTTGCCAATGACATCGACATTAGGTTCATGAAATCTGACTGGGAAATGGTCTGTTGGAGGATATAAAAAGACTCATTTGCAAGTGTTATATATCTCTGTCTATATATATATATATATATATATATATATATATATATATATATATATATATATGGGGATACATAGAGATAGAGAGATGTGCAACCATGGTTTAAAACTAAGAAGTATAAAGTACTGTACAGTAGTGGAAAGGAAACATACAAGGATATGTGGACTAAGACTATGAAGTACAGAGTAGAAAAAATGGGAAAGAATGTCCATAGAGCCATGTGAAAACTAGGTCACTGTTTGTAGCCCTGGACTGTGCTCAGGGCCAGGAGCATGACTGGTAGCCAGGGTATGAAGAGTGCTGAGGGAGGACCACATAAGGGATACTGCTACCCATGACTAAGACATTTCCTCTACAAAGACAGAAGGATCCTCAAAGGAATACAGAGGATGATGAGAAATATTTATTTACTGTTTGTTGACTGGGTTAATCCCACTAGACCAACGGTCCCTTAAAAGGGGAAATTTGGCTAAAGTACTGGGGAACTTCCCTTATTATTTTTGATAAGTGGTATTGAATCTTTTACAACTACCTGAGATACCCCCAAATCAGGCAGATGGGGCTTCTGTTTAAAATCTCATCTGAAGAATCTCATACTCAGCAGTGCAGTACCCCCCCCCCCCCATAGTGCACTGCCACATCAATATTGGAAACTTAATCCAACTAAATTGTGTGGTAACACATAGTATGACTGATGTGGAATGTGCGACAGGCAGTGGTTACACTGTGTGTGCATTCTGTAGAAAAATGTGCAATGTGCAAACAGGCAGTGGTTACACTATGTGTGCATTCTGGAGAAAAATATGGAATGTGCAAACAGGCAGTGGTTACACTATGTGTGCATTCTGGAAAAAATATGTAATGTGTAAACAGGCAGTGGTTACACTATGTGTGCATGCAATAGAAAAATATGGAATGTGCAAGCAGGCAGTGGTTACACTGTCTGTGCATTCTGGAAAAAAATATGGAATGTGTAAACAGGCAGTGGTTACACTATGTGTGCATGCTATAGAAAATATGGAATGTACAAACAGGCAGTGGTTACACTATGTGTGCATTCTGTAGAAAAATGTGGAATGTGCAAACAGGCAGTGGTTACTCTGTGTGTGCATTCTGTAGAAAATGTGGAATGTGCAAACAGGCAGTGGTTACACTCTGTGTGCATTCCAGAGAAAAATAAGGAATGTGCAAACAGGCAGTGGTTACACTATGTGTGCATGCTATAGAAAAATGTGGAATGTGCAAACAGGCAGTGGTTACACTATGTGTGCATTCTGCAGAAAAATGTGAAATGTGCAAACAGGCAATGGTTACACTGTGTGAGCATTCCAGAGAAATATAAGGAATGTGCAAACAGGCAGTGGTTACACTATGTATGCATTCTGTAGAAAAATGTGGAATGTGCAAACAGGCAGTGGTTACACTATGTGTGCATTCTATAGAAAAATATGGAATGTGCAAACAGGCAGTGGTTACATTATGTGTGCATTCTGTAGAAAAATGTGGAATGTGCAAACAGGCAGTGGTTACACTGTGCATTCTGTAGAAAAATGTGGAATGTGCAAACAGGCAGTGGTTACACTATGTGTGCATTCTGTAGAAAAATGTGGAATGTGCAAACAGGTAGTGGTTACACTATGTGTGCATTCCAGAGAAAAATATGGAATGTGCAAACAGGCAGTGGTTACACTATGTGTGCGTTCTGTAGAAAAATGTGGAATGTGCAAACAGGCAGTGGTTACACTATGTGTGCATTCTGTAGAAAAATATGGAATGTGCAAACAGGCAGTGGTTACACTATGTGTGCATTCTGTAGAAAAATGTGGAATGTGCAAACAGACAGTGGTTACACTATGTGTGCATTCTGTAGAAAAATATGGAATGTGCAAACAGGCAGTGGTTACACTATGTGTGCATTCTGTTGAAAAATGTTGAATGTGCAAACAGGCAGTGGTTACACTATGTGTGCATTCCAGAGAAAAATATGGAATGTGCAAACAAGCAGTGGTTACACTATGTGTGCATTCTGTCAAAAAATGTGGAATGTGCAAACAGACAGTGGTTACACTATGTGTGCATTCTGTAGAAAAATATGGAATGTGCAAACAGGCAGTGGTTACACTGTGTGTGCATTCTGTAGAAAAATGTGGAATGTGCAAACAGGCAGTGGTTACACTGTGTGTGCGTTCTGTAGAAAAATGTGGAATGTGCAAACAGGCAGTGGTTACACTATGTGTGCATTCTGTAGAAAAATATGGAATGTGCAAACAGGCAGTGGTTACACTATGTGTGCATTCTGGAGAAAAGAAGTCGGAACATTTTTTGAGTTCATGTGATCTTAACTGGAAATGTAGAAACACTAGCGTTAAGCTAGAGGAGGAGTTTATAAGAGATTTGTGGCTGACTAGTAGCAGGAATCCATCTTCTTTTTGGGCTTAGTGTGGAAGAGTAACACATTAGGTCAGTAACCCATTATGCTTGTGAATAAATGCCTAAATGATGAGCTGATAGATAAGGATAGCAGCAAAGTTGTTGAACTATGCAGGAGAACAGCTTCCCAGAGATTAACACAGATGTTTTGACAACACTGTGCCATTAGTGTGGTTGGTTTATTGCTTCCCATCAGTGTACACAGAAGTTAAGCAGCCATGTTTATTGATGTAACACTGTTTCAGGATGCCTAAATCAAATTTTGAGACTCTAAAATGCAAGTCTTGAACCCAATATGAAATGTGCAATTAACAACGAGGTACAAAACTCATTGTTACACCAAAAAAGATTTTTTGGAAGGGGGCAAAACCCTCCACACTCCTGATGTTGAGGCTGTACCCCAACAACTTATATATACTAGCTCTTATGTCAATGAATGTTGCAGAACAAGGAATAGGTTTTGGAATAGTTTTTGTAAGAGGTTTTGGAATAGGTTTTTTAGTTTATATCTACTGTTGTTAAATGAAAGAAAATAAATGACTTAACAAACCATGAGAATGTGTATAGTGTACTATCAGATGTCTAGCAGATAAGGATTTTTCTGTTAAGTCTTAACTGTTGTTGAAGACCTTACCCTTGACAAAAAGGTATTAGCAGTTGTTATGTTTTTTGTTTTAACATTACAAACAATATCACACTATATTATTGGTATCAATTACAGTGCTACTAACAGATGTGCTCAGTAGTTTTTGTCTTTGGAAGGAAAGATTGCTACCATTTCTATAGTTATGTGTTAGCCACAAAAAACATTATTGCTGTGGGGACCAGACCCGTATTTAAATTTGAGAAATCAGTTATTGTTACAGTAGTAACACTCGATAATATTTTGTATCTTGGTGATGTAAATGCATGTGATTGTGAATGTGCAATACATGGCTGGAATATATGTGGTGAAATTACTGCCAGCAGGATATGGCCACTGCTATCAGTATAACTTTTTTTCATTATTTTATTACAGCTTAAATGCAATGTTGGTACAATGGTGGCAGTACCATCCGTGGTATTGTTTCATCAATGTCAGGACTCCTGATGCCTAGTCATTGTCCCAGTGGCTGTATCTCTCTAATCAAAGCAGTGTGCTGAACAGTTCATCAGACATCACCCCCCAGGCACCACAGATTGTCCTAAAATCAGCTTCCTGAATATAAAGCATATGCTTCAGGTATACATGATCTCCAGGTGCACAACTCCCCCATGACATGGACATGTGATATTATCACATGCGACTGTCAACTGTGTACAGTAAGAAGAACAGGGATTACGTTTGTGGTGTTAATTTCATCATGCTGGTGTCCATAATTGTGCTATACCTACCAACATGTTTACATTTGCAGTAAGCAGCACATGTCACATGACATGCATACTTCAACAAACACAGTTCATAGTTACCAGCATGCTTTTATGAGTCACACATAGGCACTGTAGTTACACCAAAATGTCAGCAGCCACACTTCAAGATTCTAATTTATTATTACTTCTGACTTTTATAAACACACAAACCAAAGTGCACTGCAATGCTGAATTTATTTGTCTTCATTATATCTTGATATATTTAGTAGAGAGCTTTCAGAAGCTTATTTATTGACAGTCTTATAATTTCTGTTGGGAAGGTGATTCTAGTTCCAATACCTCTGCAACAGCAGTGCAGAGTAGAGACTTCATGTTGGAGCTATAGCTGCATTATTTTAGACAGTTTAATGAATATGAATGCAATGAGGGGGCTAGTGCTCTGAAGGAGCCATCTTGACCAGGCACATCATAGAAGTCCAGGAAATTAATATGTTTATGCACAGAACCAGTAAAAGGAGTATACAACCCCAAACAGTTCTGGAAGCCCTTGTTTGGTATGTATTTATTTAGGCTGAAACTGGACTAATCAGAAACCTTTGTGCTTGCTTTAATTTGTGAAGCAGTGTGTCATGGGCAGGAAGCTTGATTCACTTCCCCCAGTTCTAATCAATCAGTCATTGAGTACCTTCCTTCTGCCCCATTCAACCTAACTACCAAACTCTGTGTTCAACTTTGGTGCTAGAGTTTCCTACTTTCACTGTTGGGACCAGCTAGCTCAGTTCTATGACATGGAGAGAACTTTGTAAGGAAGAGTATTCCAGAATCAGTAAAACAGTCTTCAAATTCTATGGCAGCAATAGAAATAAAAAAACATTTTTATTGTCCTAAGTTACACTATATTATAAAACACACAGACCATTATGCAGAATTTGACTGTAATGCCTTAGAAAAATAGCATGGTGAGAGGTTTCTTACTGGTGACCACATACCAAGTAAAGTTTTACATTGAAAATAATTTCAAGTTTCATCTGTAAATTCTGAAACCTATAGGAAGTGAATCTGATATACCAATGTGCAGAAATTGAAACTCTTAACAGTATTCAGTGAAGAAAGACTCACACCATGACACTGAGTTCAAGCAGATTCATGGGCAATTTAACCTTCGGTAAGTGAATTCTATGAAGGAAGCACTGTTGTTTCTATCCAGCATAGATTTCGCTTTTCTTAAAACACTTCTTAAAAAAAGATTGCAGAAAAAATGCCCATATACTTGTGTTTAATAATTTTGTTGACAATTTACTTAAGTCTGACTATGAGTGCAAAGCACTTAACTATATGGATGAAATTAACTGCGGGCTACATACATACAGTTATTGTTAATGTAATTACAGTATATCTTTCTTCACAAGTTAACATAATGATCAGTATTTTAAGATATCTGTGCCACATTACTACCCAAAATTATATGAATGCATGCATATGGCCCAGTTAAACCTTTGGCCACAGTATCTATCATACGGCCCTTTTGTGTGTGTGTGTGTGTGTGTGTGTGTGTGTGTGTGTGTGTGTGTGTGTGTGTGTGTGTGTGTGTGTGTGTGAGTGTCCTTACTGAAGTCATATTTCCCACTAAATCAGGGGCTGTTATTATGTGAATTATTGGACACATGGGACATCACTCTCATAGCAGTCTGTATGTAGATTACTTTGGATAACAACTTTATTTACTTCAAGGGGAAGATTTTAAGCAGAGGACAGGTATAGCTATGGGAGCGGCATGTGCCCCAGTATATGAGAATTTAGGAGATGATCAAAGTGTGTACATCACAAATTTTTCGCACATTGTAGGTTATATATATGATTTTTGGACATCTTTATCCTGTGGGATTATAGTGATGAATCGATTGATGACTTTATTACATTTTTGAATAATACTACCGAGTTTTTAAAATTCATGTAAGATTACCACAAGAGTGTCATCCAGTATTTGGACACTACTACTTAACATTCTAGTACAGGTGTTTTGTCCAGTATTTAGAGGAAGCTAGCATTTAGCAACAGTTACTCGCATGTTTCGAGTTCACACACCTTAGCCCAAAAAAGGAGCCCGGTCAGAGGATGAGCTATAAGGGTGGCTCGGATGACCTATTATAGGGATTCCTTTTTGAAGTTGATGGAGGACTTGAAATGTTTTTGACAGTGGGTATCCCAAGAATCTTGTTGATGAAATTACTGCACCAGTAGTGGGGTACGTTTTATTACCCCTTGTTGGAACAGGATTGGAAAAGTATGAAACTGATGAGATGCAGTTGAATTCTGAGAGGGCGCTGATCATGCAATTCAATCCAGACTCCAGTAAGATTGAGGATATTATTACTAGGAACTGGACAGTTTTTAAAAACAAGTCCATCCATATTGGGAATGGTGGAAAACAAACCATGTTTTGTCTCTAAAATTTCCACAAACCTCAAAATGATTTTTGAGAGAGGCAGTAAACCTAGGATGATAGAGTTGAAACATGGTACCAACAAGTATGGAACCTGTAAGCAATGTCCCATATTTCTGAGGGGGTGCATTGACTTTAGAACTACTGTGCTGCAATATAATAAAATGAGTCTTATCACTGTCATATTTTGTACAGTCTTGGACATCTCAGGTTTAACTATTAGCTTTCTATCATTAATATTTCCTTAGCTCAAAACCTCCTCTATAAACCCAAGTGACAATGCTTTTCTCTCAGTATTACTTGGAGGACCCCCCCCAAAAAAAACTTAGAAAATCAAATCAGTTTCTCATTACTATTCCCACATTTAACAAATGACCCTTTCATCCCTCTTGGTATCCAAGGACAAGGCAAGAGAAGTAAGAGCCATGAATTTGGTACAGAGGTTTGAGGCTATGACTGCTATGCCTATACCATGTAACAGTCCTGGGTTTGATTCCTATATTCTTCGTTTGCTTACAGTGTGACCCTGAGAATGTCACTTAGCTAGACAATGTTTCTAAACTGAGCCCAAAATGAGTCCATGTGGAGCTGCAAACTAGGGTGTTTGATGGTGAACCCTGTATGACGGCTTACTTCTGTGCGTTTGCTATGTTTGAATCCACTATGCCATACCCCATACATGGGCTCAAATCCAATTCCTGCCTGTGGACTAGCATCATTTAAACCCTCCACTAACCACTCCAGGAGCAGAATGTTTACCAGACTCTCCATCTGTGCTGGACAAGTTGGCATCAGCAACACATTCCCAATCCTCATCAGTCAGTTTCTTGGTTAACCACAGTATTCAAAAAACAGGGAAAGACTAATCTCCTGATTTTACAACAGCTACAAGAGTATTATTATGTTACTGTGCACCAAGCAGGCAGTTGCTGTGTATATCATGTGCAAATCAGCTACACAGCTCAAGTAACATGATAGTATTATTGCAGTTCCGCAGCATCTTTACTGTGTACCAAATCTGATTTATTAAATCAACAGTAAATCATAGTTACAAGGTATATTGGCAGGATATAGGCCATCGTAATCTTGTCGAAACATGGTTTGCAGTCTCATCAATGTTTCACTAGTAATACCGGTACATGCACACATATATAGATGATACACAAAGTATCTTCAGCTGATCATTATAAACATGCCTGCATGCATAGTTAGATTATACTTAGTAAGAGGAAGAGCAGTCAAAGACCTGAACCATGGAAAAACATTCCTCTGATGAACAGAAGAAATAAACACTAGTATGCAGGAGTTTATTGTATTTTAGTATGTATTATTCAGAAATATAATCTGCTGGTTTTCAGGGCACAGTGTGCTCATGTACAGCACCTGGTTTAATATGCAGTAAAACTGTCTTCTTACATCATAACTGTGTCATGCATCTCTAGATGGCATAGTGCCCGATAGGATGCACTCCTGAATAGTGCATGTGCACTACTGTAATGCAGGCTGCACAGCGGTGTGCCATACACACTGATTAAACTATTGCATGTCACATCTTAATGTGTCCTGCCCACCTCCATTTCCAAACAGAGCTTCAACTTCAGAGTTTTAATTTTAACATGAAACATGCTAACTTAAAAGGTCACATCTGCTAATTTTCATCAAGCAACAAGCTGCCTTACAAGGTCATGCTTCCTAAGTATGACACCTAAAATCTACAGTTGAAAGGTGTGGCACAATGCTGCTCTGTTATGCTGCCTCTAGGCAACCACACACTGTTCCTTACTGCTACAGAGTTCTACAGTGTTGAAATGTACTATGCGTGGAAGGCTTTTGCTACTTTCTGCACCATTAACTCCAAAGTGGTGCACACTGAGAAGAACAATGTGCAATTTGGATTCTGAATCAAACCTGGTGCTTGACATGCCTTCCTGTCTACAAACTTAGCCATTGTAGCCGATGATTCTGAGTCTGTTAACCCAATGAGATTCCTGTAGTCTAGTCACATGATCTGAATCCACTCATGATCCAAATACACTCATTTTGTAGTCAAATAGCCTTTTTGCTTCTGTTCTATATATTCACCAACACCGGTTGTAAGTTTCTGGCCACAGCCTCTTTTGTCAGATGAATGTGACTAAACCTCAGTCTAGAAATGCCATAACTGAAAGACATTTTCATCTCAGCATATCTTACTGCTGAGTAGTACTTATTCATTTTAAGGGAGATATAATTAAGTCGAACAATGGACTTGTGCCATATTTGTGCATATGTCTGTTATGATTAACAAAAATACTTAATTTATTTTAAAATGTTTGAGATACAGGTTTCAAGTCATGTTTGCTTCTAACAAATTTTAAGTAGATGAAGATAATTGAAGATGTTTAACTGCCCTCAATCAGTAACCTTATTTATTTGCATTCTTTATGAATACTTTAGTTTAAGAGTACATTGCAATTTAATGTAGCAATCATTTAGCCTGCTGGTGCTGTTAAGATAAAGCAGAAAAAATGAATTTGTTCATATTAGTCTACTGTCATTGTTTTTATTGCAAGAAAATATTAAAGTGAAAAATCATGGTCTTCACTCATGTGGTTTGTTGCCATTTCCAGGCTCATTTAATGAATGTCTTTTGGAATAACTTTTCAGTGTAATTCATTGCTAGTCATTGAGTAAACATTATTTAGCTCTGCTACAGAAATCCACTAAGCAGAGAATGTTAAATTTCTAGTTCCATGGTCTGAAACTGAGATGCAAACTAGGTGGTGTCAGAGCCCTGCCACTGTCATAATGGATATCCTTGCAGTAATAGATAGAGAATGTTTCTTTCACATTGATTGTCTCAGCAATTTATTTCATCTCTGGCTGTGTTGCACAAATGTTTAGCTTGAGAAAACATCCTTAGAGTTTATTTTAAAGTAGATTTAAGAGAACGAGAACCATGTGACACATGGACACCACAGGTATAAATGAATTCTTAACATTATAAAGTTCCATTGCTAAATCAGATAAGATGTTCCAGATGTCTGTATCTGTTTTAATATAATTGCATAATTTGAATAGTGCTGGGATGTGGGATGTTGTACAACAGCTGCAATTCAGGCCACACCATTCAGATACAAATTTCATTTATTTTATTGCATTACATAGTTTGTTTTGTATTCATAACTCATACTAACAAAAACAAGTCAGAAGTTATTTTATTTGGCAACTAGCAAAATTATTGTTTGGATTGTGTTAGTAGCTATATTGTTAAGGTATCTTGAAACTCGTGTTAGGAGTCACATTAGTTTTAAGGTGTTATTCTCCAACAGTACACACTCTAGTACTATAGAGAGGCCTACCGTTTTAGTAAAAATGCGAAATAGATTGATGGGCTCCAAAATAAGATAACTAAAACAACCGGTACTGAATGGTAGATCTAGGCTAATAGAAGCACCATTTTAATTGCATTACATTTATGAACATACTTGTAGTTTCAGCAGGTAAGGTGAAATGTTAGAAACACAAAATGTCCGACATTCCAAGGTTTGATTCCAGCGGTCACCGTTTTAATACTTTGTGGCTTTGGGAAAGTCATTTCCTTGGTTTAAAATGTAAATCCAAAAACACATAAGAGTGAACCGAAACAAAGTGGCAGTCAAAACCAAGCTTCAAGTGGAGGTAAAATAGACAGTCAAAACCAAGCTTCAAGTGGAGGTAAAATCTGAAAATTTAATAAAATGTAAGTGCTTTCGTAGTAGTCAAAAATATTGCTTTTCCAGAGAATGCCTGAAGAATGTATTTTTTTCTTACTTCTTTTTGAGTGAAACATTTATCCTTTTTGTCTTGACTGTTGTATATTTACTTTGGCTTAAAATGTACTGGAACCACTTTAAAAATGCATCTTTTTAATCAACTTGGGTGACTTCAACCAAACTGAAGAAAACACAGTAACAAATGGGGATAAGCATATATTTATCTTCTTCTTCTTCTTTCGGCTTTTCCCAGTTAGGGGTCGCCACAGCGGATTACCTGTCTGCTCATGATTGGCGGTGGAATTTTACAGTGTTGAGCCGCCAGTTCAGCGCCCAACCTTCCACAGAAGGCACACACATGCACACACTCACACCTAGGGCCAATTTAGAGTGTCCAGTCCACCTGCAGCATGTCTTTGGGATGTGGGAGGAAACCGGAGCACCCAAAGGAAACTCACGCAACCACAGGGAGGACATGCAGACTCTGCACAGAAGGCACCCCAGCCGAGAATCGAACCGGAGAACTTCTTGCTGTGAGGCAGCAACATAAGCATATATTTATCTAAAATATATAAAGAAGGAAAATAAAAAATAAATGGGGGGAATTCAAAAACATCTGTACTTGGCCTTGAGGGTCAGGTGTAACTAAGCTATCTAATGTCACTTAGTAAAAATTTAATTTTGCTACTGAATCCAGTCTGTTTTTGCTGTGAGTGACTTAGGTGGTCAGTTGTAAGAGTTTAGAAATGTCATGTTGTCATATTGAGCTGCAAGCATGGGCACAGCACTGGAGTACAAGTTTAAATTTTCTACACATATTGAAAGGAAAAGAATGTTGTTGCCAGAGATGCTAGTTCTAGCTAAAGACATTTTTTAGTATCTAAATCATGTGCTGAATCATGCAGCAGTATCACCTCTCCAATCCCACACCATGGAGTTAGTAGATTTAAGTAAGAGGGCTGGGGGGGGGCAAAACATCTCACATGGAGGATTCAGGATGGCATTTTATTTTACATTTAGTGCACATGAATTTGCTGGTTGTATATTTATATGCATGAACGTTGTTTTAAAATGGTTTGATTGTTTGACAATACCATTCTGCATGTTATAGATTTCAGTGGAATGGGACTAGAACATTCTGTCAAATAGCTGATTTTACACCATAAATACTAGCAGGGCAGTTTCTTTATTTAGATATTGTTATCTGCAAACATATAGTTATTTGCACATAAGGACAGGCACATGGCCAAAAATATATTGTAATCAGAAGGAGAAATGAAGAGATAAATATATTCTTGCTGGTTAGCATTCAACAGACAACATATGGAAATAGTCATGCATATGTAAAGGAGTTTGCAAAGTGTTCTTATTTATTTAGTTAGTTAGTTATGCAGCAAATGAATTTTAAGTCAAGAGTGTAGATATTTTTATTTCTTATCACCCAGTAAATTTGTAGCAGAATATTAAAAAAGGATATACTTTAAATGTCAAATTATTGCTTCTGCTTTGGTAGTCCTAAGGTAATCTTCTCTGAAATTGTGCAGAAAGTGCATTTTTCTTCACAACACTCAATTGAAATTATATGAGACCCTTGTGAGATATTTACTGGTAATGTTTGTTAGTACAGTATGGGAAGAAAGCAAGCCTTGGATGTCTAATTAAAATGTTCTCAGTTAGCCTAATGCATTAAACTGAGCTTGAGCTACACTGAAATGCAGAAAGTCAGATTTCTGTATGTTCAGGGATTATAGAATTTCTGAAAGGTCAAGTTTTTTTTCTATTTGTTATAGCAGAATTAATATAACAAATGAGTGCACTGATATTTAAATGTGTGTTATGTGCGCTAACAAAATACATTTTGATTTATGGTTCCAGCTTTGAAAGGCAGTGTGAAAATAATAAAGATATTACAGGCATTTAGAAAATTAGTTCCAGCTGTTTGTGAAGCTGGTTTGATTTATTTTGTTCTGCACTGCTCATCAAATATGAGCTTGCCCAACATACCTGTCCACCATCTCCACCTGCCTCATTCAAGATACAGATAGTATTGTGC